>NC_056741.1:631149268-631271768 GCF_019279795.1 Protopterus annectens
CCTGTATTATGTCCTGTGGAAAAGGATAAGTGCTGACTATGACAGCGTAATGAATACACTCATTCTCTGGTTGAGCAATATAATGCTGCAGATATTTGTTACCAATTAGTTTACCCAGACTTTGTTGTAAAACAAAACTGTTTTTGTACAGCCGAGACTACAACACAAGTTGCTCAATAGGACCTTCCTAGTTAACCCTTGCTGTCCTCTTTCTTATGTTTCATGTAGCCCTCTTATTTCCCTCTCTCAGTCTATATGCCATTTATGTACCAGGGCAAATGTTGCTGTTAGAGTGGCTCTGACATGCTTGCTTGCAAGGGATTTTTCTTCCATTATGCATATTTCTAATTTGTCTTTTAGGTAAACATATTAATATGCTTCCAGTGGTGTTATCCAGTTTTAAACACAAACATGCGGGTAAGTACAGAGAAATCAGATTAATAAGTTGTTGTGCTACAAACTAAGGCTAGTTGCACTGTGCCAGAACTAGAGATCACAACAGTGCTACAAATTAAGGCTAGTGGTCCTGTGCCATAATAAGAGATTACAACTGTGCTGCAAATTAAGGCTAGTGGTACTGTGCCAGAATAAGAGATTACAACTGTGCTGCAAATTAAGGCTAGTGGTACTGTGCCAGAATAAGAGACCACGACTGTGCTACAAACTAAGGCTAGTGGTGCTGTGTCAGAATAAGAGACCACAGCTCTGCTACAAACTAAGGCTAGTGGTACTGTGCCAGAATAAGAGATCACAACTCTGCTACAAACTAAGGCTAATGGTGCTGTGCCAAAATAAGAGACCACAGATGTGCTACAAACTAAGGCTAGTGGTGCTGGGCCAAAATAAGAGAACACAACTGTGCTACAAACTAAGGCTAGTGGTGCTGTGCCCAAATAAGAGAACACAGCTGTGCTACAAACTAAGGCTAGTGGTACTGTGCCAGAATAAGAGACCACAACTGTGCTACAAACTAAGGCTAGTGGTGCTGTACCTGAATAAGAGACCACAGCTGTGCTACAAACTAAGGCTAGTGGTACTGTGCCGGAATAAGAGACCTCAACTGTGCTACAAACTAAGGCTAGTGGTGCTGTGCCAGAATAAGATATCACATCTCTGCTACAAGGCTAATGGTACTGTGCCAGAATAAGAGAGACCATAACTGTGCTACAAACTAAGGCTAGTGGTGCTGTGCCAGAATAACAGACCTCAACTGTGCTACAAACTAAGGCTAGTGGTGCTGTGCCAGAATAACAGACCTCAACTGTGCTACAAATTAAGGCTAGTGGTGCTGTGCCAGAAAAACAGACCATAACTGTGCTACAAACTAAGGCTAGTGGTGCTGTGCCAGAATGAGAGTCCACAGCTGTGCTACAAACTAAGGCTACTGGTGCTGTACCAGAATAAGAAGCTACATATAGTCATACCATTAGGCTTCCTGCATGTACCCCATGCTATCCTAACAATGCCCAATGCTGACATGCTACATTGGCAGAACAACAAAGTGACATGCATGCACAGAAATCAAATGACATGCTACACAACACAACAAAACTCATTCAGTAAGTTCAAACAACAACTGGCAGGAAACTTCAAACAGTTTTGAAATGCAGCATATATGTGACTTACCTTTTTAGGGGTTGCTCTATGATGGGCTAAGATGTGTCCTTGGGTAGTTTGGGACATGGACTGCATTTTAGGTGGGATCAGAGTACTGAGCTGTGAATCAGCATCACATGAAACATTGTTTTCATATTTCAGTGATGTCGCTTGTATTTGTGCTCTCCTTGGGTGTGTGATACGACCCTGAGATACTAATTGCAGGTATGACTTTCCCCGCTAAGGTGATTGACACTTTTTCAATGCAAAACTATTCATTGTGCTGTTTCTCAAATTTTCTTCTGTACACTTTTAAAAATGCATAATTTTGCTAACTTCTCAAAGTAATAATACCTTAGACAGTAGGTGATACTATAGAAATCAAACTGCTCAAAGACATTAAGAGACCTAATGCAGCAGGCACATGGCCTCATTGCCTATGTAAAGTTTGGTTTGTTTGTTTGTGTCTTTCGGCTTTTCCCAGTTGGGGGTCGCCACAGTGGAACTCCGGTCTGCTAATGATTGGTAGTGGATTTTTACGTATCGGGTTACCAGCCCTGACGCACAACCTTCAACGAAGGCACGCCCCATTCACGTATGCCTCCACACAGAAGACGCTCTAGCTGAGAATCGAACGGGACAACGTCTTGCTATGAGGCGACAACGCTACCGCAGCACCACCACCTGGTATTCTCCAATAATGAATACCCTGACAAATGCTGCTATTCTTGGAAATGGGGGAGTTAGTTAGTTAGTTAGTTAGTTAGTTAGTTAGTTAGTTAGTTAGTTAGTTAGTTAGTTAGTTAGTTAGTTAGTTAGTATAGTGGATGATATACAGTTTAGCAAAACAGTTCATGAAAGCAGATAAACAAAACAAACTATTCAGTGTGTACTACACAGGCTTGAATAATCATCCCTAGATGACACATATTAGAATCAATCTAGAAAGATGATAATGCGCTCAGTGATTAGAGACACAGACTGGAGATGGATGCCCATACATACATCTGGCTTATTTATGCTGTACAGCAAAGTAGTGGATTACAGGCCTTGATAATTCAAGTCATGTACAGTTATACACAGTGATGAAAACTTCACATCTTGAAGTGACGTTATATTTTGAAAAATAATGCTTTTGGATGCACTGATTAAACTTAGGCAGAGTTTGGAAAAAGTGGTGGCTTCATAATTTCTGGGCACAAAAACCTCATACACATTGTACACCAAAACAGTAGCTGGTTAGTTTTTGCTTCTTATAGTAATGTGATATGTTCATAGGTACTTATTAGACTATTGATCTGTGAGGATCGTAAGAAACCTAGCTTTATATTCCCATGGTAGTCTCTTTTGTGGACAAATATGTCAGAGGTCGCAGAACAAGAATATGTTGGGACATTTACTTGTTGCCCATATCCTTGAGGGACAAGGGTGTTAAACCAGAGGTGAATGTGTAGTTTCCCATTCATTCATAAAAGTAACTTTTGAATAGGGTAAGAGAAGTACTTTAAACCAACTAAACCGATGGCAGGAACCACTCAAAGAAGTAAAAAACTAACAGTTTTATTAACTCTGCACCTTGGCAAAAGGATTCAAGGAGTACTAAAATACACATTGAAAAAAACTAAATAAATACATACATCAATTATAAAATAACCAATGACAACACAAATCCAATTAGATGAGTACTTTCCAATTACAATCCAAATTAAGAGCAAAAGGGTACAAGGTATTAAACTTTAAAATGGATACATATAAGAGAAATACTTTGCTTTATGTACAGTAAAAGATGGTTCCATAGAAGAGTTTTCCTCTGCAATGTGCACCTATCCCTCCAGTATGTTCTCTTGAGTGTGTATGCATGCTATCATTGGACTTGCAAATATGTAATAGGTCTGACAGGACAGGGTCTATACGTGAGACAGAGGTCACATCCTAGTAGCCCATGCAATACCAAGAAGAGAGACAAGGCTTTGAGATGGTCCGCATAGTTATTGTGATTTAGATCCTTGATTTTTTTTTTTTAATGAGAGAGTATTGTGGTTTCTCCAGTTGTGATTACCGTTTGGAAAGGTACATACCAAACAGAGCATTATATTCAGTCATCAGCCTGATGAGAACCAAGTACAGTGGAATGACTACATTCCTGGATGCCATACTTTTAGATATAAGTTGTATGAAGAAAATGGACTTCCCTACAATAGTGGATACATAGTGACCAAAGAACACTTAGTTGTCAGCACAGGTTCCCTGATCCCTGACTATGGGATCACATTTAAGGGGTGTGTTGTGAATGTGACAGTTACAAGGGAAGTCATGCTTGCTGAAGGATACAATTATATATTTCTTGAAATGTAGACTTAGTCCATGGTTTTTGACACCAGCTATTTGTTTGGGAAAGGCCCTTTTGAAGGATTATGGGGACCTCTGGGGAGCAAATTGATGGCACCATGTTTACAGATGATGAAAATGTAAGCATTGGTCAAGTCATACTCCTACATGATTGTTGACTAGTTTCTCCTGAGTGAGCTTTTAGTGGCTTCCAAATAGCACAGGTTTTACTTTTTTAGTGTTCAGTACCAGCTTCATTTTTTGAAGCTGGTTGGGAAAGGGGACAGGTCTTTTCTACTTGTTTTTGATACTGTGCAGAATGGACAAGCTTTAAAGATAACGTTTTCATCTGCCTATAGGATGACTGGCAGAGGCAGCACTTTTGTGGGAAATCTGTTAATAAAGACTGACAAAAGAAGAGGTGGTGTTATTGAGGTACACCTATGGATCATAAAGCACTGATTGACAGAGTTTATTTTTCCACAGAAGTAGCTGCAAGACATGCTCACTGGTACACACATATGCAATGCTTAGAGATATACATATGCTCTCTGCACTATATTTTGTAAGGCACTATTCTAGATTGTAATTTATAGATATCTATCATTGTATATGATGGTGATGTACAAATGTTACTCCTCTCTTTAAGAAATGTGCAGAGGACTGCATTTGTGTCCAGTTAACTTCCCCCTGCAACCCACTAGCTGCTGTAATGTGATATGTTATATGGCAGGAAAACACAAAACAGCAGAGAACATTTAAATACAAAAGCATAGACTGCAAACTTTTGTACATAGATATCCTTTGCTAGCTGTGCTCATTGATGTACCTGATTGTGACTCATAAGGTTATCACAGTCATTAGAGCAGATGCCAGGCTTGCTGCTACAACATGCTAGCAAGTGGCTTTAATGCTGCATTAGCTCCCATTGGCAGGAGCTCGCTGCCATCACTGTGTGGGGGTGAAACATGCTTAGTTGAGGTAACTGGCCAACACACCACTTTTCACACAGGTATGGGTGTGGCTTGGAATGACTGACATTGAGAGAGGAATGCCTAAGAGCAACAAGCGGGCTGTCATCCCACTTTACCATGTACTGTATATACAAAATCAGTTGTTATTAACACTCTTTTAAGAGCCTTGTTGTCTTATGGTGATGGGGTTTAAGGGAACAGCAGCTCCCACAGAAGTTATGCTGTCTCAACTCTTTAAACAAATGCAGTGGAACTGTGGGGGACATGACAGAATAGAGAGTGGTGGCAGGGTTTAAAACAACTTTTATTCAAATCTTTTTGAATTGCTGAGGAATTTGGTATGAAAGCTTACTGCATATCAGCCTTGAAAAACTGCCAAACAACATTCATGCACAGGATCCATAATCTTTAAACTACTCAATGATTGCGGGACTTGCTGCTGAAGCAGTGAATACATTAACTAACTGAGCATGGTTGGTCAATGACAATGCCGTTGTCACAGGTCAGGAGAATCTTATATGTTAAAATGTGGTGCTATTACTGTGGTTCTCCCTAACTATAATTCATAATGGAGACTAGAGAGAAACCTGCATGTTTGTATGTAGGACGAGCGAGGAAATCACTGATTTCATACCTAAGGGGGCTTAGGAAGGTGGTGTTAAATAACCAATATGACTAGAGTTTATATACATGGGAGGCTTGAAGTAGCTGGTGAATTAGCTTTTGGAATTTGTCAGGGAGATGTGGGGGGAGGGAAGTAGTAGCTAACTTGGTACTTGTTAAGGAAACGGATGAACATTTTGTTGTAACAAGACTGTGGCTACTGGCAAGACACTCATGGGCTAAGAGTTTAATTTGAAATGAGTTTTTGTAAGGCAAAACAGTACCACCCAGTTTTATTTTACTAGGACTTGGCATTAAATGTACCTTTGTACACAGGGAAGTGATAACTAAGGTAACATGAACTGAAAAAAGTCTTTGATCTTTATTATAGCTACATTTAACTGTCTTTTCTGAGATAAAATACTTTTTCATTTTTTTGCAGGCTGTAGAATGAATGACATAAAGAGACACACACACGCACACACATGTATGCAAACAGATCTGTGCAAAGAACCACATGACTGGAAATCTAAGTCACCAGTTGAGTTTACTAAACTCCATTTTACGCTAGTATCAACCATTGATAACTGCTGACAATTTCATGTCTTTGAGCTTGCACTTTTGCCCCTATCACAAATTTGAGAGTAAGCATATAGAAATTGAGCAAGGTAGGTAAAAAAGAATTAAAATGGAGACCAGTGTTTTTATTTAAATTCTTATTTTATTTATTTATTTATTTATTTTGTGAAGAGGTGGTGTTTCACACAAAGGTTCCTTTTCTGTATGTTTTATCTGAGAAAGCAGTAAGTCTACTGCATCATAAGGAGGCCTTATTCTAGATCTGCAATGATCAGATAAATGTCAATCAGTACAGCTAAACATAACAGGAAAATGGAGAACAAGGAATGAAGGATAGTATGGGTTTGTACCTAAAATTACAGATTCAATTACCCCAAAATGCAGTCACAGTCAGTGTGAAACCTGAAGAAATGTGACTAAAGGGTACTGATGTTCTTCGTGTTTCACTGTTGCAGTCATTACATTTGGGTTATCTGCTTGCAGGTAGCCCTCAGTCGGCCTGATTAACAAAGTCTAGGGTCCTGCGTCGGTTGCTGTCCCTTCTTCCATGACGTTAGGTTGTCAGGGGTATAAAACATGCAGCCGACGCCATTACATCAGTCTTTCTTGCCGTGCAGTGCCGAAGCAGAAGCAGTTCACAAGTGCCAGTCGGCCGACTCCTGAAATTTTCATTTTCGAGTTTCAGAACCAAAGCCTTCAACTAAAGCTAAGTACCCCATTGGGGAAACTTTTTCTTGCTCCTTACCGATGTCAGTAAAAGTTAATAATTGCATTACTTGTGGAAAGCAAATACCTCATAAAGATTTTCATTCATACTGTATTCCTTGCCTAGGCCCTGACCACAACGTACCTTGCTGTCAATTTTGTGCTTTATTTAATCAGTGCACTATCCGTCGTCGGTATATTTTTGCCTCTAAATATTTCAGTTCTCAGTTTAATTATCCAGAAATGTCATCGATTAGCCATCCGACTACTGGGATTCTGAAAAAATGCAAAGATAAAGACAGAGACAGGCCGCCAAGGTCCAAAACTGCCAACGACGCTTCTCCTAAGCCAGTTGCCAGTTTGCTGGTACTCAGTGAGGCACTTTCACAGCCCCTGATACTCGCTACTTCTGATTTCCAGACCTCTACTGAGACCCATTCAGAGTCCGGTAGGCTGTGAGATGCTTCAACTATGGAACCCGTGGATATCTCTACCTTGGATGGGTCCAGAGCCGCTGTGCAGGCACCGGCTTCTGAGGGTGTATTCAGGCCTATGGAGTTGCATTTTAAACCAATGCCTCCTTCTTTACTTAGGCCTAAATCTCGATCCATGCCTAAAAAAATGATGCCCAGGCCACATGCTCAGGCCTCTATGTCTAAAAAACAAATGATAAGAAGGGCTGCAGATCTAATAACTCTAATCAGGGGTAGCCAACCCCCCTTCTAAGAGGCTTAGGACTGAAGTTGATTGTGAATCTTCTGATCAGGATTCTGTTGTTTCTGATTCTTCTGATGATCTGGACTTGCCCTTCTCTACTTATGAATATTCTGATGCAGAGGACTCCATTCCCTCTGCTTCCCATCCTGAGGATTTTCCTTTTGGGGAAACCTTACATACTCTAAAGGAGCATTTCCACTGGCATTGTTGATGATGATGCTTTTTCGGAATCTAGTTTGGCCCCTGATTCCCTGCCTCCTGCTCCCAGAAAACATGACAGATACTACCGGGTCCCTGAGTCCCACAAGTTCCTCCTTAAAAATCCTATTGCAGATCCAGAGACTATTTCACAGGGGCCCAATGCCATTAAGGCTTCTACTGCTAAAAATCCTACTCCTTCTGATAGAGACTCCAGGGCACTGGATAGATGGGGTAAGAAGGTTTATACTTCTACAACCTTGCCATTAGGGCTTTAAACTGCCAGTTTCATATGTTAAAGTATCAGCAACAAGTTAATGGACTGCTTAAACAGAAAATTATGTTGATTCCTGACTGTGTGGAAAATAAAGAATTACAGGATTTAATGCATTCTGCTGAACAAGTTGGAAAACATACTTTGCAATGTGGTTTTGATTCATTAGGGGCCACTTGCAGGGCTGCTGTTACTGGGTCTGTGCTCAGAAGGCATGCTTGGCTTAAGGAGCAATCTTTGCCTGATCATGTTAAAACTAAATTGTTGGATGCTCCTTTAAATCAGGACCACCTGTTTGGCAACAAATCTGAGGAAGTTCTTAAAAAGATGGAAGATAAAGCTAAATCTATGCAAACTGTTTACGGTTTTTTACAAGTTCAGCCTTCTAGATTTAGTAGGCACTGGCCCTCTAAGAATTGATCCTTTCCAGTCCCTTCCAGGTCTTCTCAGGCCAAACCCAGACACAGCAAAACCCCCAGTTTTCAGTTCCAGGGGACACACAGAAATAAGCAGTGGGGGGCCTCCACTTCCAAATCTGAGAATAAGACTCCCCCTATGGTAAACTGTCTCAATGACTTCCTTTTAAAATTTCCAAGCACTTATCAACTGACTGCCCCTTTGGGGGGGAAAGATTGCTCTTCATGTAAAGAATTGGGAACTTATTACCCAGGACAAATAGATTTTAAATACAGTGTCCTAGGGATACAGATTTCACTTCCACATGTTGCCAACACCAAGCGGGTGGCCAGACCTACCCCCAAATCAGTGAGCAGAGGCCCATAAACAAGTAATTTCTCTCTTAAGCACATGGGCTATTCAACTGGTACCAGAAGCGGAAAAGGGACAAGGTTTCTACTCAAGACTTTTCCTGGTACCCGTAAAAGACAATTCATGGCATCCTATCCTGGACCTGTCTACTCTAAACACTTTTTTGGAGATTCCAAAATTCAAGATGCTGACTCTTCAACAATTACTTCCAATGTTAGGCAAAGATGCCTAGTTGGCAACACTAGATTTAAAAGAAGCATATCTGCACATCTCAATCAGGGAATCTTGCAGAAAATACCTACGTTTCAAAGCCCTTTGGCTTATCTACTGCACCCAGGGTATTCACAAAGTGCCTAGCTCCAGTTATTGCATTTTGCAGGTGAAGAAATATTCAAATATACCCATACCTGGACAATGGTCTAATTCAGGCAGAAAGCCAGGACATACTTTTGAATCATCTGGCCTTTGTACAAAGGTTCTAACTTGTCTGGGGTACACCATACATTAAAAGAAATCACACCTGGTACCCTGTCAACAAATTATATTCCTGGGAGCAAGCTTGAATACAACTTCCCAGATGGCTTATCTCACGCTAGAGAAACAAATTCATTTGACAACCTACTTCAAACAAGTGGTGACAAAAACCCTGCTATCTGCAAGACAAATACTGCAAGCCTTGGGGTTCATGGCCTCCTGCATTCTCCTAATTCCATATGCAAGACTGCATATGAGGAAACTACAGTGGTATCTAAAAAGCCTATGGTGTCAACATTCTCAACAACACCTAGAAACAATGATTCCTATCATACCTTGCCTACGCCTAGAGTTTCTTTGGTGGGCAGAGGCCTGCCACCAAAACAAGTGACTACCTTTCACACCACCCCCTGCCACCCAAACCCAAACAGCAGATGCATCAGACTATGCATGGGGGGGCTCACCTGGCAGGGAAGTGCATTCAGGGCAAATGGAACCCAAGTCAAATGCACCTGCATATTAATCAAAAAGAAATGTTAGCTGCACAGAATGCTCTGACAGCCTTCAAGGACTACATTCTTCCAGGACAACTAATGGTAAATATGGACAACACCACTGTTATGTGGTACATAAACAAGCAGGGGGGTACACATTCTTACCCCCTCTGCAGACTAGCCGTGGCATTGTGGAACACAGCCTTGAGCTACCAAGTGCACCTACAAGCTCAATTCCTGCCAGGAAAATTAAATACACTGGCAGATGGACTAAGCAGAAACCTCATGGACCCACATGAGTGGAAACTGGAACCAAGGATTTTCAACATGCTGACAAGCAAATGGGGGAGCCCAGATATAGACCTGTTTGCCTCTCCCCAGAACTACCAATTGGACAAATTTTGCACAAGGACTCCCCACAAACAAGCCTAGAAAGTGGATGCTCTCTCCTTCAGCTGGAAAAATCTATCAGTCTATGCCTTCCCCCCTCTGCCTCTGCTCTCCAAAGTACTACTAAAAATCAAACTGGACAAACCAAGCATGATTTTGATTGCTCCAGACTGGCTGCACCAACACTGGTAGCCCCTCCTGTGCAGTGTGTCACGTTATCTCCATGGCACCTGCCTTAGACTCCTTCCCTGCTGTCTCAGCAGGAGAACCAGATTCTGCACCCTCAGCTTCTAACATTGAATCTTGCAGCCTGGCTAATTACTTAATCTCTCCTTTACCATCCCTCAGAAAACCTGTGATGGATATCATTTTAGAGGCAAGGAGACCTAGTACTAGAAAATCTTATGCTGAAAAATGGAAAAGATTCTGTGCCTGGAACCAGTCTCAATGGATGAGCACAGCAGTGCTAAATTTACCTCAGATTTTACAATACTTAACTGAGATGCTTCACAAGGACCTGTCTTTTTCCTCCATTAAAATCCACGCCTCAGCCATTTCAACTCATTATAACACAGAACCTCCCCTCTTCCCTCATCTACTGCTCAAGCAGTTCCTCAGAGGGGCCAAAAATTTGAGACCACCCAGGAGAGCTCCAACCCCATCCTGGGACCTTAACTTTGTTTGGAGAAACTCACTCTACCTCCTTTTGAGATAGCTGCTACTGCAGACTTGGAAAACAGCTTTCCTTTTAGTAATCACTTCAGCTAGAAGGGTATCTGAATTACAGGCCCTTATGGCAGTGGAGCCTTTCATCATCTTTCATGCTGACAGGGTGTCCCTCAGAACCAATCCATCCTTCATGCCCAAGGTGGTATCCAGTGTGGCTCTTAATCAGTCCATTCATTTGCCAACCTTCTTTCCCAATCCACAGAATAAAGGGGAACAGATACTGCATTCCTTAGATGTGCACAGACAACTTAGATTCTACTTGGACAGGACTAAACCTCAAAGGAAATTTGAACAACTGCTGATGGCATTTGCTGCAGGGGCAGAGGGGAAGGCTATTTCAAAGCAAACCATTTCTAAATGGATAAGCCATTGCATTCATTTCTGCTATAAGCACCATGGAAAACCTATCCCCCGGGGGATCAGACCTCACTCCACCAGGGCTGCATCTACCTCTACAGCCTTTCTCAGAGGCATCCCTACCAGGGACATCCTAGAAGCTGCTACCTGGAGTTCTGTACATACTTTCACCAAGCATTATCATTTGCCAATTTTCTCTAAATCCAGAGCTGGCTTTGCCACTGTAGTCTTGCAGGGCCTTATAGCTGGCCCTAATGCTATCTAAATTCCTCCTCCCAACCATAGCTTTGGGAATCTACCCAAATGTAATGACTGCAACAGTGAAACACGAAGAATATAGTACAGTTGTGTACACTTAACATAAATGTAGATGTTCGGGTGTATTCACTGTTGCGGTCCTGGTTACCTTCCCTCCAGCCCCCTAACTTCTTTTGTCTATACCTCTACTCTCCTTCACTATGCTTAATTGCTTTTTTATTGGAAATATATCTTTGTACTTTTATAGTTAATTGCTTCCCATTAGGTGGGCACCTGACATCTGGGGCAAGAAAAACTGATGTAATGGCATCGGCTGCATGTTTTATACCCTTGATGACCTGACGTCATGGAGGAAGGAACAGCAACCGTCGCAGGACCCAAGACTTTGTTAATCAGGCCGACTGAGGGCTACCTGCAAGCAGATAACCCAGATATCATGACTGCAACAGTGAATAAACTCGAACATATACATTTATGGTAAGTGTACACAACTGTACTTTTCATTCTGGCTGAGTTCCAGGAAAAAAAAAAAAAAACAGTGACTCTGCCAGCAGACAAAATTCTTGATAGGAAAAAAGGGAGATAGACATGTTCTGAGGATGCAGCCAAAGATGAAAGCCACATTTGTTCACACCTGATCCTCCAGTAGTACTATAGGCAGTATCAGTCACTGTTAAGTGTCATATATGGCTCTTTTAGGGTAGAATAAGAAATGTTTGTCTTTTCTACAGAGAAGCAGTAACTTCATTAGCATTTCGAATACTATTTGTTTGAGACATTTCTTTGACTTACTGTAGTTTCGAAGGTCGTACTTTTCTAAAAATAGAATTGTATTTAGCAAATAAAAAATGGCATTAGCATGATTATTCCCATTGCCACATGGATTTGGTACAATATCCTTCTGCCCATTGGAGCTCAAAGCATTCAGCAGGCTTTATTTATTTTCCTAACTGGAGGCAATTGACACTAGTACTGTTCTAACAGTTGCATGTTTTCATATTCCAGGGGGGTGTGCAGAACTAGAAATGCATTAAACTGATTAGTTAATACTGAGAAAGTTCTGGTGATTCATGCCAGCAATGCAGGTTTATTTTGTTACTGCAGCTTCCCATTCATTCTTTAACACTGTTCTATTTGTATAGTGCAGCCCAAGTTGCAATCATACCTCTCAGCTGCTCAAGGGAAGAAATCTGAACAAAGCCAGAAAAAATGTTGGGACAAAGATTCAAAAATAGAGACAGATTTTAAACATTGCTCCAATAAATGTATAAAGTTGCTAGAATGACAAATTTTACATTATTATATATTTTCTGAAGGATATGAAGTAAAAAATTCAAATGTCTGTTATTACTTAGTATTATTTAATAACTTAATTTCTCAACAATTTGCCAAAAACTACACATTTTATGAGGAACAGACCAAAAATAAGAGACAAAATTCTGGACGTTCTGTGAAAATCTGTACAGTTGAGAAGTATGGTCGCAATACCTTCACTATGATTCGCTTTCATTTGTTGTTTTTCGAGACTTGGATTGTTTCATACGTCTCTCAGCATTTTGCATCACACAAGTAAATTCTTCCACACCACTTTAAAGCTGGCAGGCCACCAGCCATATGACCTATAACATTATCATGTCTGTGTGCACATCAACAGTATTAAAGTAAATCTGTGGCATTTTAATACTTCATACATACCTGACAAAATTTGTGGGACTTTTGCAAATTATATATTATGATATAGATAAAAGCATGTAAACATATATATGAATATGCTTCTCCATGTTCAAAAAGTACAAAAATGCAGATGACAAGTCCCCTGCACAAGTCTCATATACTCTGTCAACTACTCAGTAACTCCATAGGCGCACAACAGTGGGGGCAAGGGGAAACAGCACAAAACAGCACACAAGTCTTACATAAACAGTGGCCAGCTCCTCAAACAGTAAACTCAGAACAAGATCTAGGAGCAAAAAACTATTAAATGCATTCTCACATGTGCACTTACACACACACACACACACACACACACACACACACACACACACACACACACACACACACACACACACACACACACACACACACACACACACACACACAAATTAAATCAAAATAATGCCCCAAAACAGCAATAGAAGAAGAAAAACAAATAACATTGCAACAACAAAGTACAAAACATGACAAAATTGTTCAAATAATATAAAATACTGAAACATATCTAACATTTGACTAAATACTACAGATATGGACAAAAATCGTGTCCAGTTTCAGAAACCAGACCTTCAATTTCTGTTCAATCAAATATCACTAGAACAAACTGATAAAAAACACATTTCATCTAAAATACTGAACAAATGAAATGTGTGTATGCATACAAACATGTATTTTATATGTATTTTACACACAGTTGTTCACATAGCAGGCTACATTTACACATATATGTATCTATATAAATATTGCATTTTTCTTGTTAAAAGAATGAATAAATGTAGGAGACAGTGAATTTAGATAATTAGCAGTTTAAATTTCGCAGGGGTAGTAGGTGGGAAGGAAAGATACTAGACAAAAGCAGAATATTATGTACACAAACAGTTGGTGGAATAGAAAGGTAACCCTAGATATAACCAAAGTTGAAAAATAATTTTAATGCAATTGATGGGAGGGGCAACTCTATGCAATAAACACTCCAGTTTACTTATTTGTTCAGGGATTGAAGGTGGAAGGGAAATAACATAGACAGTGGGCATATCTCATTGTTATCGTGGGTTATGAGTTTTCAGGGATGCTATACTGGATGTGAGCACTACAGGTTCAGTCCATGGGGGTTCAATGAATCATGCACTACTTGTGGTTACATGTGTCCTGTGTTGCTAGATATTCTGATCATTGGAGAGTTCCACCATACCACAAAAAACACCTCATAGTACATGATTTCCAAACAAAGCAAATTATTTACATTCAGGTCCTTGGCAGAGCTAAACCTCACAGAACAGGCACTGTTGTATAATATTTTTTTCTGGTCATGAATGCCAGCTCCAATCTACTAGACTGTACTCCATTTTTCTTTTAACTAATTATAGGATGTTGCCCACATGAAACTCAATTCTATGCATTGCTTGGACAACATAAGCACTATTTCCTCAGACTTCACTACTGCAGATGTTTTCAGAATCCCAAGTGTGGATAAATCAAACATTTCTCTCCTAGACTTTATGCCATGCAGATAAAGAATTACAAAAGTAATAACAGACCCTACAAGTGCTACACCCTCTACCATCTGTCACTAATTACATTCCTGTTTTACAGATTATAATAATTTTTTTCCATCATCCAAAGAAGGTCTAATTTACTGCATTCCATATAACACCATTAATATCTGCATTTATGGACATGTTATAACTGTATGTTTAAGAAAAAAAATATTATGACAGCTTGATTCAGTTTTTCGGCTGTTAGGAAAAGTATCATTAGCAGGACAAAATACCTTATAATAACATTGCTGATATATATATATATATCTATATATATATATGTGTGTGTGTGTGTGTGTGTGTGTGTGTGTGTGTGCATGTGTGTGTATGTGTGTGCGTATATATGAATAATGCCACAGTTATTGGCTAGCACTTTCCCCAGAAGGAAGCCAGTTTATGATTTCCTATTGTGACTAACTGCATATAATTGCAAACATGTGCACAAGTTCACAGGAACTACACTAAACATGAGCAGTGTTGTTGCAGTTATTTCATACTTTGATGAACAAATCAATGATCTTTTAATTTCATATATTTTTGTGGCACAAACTAAGCTGTTAGTGACTTACTGCAGAAGGTGAGCAGGTATTTAAACCTCAAAATGTACTGCATGCCCTCAGTTTCAAAGTTTATCCACGGTTTCCATGGTATTGGAAACACCAGCTTTCCTAAAAACAAGTCTATATTTTCTTTTTAGACTGAAATAAAGTTTATGATACATTTGATTTCTCATTTTGCTAGAAAAAACATGAAAAAATAAGTAATTCTAAAGAAGCATTACTTGGCATGCAGACTACTTGGCAGTGCTTGTTAAGATCTATAGTAACCTGTCCTCATCTGCTGCTTAGGTAAGCATCTGAAAATCATCTGTTCTAAGGCATCAGCTACAATTCCTTTTGGCCATCTTTGAGTTAAAAGTTGATCTGCAAGGATATCTGCTACATTTCATGCAGATGACACTGTGCTAATGAGGTCCTCCAACCAGTATCTGGGAATGCATCTGTGCAACTACATGACTCCCACAATGTCTCCAACTAGATCCCAAGTAAATTACTTCAGCTGAACAAACAAAATCTGTGCTATTTAGTTGAATTACAACCCCCCCCATTCTTTTAGTGCATTTCAAATCCCATTACGACACCACTACAGTATGTACACAAATAGTACTTAGCTTTGCCTCTGCCTTTCCCACTTCCTTATACCACTTGTGTAAATAGCCAATAAGTACGATGAACTACAGATGTCATGGCAACACTGTCAGAAAGGCATCTTTTCTAGTCACTCCTCCAAAATTTAGATTAATTGACTAAAATCTAATGTTTAAGTAAACAAAAGTTATTAAGTGGCAGTTCAAACAATAGCTCATTTCACAGCCATAAGATTTGTTAAGATAAAGACTAAATAATATTGCATAAAAAATAGTAATATATGCTGCTGGGCTGCACAATTAACTACACAGGCCTGAATATGATAGAAAAAGTTCAAGCTGAGTAAAACGTTGCTGTGAATATTTAGGGTATACTTTCAATGATATCGATATGGTCCTGTTGGAGTTTTAAAACGTTACACATAAGTTGGATGAATATATAAAAATGTTAAGCTAAGCAGATACACACAATGTTGAAAGTTCTTGTGGATAGTCTGATGCCATTTTGGCTTTGCAGTAAATGAGTCAAGAAGTAAGAATTCATTTGATGGATACTTATATACTGTAAATCTGCTCTTGGCTAAGCACAGACAAACTGATTTGGAATATAAAGCTTGGAAAAGAAGTTTGTGGGTGATCGAAATATTAATGTTGAGGGGACTTCATTTTGTTTAATACATACAAAAGAAAATGGTGACTTGGCTATATTTCTTGGGGAAAGCTACTCATACTGAGGAGGCATAACAGGTTACTGTTGTGTTCAGAAATCTCTGTGGGATGTCCACATAACGTAATAGTCCAGTCTGAATGTGGAAGAACAAGTGTTGTATCAACTCTGGTCACAGACAAGAAATGTAAAGAAGGGGGAAAATATTTATCTTTGGCCATGATTATTCTCATTGAAAAAAATGATCTTTTAAACAATGAGGGGATGTAAATGTAAAAGACTTAAAATTTAGTTTGATGTATCTAACTGTGCTTAGAGTATCTTTCCATATGGGGTAAGACTGCTTTCAAATCAACTGAAAGATCTGGGTGAAGTCTGTACATTGCAACTTCAGATAAGAATATGATTGAATCCAGTTTAATTTCTCCAAGTCTTTTATTTTGTAGTACAATGAATGGAATGGACTCCATTCCTAAGTCAAAGTATGATTAAAGTTCATGAAATTAGTATTGTTTGATGTTAGCCAGAAGTGATCTTCGCACCACCCATAATGCGCCCAGTAATGACTCCTCCTGCAATTCATATGCAGTCATATGTATCAGTAGCATATCAAAATGCGACTGCAAATAATTTTTTATAAGACCCGTTACTCCTAATACTATTGGAAGTGTCTGGGTATACTTCTTCCACATTGTCCTCATTTCTGCCTTCAAAACCTGGTATCTTATGACTTTGTGTCTCTGTGTACGTAATACACTGTAATCACTAGGTGTAGCAATTTCAGGGATTAAAACTACTTTTGTCTTTTTTCATGGGCTACTATATTTGTTTTTTTTTCACATCTATTTTCCAAACTCTTGGTAAAGGGAGATCCCATCTGATATAAACTTCAGCATTCTCCATAATGCTTTGTGGCTCATGTCTTCGATGCTTCTCAGCTACTTCAATATTATACTGTTTGCACAATCCCCAGTGTAATAGTCTTGCCACAATATTATGCCTTTCAGTATACAGGCCCTCTGCCATTAGTGTATCACATGCAGCAACATGTTGTATGACTGTTTGCAGTTCTGTTTTACAGAACCTGCATTTGTCTCCCCCACAAGTTCAATAGACCTTGTAAACCACTGTCTACATAGTACACTATCCTGGGCCTCCAATATTAACTTTTCATTCTTTTGGTTTAAATTCATCTCTCCATAACCATTCCTACATCAAATCCTGATTGACATGCAGATGTTCCAGTTTTCTATACTTGCAGCTATATTTATGCCTTTTCCACATCTCTTTCTTGGGTTCAGGCACCTAGGCAGTAAGACACTTCCTGGTGGTAAATGTGGTTGGGGACACATGGCTGTAGTAACGTTCAGCTGCAGAGAAATATGGCTGTTGTGAATTCCCTGTTGGCAAAGAGAAGAATGTGATACCATGCCCACAACTTCAATAACCAAATGCACAGGGGAAAATAATGTCCATGGTCGCCAAGGCAACATGAGACAGCAGGCAGTATGACAGGCACCAGCAGCAGGCTGGCCAGTGGGCATGTCAGTAACAGTAAAAACACTGCACAATGGCCAGTGCCTTTGTAATTGGTGTGTGTGAACCACTACCCTTTTCATAGTCTCTAAGGAACTTTATTTAAAATGCATACTGGAGCATAAATGTCAGTGCAGCGGTACGCAGGATTTCCTAAATGCATTAGCACACTTCTACATGTTGTAGTTACATAAGCATATACTGTACACTGAGCACAACACTCATTACCTCATCTGCCCCCATGCACTTAGTTATTAAAGCTGCTGACATGGCAATGTGTGCTTCACCTTGTCCACAGGGAATTTGCAAACAGCCATATTTCTCTGCAGCTGAATGTCACTTCAGCCATGTGTCTGTAACCAAATGTACCACAGGGAAATGTCTCGCTGCCTAGGCACCTGAAGCCCTCTTGCCTTCTCATCTGATCCTTCTCCTTATATTCTTTCTTTTGTTTTTTGGCACATTCAGTTGCTCCCTGATTTTTATCTACTTCTGTTTGATTTCCATTCCTGACTGACACCGATGTGCTTCTGCTAAACTAAACTAAGAAGTCATCTTAGACTTGTTCTCCTTACGTTTTGAAATTTTCACTATGTTTGGATCTGCTGAAGTCAACAGATATGTATGTAGTCCTACATTTGCAGCTCTATACATGTACTCAGTTTCGAGGAGGCCCACACCGCTTCAGAACAAGAAGTATACAGATTTTAATACATCAATTTGATAAGCATGAAGCATTATTCTTGTTTTCCTGTCCACCTGATCCAGTACCTTTTGGGACCAATCAATCACCCCAAAACTGTAAGTTAGAATAGGAAAAGCAAATTGGTTTATAGCTTGGACTGTGTCAGGGCAGTTTTCAGTATTAATTTTAGTATTCTAAAATATTCCTTACTGAGTTTTGTTCACATCTGTTCATGTTTACTGTCAATCCTTCATCAATTCCCAAACATTTATACAGTCCCTCCTGTTCAGTTCCTTTATATCACTGTCCTGCCCCAGACTGATGTTGTCTTAGTGCTGCAGCTTTCCTGCTTTAAAGGTTGCTTTTGCTCATTTATCAAGACCGATTGACATTCTTATGTCATCCGAGAAAGTTTTAATCTTTTGCAGTTGTGATTTCAGTTCCTCATTCAGTGAACTATGCAGTTTTAAATCATCTACAAAAATGCTGAGAAGATAAAAGCAGATGAGAGGAATACAACAGTGAAGATGTGGATACGTTGGCTGGAAATGAAACAATGTAAGTGAAGCCACTTATTTTTCACAAGATGATAATCATCAGTTGTAAACCCCACCTCTGGAAATGGTACCACTGAACATACATTATTAACGTTGAAAAGCTGCAATGACATGATCCATAATGACAAACTCACTACTCAGTGGATGAAATTAATGTTAAATCTGTTGTCTACTGCTGTTAGTTTTTCTTAGCATATAATGATGTTTAAGGTATATTTTCAGACATAACTTTCTATTGGTCTCTCACACTTAGAGATAGCAGTCGTGTTATTCTATTAACAATTTCTGTTAGTTAATCACCAGTGTTATTGTATATAAAATGCATGATTAAGGTTTTATTACTGCAAGTTTGTTGAGTAGTTTTCAGTAATAATAAATAATCACATGGTTGCAATTGTTCAGTTGTACTATTAAAGATAAGGGTATGGCATGGTCATTGGAAGGACTGCCGACAACTCTATTATTGAATTCATCGGAATAAAAACCAAGAAATATTCAATAACGTGTGTGATGAAGAATCTGTTGTAGCTGTTAGTATCAGTATTAACTCTATTTAGTTTTACTGTATCTCTCAAAAGCAGTGAATCAATTTAACAGATACTTGAGAGATAATTTCCAAGATAATACATGCCCCTGCAAAAGTGATGCACTTAGTTGTGGATCTGTGGAGTGAAAGATTGCGTGGACTGGAAGGTATGTTTGTAGTACATGGCTTATATCAGATGATCAACTTTTTGGAAATTTGAAAAAATATCAAAGAGACCATATGATCGAGTTTCCAAAAACTCAAACATCAAAAAAAAAAAAAAAAAAAAAAATCTAGCTATTTTTATGTTTTCTGCACCCACCCATACCCCATGCAAATTGTATATACCAACCCCAAGATTGTACCACAGTGAGAAAAAGGGTAAATTTCCTGATCCTCGCTGTACAGTGATCTCCATTCAAAAGCTTTGAGTTTTCAAAAACTTCATCATATGGTCTTGACCATATGGAGTTTGAATTTCTGAAAACTCAATCAACTGATAGGGACCCAGTACAGTATATTTGATGAGAAGGATGTTAAGTTAATACTTAGTGTGAAAGAAAGTTTGAAGGGCAGCCCAAGCTTGCGATGCTGGACATGAAATTAGAGTGGAATTGATATGATGATATCAGGTTACTCCAGATCTGCTTTGTTGTTTGCTTACTTGTTGCACAGGTTTTCTATACCTGATTGGCAGGAAATGCATGCACATGTTTAGATGACATTAAAGTTTAAATTGTTTCTCTTTATATGTAATATGTTTCTAAGCTAAAATGAAGGTTGAACTAAATGCGACAAATATACAAACACATAACAACTTTGGTTCCCTTGCTCTGAACTTTGTATGTAGAAATATCAAATGTGGTAACTATATGTGCCAATGATGAGAGTTGTAGGCAGAGAGAGAGAGAAATGTAATACTAAGATATATGTCACCAGAGTAGACAAAGAGGTAAAAACAGAATCTAATCAGGGTTCTAAATCCACTTCTCTCAACATAAGACAGAATTCTCAAAAGTAAGAAAAAAAGTGAAAGTAAAGCCAAAGCCTTTGCAGAGGGCCATTCCTTATAATAGTTCGATTCTCTCTGCTGTCCCTCGTTTCCTGTGTACTTGATACAGACTGTGTGCTGGCATCCCATTTCACTTTTTTATAACTGTAAGGGATACTTACTCTTTGTAATATCCTGTTATTTTGAAGGTTTATCCCTGTTTTTGTATATATATATATATATATATATATCTCTTTTTACCTCCTTCTGTTTTGCTCAGCGACGGCTTCTCTTTAAATATTTGCTTATAATTTCCCATGAATATTTCCTTAATTGATGCTTTTCTTCTTGCTAACTCCTCCTTACTCTCTTCGCTGTGTCACTCCTATGCTGTACTAGCACATTACATAGAACTGCTTCCAGTCCACTGTTTGTTTGAACTCATGTTGATTCACAAAAGGCAACCTCTGCGACCATTGCTGCTCTGAATCGATATCACTAAAAACAACCTTCAGTAATATATGTGTGTGTGTGTGTATATATATATATATATATATATATATATATATATATATATATATATATATATATACATACCCTCATTATTTAGGGGATAAGTCTTCCTGCATCACCCATGTGGGATGGAGACCCTCCCCACACCCTGAACTTACATATAGTAATTCCACTGTCACTGAACAGAGGGGAATAGACTAAACTCAGTGATCACTAAAAGTGATTTTCAGTGATGTACTGATTCAAATGAACAGCACTCACATAGATTATTGTTGGCAAATCAGGTGACTCCCATTAATTTCTACATTCCCACAAATCTTAACTCAGATACAGATTGTGTTCTAACTCCAAGGATCTGTGCCCCATTTTGGTTCTACTTTCATTCTTGCACCATAATTCCTTCTTTTCTTCGACATCTCTAAACTACCCATCAGCTTCAGTTCATAGTCCACAGCCTCGCTTTCAATGCTGAATGCAGTTTATCACTAAGTCTGCACAATTTAATATTGTCTAACCTTCCATCTGCATTCGGACTTCATCATCTCCATTTCGCCCTGATCTAGATGCATACTATAGGTAGTCAAGCATAAAATGAATATCCATGTATGCACTAATCTCATTGTTAGTGTACCTTCTTTGTGCAAATCCTTCTTTTTTCTCAAGAGATATGCACAATATAGAGTAGTATTTTGAAAACTGTACTTAAATGATTTTGATATCAGCCACAGTCCATAAAATGTTATGATTTTTTTTATTCTCATTATCAAACATTGACTCAAGACATCCACTCTTAAAGCCATTCAAGAAAAGTAGCTTCAGAACAAAAAATAACAGAGTTTGACTTTTCCCTAACTACTCTTTCTACTTCATATAAAATCTTTTGACATACATCCCATATCTGGCCATGGCCATCCTCTGATCTTCAGCCTTCTTGCCATCCCCATGAAATCTGCATAAGCAAAAAGTAAAGGTTTACATCTGCTTCAGCTAAATGCCAGAAGCATAAACAGTAATGAACTTCTACAACCACATGTGAAGCTTGACATCTGTAATTCCAACATGCTGGCAATAACAGAATCCTTTCTAAAATCATTTACAGAAGACAGGAACCTGTAGAGGTTTATAACTGCAGCATTGGTATTTGCAGCATATGTAGATGGGTGCACACATACTGGTTTGGTATAGTATTAAGAAGTAAAAACTGTAAGGGAAAGATATACTGCATCTCATCTCTGCTCTCCAGTTCCATGGCTAAGAAAGCTAGAGCAAGTTCACGTACTGGCTTGGGTGGATTTGGAACTATGGGGTAAGGGAGGGTGGGCAGTTTTAACTATCTTATCCTGGTTGAGGGGGAGGGTCTGATTTCCAGTTACCATGGCACTGATATCTGTAGGCACATTGTTTGCAACACTGTAATCAGGAATGTCTGCTTTACTTCATCAGGCCTGCAATAGTAGCTGCTACTGCACATGTGAATTGAGTATTTTAAGATGGAAAGTATGAAAAGCCACTAAGATATTGCAGTGCAGACATCAACATCCTGAGGTATTTGTAAGTAAGTAGAAACATCCTTTAACCCATCTTAAAGAAAGATGTGTGTCTGGAGGTAAGAGCATTGGGTAGTTCTCTGGACTGGGGCAATTATGTTTCACCCTTAGAATCCAGCAGCCCCTCTCTGGAGGGGGGAATGCAGACCCTTAGTCTGCAGGAACAATGGCATTCTCTGTCCTTGAGTTGGACGAAGTAATATGGCATGGTACAGTAAAAGCAACCTTCATGCTTGTCTGGATATTAACTATCTTGCACTGGTTGACTCTCACTTAGGTTCATAGGTTCATGGGATGATACTAGACTATTGGCCCGGAGGCCCTTATAAGGCTAGCCAAGAATTTCGCCCATGTTACCTCAAAGTCAGCACCTGTTTCTCCTGTCCAGCAGGAACACAGGTGGGATCCCAAGGGTGTATTTTCCATTTCCCATCCAGTCGTCCAGGTTCCTGTTAAAGAGGGCTAGAGATATACTCAGCTTGACATGGACAGGGAGTCTATTTCACAAATTGGGGAGTCTTTGGGACACAAATCTATCCCACCAAAAAGCTCTATTAATGTCACAGACAAGGTTAAGGTCTTGTATGTGGGTTGCTCAAATGGAGTTTGTCTTACGGATATGCAGCAACTCCATCAAGGCTGGGTCTGAGATAGCCTTGTATGCCAGACACAGGTCACCTCTGAGCAGTCTGTATGAGACTGAGTAAGAGGGACAGGGCTTTTAGCCTATCTGTATAGGCTAGCTGTTTGAGACCCTGGATCTTCCAGGTCAGGAACATCTGTGGTCTCTCCAACTGCTGCAAGCAGATTTGAAGACCTCCTCTATTGAAAAATGAGTGAGCACAAGACTTGTAGTGACAATGACAGCTGGCTGGAAAGCAAAATGAATGTTAAATAAATCTCATTTCTGGTTTCTCTATATTTATTAATGTTCTAACATGCAATGTACATTATGAAAAACACACAGAAAATAGTGAGCAGGCTTGTGAAAAACACAGAAAATAGTGAGCAGTCTCGTGTACAACAGCCGTCTGCATCCAAGAAGTATCAGAAATTAGCTACAAATGGTGAAACAACATTATGGGATGGCAGCATACCTCTCAACCCCTTAGCACAAGAATTCTGGACAAAGCCAAAAATAATGGAGGGTAGGAGAGCAAAAGACCAAAATCAGGGACAGATTTCTAAATAGTGTACTTTTATACTTAGAAAGTTGATAGAACAAGAAGTTTTGCATTAGCATGCATTTCCTGAAGTATATCAATCCTCAACAACTTGCCAGAAAATCACATTTTTTATAAAGAACAGTCCAAACATATGAAGAAAAAATCTGGATATTTTGCAAAATTCTGCACAGTTAATTACAGATGCCAGATGAGAAGAAATCTTCTGTTAAACAAGATAGGAGACATGGTTGTTGTACTAGTAACCTATTACTAAAAATTGATTAACTATGATTGTGCATAATCAAAACATTAGGGAGGAAATATTGCCTATAGCATTTCGATGTAAACAGTGCTTCACTGATGCGCTAAGGTGATCATAAGCAATTGAGAGAAATGGAAGAGTCATGTTGAGAAAAGCACATTATCAAATCATTTCTATGTCTCTGAATCAAACACTTAACACATCTGAAAGAACTGCCTTAAGTGTTCCCAGTACTAATCTATGCAGTGCTGTTGTACCTGCATGCAAACATCCAAAAACACACACAAGCACTCCTGTAAACACCCAGGTTATACACATACATTGAACCCCTTATACCCTTAGTTGCGCACACACAAAAGCATGCACACGTGCTTACACAAACACACACACACACACACACACACACACACACACACACACACACACACACACACACACACACACACACACGATACACAGCTTTGCAGTATTTATTATCTGTCACAATGTTAACAGTCCCACTGCTACCACATACAGCATAAAAATATAGTGTGCATTCCCATCTCTTCACTCCAGAAATAGCATGAAAGAGCTTGTCTTTGAATCCCCCTTCCAGGGTATTACAATCATGGTACATGGCATTGGAGTCTGAATCCACCTGCAAAGCTATTCCAATCTTGGTACATGGCACTGGGGTAGAGCACAAGGCTAATTTACATTAACTGCATTCCCAGCCTGCCTCATTTACAATAAGTCAGCAAGACTACTGTTGCAATGCTTGCCAAAGCCTTCATTCCACTATAGGGTTACAGCAACAGCAGTCTTTATAAAGCAATGAACAATCCTGCTAGAAACAGGACTGTGCAATGCATTATATGTTTCAGCGTACCACCTTAGTGAAATATTTATCTTACAGCCTGAATTATACAATATGACTATTAGGAACAAACAACTGATTTTAATACCCATATGGTGTAATTATTCAATGGCAATGTGTAAATATATTTGACAGGGCAATAATTACAAAATTACAGTCAAAACAGACTTCATAGTGGTCAAATACTATGATAAACTGATATAAAATCAATTTGTACTACATAAGCAAGAGGATAGAAGCAGTATTAACCAATTTCAAAATTCAAGTGATCATGTGAGTAATTTATTGAAAGGGCAATTCAGTGTCACAATATAAAGGCAGATGTCATAAGTTGTAAAATACAAAATAAAGCAGTTTTCAAGTATTTGCACTCTCCACTTTCCACTTTACTACCTCATCCCAGTCTATCCTGGTATCTATCTACTGCAATAACCACTTTGTGAAGCCTAAACCAAAATATTCATTCCATTCTTCTGTATTTTTCCAAGTATTCTGTATTCTGCCTCAAAAACATAGCTAGGGCAAGGCAAAGAGGGCAATCGTCCAGGCTCAAAGTGTTAGGGGTCATGGTCGGCCAATCCCGATCGCTGTTTAATGCATACCAGCTTTTAAAAGATAGCATTACAGCTGCTGTCAAACCTGAGTGCTGTAGTGCCCCATTGTGGTCTAAACTGTAGCAATTGCTTGATACATTGTAGCAAGCAGTTTGCTACAGTTTAAAAAAATTACACATACACACACACACACAGACACACACACATATATATATATATATATATATATATATATATATATATATATATATATATATCCAATAATCCACTACGAGAGTGCCAAAAGACCCAGAGATCGCTGTTAATAATCACCAAAAAGAGTTTATTGTGTCGTCCACTTGCAAACGTTAAAAACAAATAAACGCTCTTATCTCATAGACATACATGTATGTTTATGAGATAAGAGCGTTTATTTGTTTTTAACGTTTGCAAGTGGACGACAATAAACTCTTTTTGGTGATTATCAACAGCGATCTCTGGGTCTTTTGGCACTCTCGTAGTGGATTATTGGTTGTATTCCAGTGCCTTGTGCTAGTTTGTTCGTGGATATATATATATATATATATATATATATATATTATATATATATATATATATATATATATATATATATATATATATATATATATATTTTTTTTTATTTAAAGCCTGAGCACTTGAACACTCCATACAGAGTATAAACTGATAAACTGTAGCAAGTAGTTTTCTAGAATTTAAAAGAAAAAAAGATTTTTTTTTTTATTAGCAAAAATGTGAGGAAGGAGGAGGGTTAGGGCAAGGCACAGAAATGACACCTGATTTGTACCTGGGGCAGGAGGAAGAGAGTATGTATCTGGCCAGGAGTGGAGCACTTGAAGAGCTCTGGCGTAGTAGAAGATAGATGGGGTAAAAGTTTTCATGTGGAAGTCCTTTTTATCTGCTCTTCACTTGAAGAGCTGAGGGCATAGTACAGAACACTGTGGGACTAGCAAAGAGCATTAGATGAACTAACTACATCTTGGTTCTGCTTCCCACCTTTGCCTAATTCCTCTTCCTGACCTTTTTTTCAAGTTATTTTCAAATTGTGATTTTATCCCCTCACAACTTTTGCTGCTTTTCTACTGGCATCCTTGTACTGTTTCTTCTGTAGCTCAACCTATTCTATGCTCTATTGTTCACTTTAATTCCTTCACATTCCTATGCAACCGCATTGACCTTTTCCTCTATTTACAGCTTCTTCAGATCCATTTCCAAAGCCCCAAGTAATTCATTCCTGAATAATTCTCATGTCTTACTCTCAAGTTTTGATCCTCATCCCCCATTTTAATTTTCTCCCTGCTCAACAAGTCAGCATAATTTATTATCATAGGTCTCTCCTCCCAAAAGAAGAAGAATGCTTTGGAATAACAAAACGGATGTTTTAGCCATTCCAGGGTGTAGAGGGATAAAGCCCTGACTATTGCCCAGACAACCTGGGTTTGATTAAAGGCCCTGGCGACCAAAGGAGCAGCAGGTAAGGGATGGATGTGTGTGCCCATACTGGGTGGGAGGGCACTTGTTGACATGCTTCCTAAGGGGAGGCATGGTCCAAAAGAGGAGAGTTACCTTCAGGCACAATCAACAAGCATGGGGGGGGGCAGAGAAAGGAAATGGGTAGGGCATAAGCAAAAAAATAACTTCCCCAGATGAAAGCAGAGATAAGCTAAGCCCCCAGAATGCCCTTTGGATCCATCACCAGCCCCAACAAATGCCCCTTGGAGCCATGACCAGCTCCAACAATAATGGAGTAAATCCAGGTGGTGGGAGGAAGCTGGTAAAACCAGCATGGATACATGAAGTCCAAAGGTCCAAAAAATGATGCTTCTGCATTTAAATGTCAAAGCACTGTTCCATATGGCTAACTTAAGCATTGACTGTAAAAGCCTATCATTGAATGTTCTGAATGCTAATATTAGTTTCCCTTTAAAATACCTATAATGGAGTGAGTAAATATTCAGTTTCCTGCATCTCTCAGGGTAACGCAGGTCTCCAACAGATGGAACACATTTGGTAAACTAGCTCTTTTCAGACCCCACCAATGCAACTATTTGTATAAATGTGAAAGGTATTGTTATACCCAAACAGCATATGTGAGATACATAAACCCAGACAAGGTGAGCGACAGAAAGATTTTTGCATAATACCCAGGCAATGCATAGCCTTACTTTTCATAGGCAAGCTTATTATTGATAGTAACATCTAAACCTTTAAATTCCTTAACTACATCTAAAGCTGTGCTACATACCTCTCAACTGTACAGATTTTTGCAGAATATCCAGATTTTTGCCCCATATTTTTGGTCTATTCCTCAAAAAAGTTGTGGTTTTCTGGCAAATCACTAAGGATTGAGGACATACATTCAAGTTCCAGTCTTCATATCCTTCAAAAAAATGCACGCTAACACAAATCATATTATTCTAGCAACTTTCTCTAAGCTTATAAGAGCAATATTTAAAATCTGTCCCTATTTGTAGACCTTTGTCCCCCCATTAATTTATGCTTTGTCCAGATTTCTTGTGCTAAGAGGTTGAGAGGTATGCTGTGCTATTCAGAAATACTGACTATAAGGGAAGAATTTGTCCAAAGAACTGAATCTTGCATTTGACAGAAATAGAAGAAAGAACATATTCATTAGCCCAATTAGTGGTCAATTAACACTTTGTTTATGTTACTTAAATTGTCACTGAAGTGTACTAAAAATATATCCTGCAATCATCAGCATATTTACTTACCCAAAATAATTCATTTAACAAGGGTTGTTGAAAAAATATATTAAACAAAATCAGGCCCAACTCTGATCCTTGAGGGTACACCCTGAAGTACGGGTGAATACTCAGAATAAGGCCCCTTGATATAAGCACATTAAGAAAGACCAGTGAGCCATGCCAATGTCCAGTTAGTGAGAAATTAATTACATCTGTGCTTCAACATTAATTTTAAATTGAAGAATGAGGTAAGGTGTCAAAAGCTTTGGTAAAATCCAAGTAAACTACTTTAGCAGTAAGTCTAACACCAAGGGCAATACTAACTTGATAATAAAAGTCTATTAATTTCAGCATAGTTGACTTACCAGCAGTAAAGCCATGCTGCCAAAGGTCAAGTGGAGTACTGCTTAAGGTTCAGTACTACTTAAGGTAGGATCAGTACTACTTAGGGTAGGGTCAGTTCTACTTAAGGTAGGATCAGTACTACTTAGGGGTGGGGTTAGTACTACTATAGGTAGAGTCAGTACTACTTAAGGCAGGGTCAGTGCTACTTACGGTAGGTTCAGTGCTACTTAAGGCAGGGTGAGTACTAGTTAAGGTAGGATCAGTACTGCTTAGGGTAGGGTCAGTACTACTTAAGGCAGGGTCAGTACTACTTAAGGTAGGATCAGTACTACTTAAGGGCGGGGTCAGTACTACTAAAGGTAGAGTCAATACTACTTAAGGCAGTGTCAGTACTACTTAGGGTAGGGTCAGTACTACTTAAGGTAGGGTCAGGACTAATTAGGGTAGGGTCAGGACTACTTAGGGTAGGGGTGCACTACTTAAGGTAGGGTTAGGACTGCTTAAGGTGGGGACAGGGCTATGTAAGATAGGGTCAAGACTATTTAAGGTACTGTCAATACTAGTTAAGGTAGAATCAGAACTACTTAGGGTAGAATCAGTATTACTTAGGGTCAGGACTACTTAGGGTAGAATCAGTATTACTTATGTAGGGTCACTACTACTTAGGTTAGGGTCAGTAGTACTTAAGATAGGTTCAGTACTACCTAAGGTAGGGTCAGTTAAACATTTAGTCATACACTTGTCAAAGCATTTGTAAAGCAGTGAGGTAAGGCTAATTGGTCTGTGGTTAGTAAGGGTCTATATTAGTTTGCCATTCAGCATCTATGTGATAGACTGCATTTTATTTGTGATTTCTGCTAACCTTGGAATTAAAACAATATGTATATGATAATAATTTTATTCATTTATTTATTTATTTATTTATTTTACATTTGTTGACTGGGGGTATCCGACTGAGCAAAAGCCCTTTTTCAGAGGAGGCCCGGGGAGAAAAGCTCCAGGCATATAATATAAGACAATTTAACAACAGAAATTAGACATTCAATATAAGAGAAAAAGAGTAAACCAGGAATTTTTTAGGTATACAATCATCATTACAATTCAATATTAGAGAAAAAGAATAATACAAGCATTATTTGGGTTACAATCATCTATAACAATAATTGTCAAGTTATATCATATGTAAGCATTACTGGGCTGCATACAGCTTAGTAAAGGGGTCAGACTGAATAGTAAAGGAAAGTAGGTGGAGTAAGAATCTAAGTTGGTTACTCTGTAGCTAAGAAGGGAGGATTTTGGTCAGGGAGGGTGTGAGCAGTGGCAGGACCAGTGTTTTTTAAAGTAATCTTTGGTGGCTATTTTTGGTGACTATAATTCAGCATTCCTCAATATACCATGCTTAGAAATGACTTAAAACATACATATACAATCTATTCACCACATTACTAATTTACCTTCCTATTACTTCCTCTTTGTGTCTCTTTTTTTACCCCCTTCTAATTACATCTATCATGTCTTATTTCATGATTTCTGTTAAAATATATCCAAGTATCCAGCTTATCTTTTATTATTATCATGTTTTAAATGGCTCTTTCAATCCCCTGTCCAAGCCAACATAAAACCTACATGTGTTAACTCAGAATTTCTGTGTTCTCATGAGATTGTCTAAACTCCTCTGAATGGCATCAAGGCCCAGTTCCACAAATGACATTTTACAATCCTGTATGTCCAATGATATGATTCTCTTACTGTGCTTACTATAATAAAAGTGGAACTATGAGGTCACAGCTTGTGTAGCCAATGTGTTACCCTCCTTGGGTGTTTCCAGTTTTCATAGTTGTATGCTTATCAAGTAGGGATGTGCGAAGGAAAGAGTTCCATATGGCATGCAAGGGGTTTTCCTCCTGCTAAAAATGCAGGGTGAAGATCGCATTAATGTGTGTATGGGAACTGTGCTGTTGATTAGTTCTAATCTATGAGTTATGGCTTCAGGTGGTTAGAAGTTGATGGCTTATAGGAGAAGCATTTTTTAACTCTGCCTAGCTTTTAATTGCTTTTTAATACAGTGGTATTTGTACAAAGTTATCAACTTCTTTACAAGTCTCTCCTATTTCTGTCTCTTTGCTAAACTGTCACAGTCGTTTACCTGCTTGTTCTTATTCAATGGCAATAAAATGCATACTAATTATTTAAATGATAACTGCTCCTTCAAAAGTACTCCCACATCTGGCCTGTCTCTAGATACCAGCTTGCCAGAATTGTAATTTCCCTTCCTCAGATTCTTCATAACCTCTTGTTCTACTTAAATTAGCCTCCTGTTTATTCAATCAAGCAGACAATCCCCTTTACTCCTATTATTATGTTTTCTATGCCATTCAGCAAGAATTTTTGTTTGTTGGCAAGATTTGTTTGCCAAGAGTTTGTAACATTCATATGACTGCCAAATGAGACTAGATTTTTCATTCTTTTTGGTCTGTTTACTGACAAAATCTATTTGCCAAGATTACATAATACTCATGTTACTGCCAAAGGGAATAGACATGTTTTCCTTTGAATGTTCTACGTTTGTGTGTCAGAAGCTCTTTTATCCAGCCCTCTGTTATTATAAGAGCTGTGATAACTGTCTGCTTCATAAACTGTTCTGGCTCTTCAGGTATTTGAAACTTAGCAAATCACTGTCTTGTAGCACGTCTACAATATGCTATCTACTCCAGTTTTTGGTGTATGATTATTATGAAGAAATACTGCTGATATACTGCTTTAATATGCATTTTCTCATTTTACTTAATAGTTTTTGTTTTGTTCTTGGTACTTTTTTCCTTCCAGTCTGAAAGGCCCACTTGTTCAGTCATCCATCTATCCACCCATCTATCTCTCTATTAATCTGAGCAGTATTTAATTTGTAAATATTTGTGAAGCATGCCTGCTCATTGTGTGCCTTATTTCTATATCTTAGTGAAGGAATGTAGTAATTGGAACCCCATCCCCCAGTGTCCAGGTCACCTACTTTTGAATAAATACAATTAAAATAAAGTCTTATGTTGTGAAGTCCCAGCTAGGACAAGATTATTTAATGTGAAGTTTCTGGAAGAAAAGCACCATCACTGTAACTGAGGAAAACAACAGTGGAAGCAGGAATACAGAACTCACATAATAAACAGGATTATTTCCAGCATTCTGATATTTACCAAATTACTGTATGTTGAGGGTATGGCTGTCAATAAGTCACTTCAAAAGCAAACAGCTACACAGGAAATAAGATACTGGACCAAGAAACTAGGCATTTAGTGTTTTATCCTTAATACAAAGACTTCATTAGAATAAAAAAATGTTACAAGAAACACACAATTAAAACTTTTTCAGTATGTTACATGTATAAACATCAATGCATATACTATGTAGGTCTTGAGTTCACATCTCAAAGGAGAGCTAATATTGTCCTCTGACTTCTGTTACTTGAATTGTGCTTAAGCAGAAGGCTTTCTCTGTATTTGTATGTGTGTGCTTGCAGTTTGACAGTCAAAGTAGAATGACACATCTTTTGACAACACTATAAAGATGAAAAAAGTAGAACAAATAAAATATAAAAACAAGAACACCTGTTCATAAAACTGAAGAGTCTGGCTACCTCCAGGAAAAGAAAGTAGTTTGAATCAGTCCTTCCTGATAGAAATGGACTGCAAAACAAAACTTAGTATGTCCACACAGATGTTACATCTGAACAAATCCACAGTGACCTTGACAAGTACAAATCACTGTTTATTCATAAAAAAATGATAAGTGCTTTCATCAGATAAATAAAAGCGTCAGCACCAAAACTTCAGCTTTATATACACCTCTTTAAAATGTCAATCATTACAAAAGCATGCTAAGACACCCCCATTCCATTCATGATTAAAAATGCCACAAAAAAAATCCTTTTTTACAGCAACTCTACATAAAATAAAATATATACATATACATATATGCACATTTATCTTTAAAAAGTTCCATATGTATTGAGTCATATTTCAATAATTAAGCAAGTCATCTCTCCAATTCTTTAAGTTTTAAAATGCTACTAAATGAGACCTGCCCATTCAAACCTGGCCAGCATGTAGCATTCAAGCATAGCTGCCAGATCAGTTCACATCTTTCTAATAATAAAGACCACGCTCCATACCTTTCATTTAGCTGTAAAGTTTCCAATACTATAAATTTAAACAATGAGTGAGAAGGTCACTGAAAAGACAATCAGTAAAAACAAAATTAAAACTCCAGCAAAGCTAGAACTTCCATTGAGTGGCCTCCCAAACCTCTTGCATCAGAGGCACATGGGATATATGCAAATGATCTTTATAAACATCAGGTGTTTCAGCTAACTGGCAATTCTGAATGCCCATGACTTGTTGCCCCGTTTTAATGGAAATTTTCAGGCCAATAAAGCCAAACCCCACTAGCTGTGGATATGCATATTTCAGCCTTGTTATGACCTCATCAGCACAGTTTTAATGGACAATTTCAGGCCAATAAAGCCAAACCCCACTAGCTGTGGCTATGCATATTTCGGCCTTGTTATGACCTCATCAGCACAGCACATGCAGACAACTGATTATAATAAAAGTAATGAGACCATAATGTACATCAGCTTTGTTTCATACAAATAGTAGCCCCCCTCACACACACAGAGTAAAATTTTGCTTTCCAAATCACTTCACAAGAAGCACATTAACCATATAAAGCCAACCCATTACTGCATAGTCAACCATGCTTCATTCACAGACAGTCATACTTAACATCTTAGTTCAAAAATCAAGGTCCAAGACAAAAAAATAATGGGACAAAATGACCAGATCAGAGGACAGATTTTAAATTGTGTTCATATATAAATAGAAAGTTGCTAGAATAACAGATTTTGCATAGGATGCAATATCTGCAGAATATGAAGTCTGAAACTCAAATTTTTGTAATTAATGACTGAATTATTTTATAATTTGCTAAAAAATATGAGAAAATAACAGTCCAGAAAATGAATCTATACCAGGTACACTTAACAGCTATGTCCCCATACCTAGGCTACCAATTAAAACTGCGTTATTGTCTATGTACATGGACATTTCAGATGCCTGACATCATCATCATCATTCTCTTTCGGCTTTTCCCGTTAGGGGTCGCCACAGCGGATCATCTCTTTCCATTTCTTCCTATCCTCTGCATCTTGCTCTGTCACACCAACCGCCTGCATGTCCTCTCTCACCACGTCCATAAACCTTATCTTAGGCCTTCCTCTATTCCTCTTACCTGGCAGCTCCATCCTTAGCATCTTTTTCCCAATATACCCATCATCCCTCCTCAGCACATGTCCAAACCAACGCAATCTCGTCTCTCTTGCTTTGTCTCCAAACTGTCCAACATGAGCTGACCCTCTAATATACCGATTCCTAATCCTATCCATCCTAGTCACACCGATTGCAAATCTTAACATCTTTAACTCTGCCACATCCAGCTCTGACTCCTGCCTTTTTCAGATGCCTGACAATAGTTAAAATAAAATATCCCCAAGTACATAACAAAAATGGCCCAGCTCTTCAGAAAGTGACTACTTCTTTTTGGGCTATTCTTCTCAGATAAGGTGTGAAATGGGTTCTGGACAGCCAGATGTGTTGATTAATAACAATTAGGTTGAGTAATTAATTTAGTATAAGATGATACAGTCCTTCAATCTCCTAGATTGTCTATAAAACCTTTTTCTTGTAGTAATGGCTATGCCTTTTATGTTATAAATGTACAATCATTTGAGATGAAAAAACAAACTATGAGTACAAAATATAAGATATATATATCTATATATATATATATATATATATATATATATATATATATATATATACATATATATATATATATATATATATATATATATATATATATATATATAGCTATATTAACAATGATTTCCAATATCATGAAAACGTTTCCACTTACAACTAGACAAATCATTCTTCGATTTCCCTAAAAATAATCTTCCTATATATATGGAGACTAGGGAAAAAAAACAACAAAAAAGTTTAGAGCATTTATGTGTCTTGAAGGGTATTATTTCTAAATCTTGACAAGTGATCCCATGCACCAATAACCCTGATAATGGAGGCATTACATTTTTTTTTTCGGGATTTCTTAGCTGAAGAAGTCTGTTTTTAATATAAGTATGACTCATTTGTCTGTTTTACACCTATCTGGCATGTTTACATTTTTAAGAAAAAATTGGGTTATAGCAAGCCTTCTCGTTAATTGGAAACATAATTCTAGTATGAAAGCAAATTGTTAAAGTATTTTCTTCTGAACAGACCCAGTTGACTGAAACATTTTTTGTGAAAAATTTAAATTTAAATTCGAATATTAAAGAGCAAGGACAGTAAAGTAATATTTAGTTCACTAGCTTGTGACTGCCTTGTTGAGTCCAAGCGTGTTTGTACACTGACATTTGGAATATTAACATTAAAGCAAAGAACTCAGGCCAATGACTAAAATAAGGTAGATTGTTACACTTAGCCTGACTGTTATTTTAATAGCAAAGATTAACCATATAAGATTCTTGAGTTACTTAAGTAGGTGCATTGCATATTTTTTCTGTGCCAAGGAAATCAGTATAACTGGGTACTAGTGAAGTATAAGGAGTGAATAAAAAATAAATGGTTGGAAGGGCACAGTTTGTCCTTCTTGTTCATCTATAAATGTGAACATATGTGTATCTGTGTGTGTGAGAGAGGGAGAAAAACAGAATCAGAGACAAAGGGGCAAGACATTCAAGACTGAAATGCATTGTGCTGGTGGAAAGGCGGCACTGTTGCAGCTAGAGAAACACCGGTCACTGTTGAAGCCAAAGATCTGGGGGTCTACTGATATGTTCCAGTGTGCAAAGCATATCTGAGAATAACAAAACATTGGCGCACTCAGAACAAGTGTCCACACATCCCAGTACCCCTGTTTACATGTCTCGGGAGCTGTGATGAGTTTAAAACTATTGTTTATTTGTAAGCTTTCTTACAGTCCAAGGACAGCTGTGGGATTCTCAAACTGTTAACCTGTCAGTACTAAGATGATTCTTGTCAAACAGAACAAAATTTTTCAGTATGTGAAATTACATCTAAAAGAAACATTTGTCAAAACTGGATGGAAACTTTCATTTCCACTAGTGAGTCAGTACTCGATGACAATACAAAATATGGTGTCAGACATATAGGAAACAGCTTGTGACTGTCAACAACAGCTGTCAAAATTCAAGACACATCTGCCTTAACAGCATGTAGTAAAACTATTTGAAAATGGAACTTAAAAGATTCTTTTTGCAAGTTTAGATGTTGGTTCATAATTTAGACTATCTTCAGTATTGTTATCCCTTACTACACTTTTTGAAGAAATCCCTTTATTGCAAGCTTACAGTCAAAGTACTGAAAAATGCAAAGCTGTAAAACTATGATACTAAATTAAATATAAAATGATGAAAATATTTTTATCCAGATTTTCTCAGGCCTCACATCATGAATTCAAGTACCCCTACATAGTTCCATTCTGAAGTTTACTTTATAGTCATTCTGCTGAATCATTCTTTAGGACAGACTTATCCTAGACAGATCAAATACATTAACTGCTGAAAATATGAGACAAAAATAACTGGCAAATATAGCCAAAGATGTACCAAATGGCACACAGTTACCCAACATATAAATACAACTTCGGGACAAATTTTAAGATAATATATCTTAGGGTCGACCTTGTGAATTATCATACTGTCACCATCTCACTTCCACCAGCTGTATAACATCATCTTTCCAGAAAAAGCTATGCAGTTCAGTGGTGCAGTTCATGTGGTAGGTCCCACAGGTGGCATACTGAAGCACGGTCCTTATGTTAAGACGTGGCTACCTGTTGAAAATTAAATTTATAAAGTAATAAATGCAAGTTCATACCACAGGTCATGGTTGACTATCCTTGAGTCTGACGAGCTCCATTTCAAGGATGGTGGTGTCCCTGAAGTTCTACATGGTAAGTACTGCTGATGGGGGATATGTAGGCAACAGGGCTGACTACAGTAGGATGCTTGAGGGAGGTATGGGAATACTAACAGACATTATCATTTTCTAATAATTTTGAAAGAAATGAAAGTTTTATTTATTGCAGAACAAGGTTGCTAGAGGGTTTTAGGCAATTCTGCTGTTATTCAGCCATAAGTAAGTAACTAAAATCTTTATTGTCATTCAGAATTATACAGCACAGTGCACAGGAGAAGGAAATTACATTTCTCTCAGCCCATGTGCAAAAAAAAAAAAAAAACAACAAAAACCCACATAACAATAAACATAATGGCAGCACAGCAATACAGCAGCAACAGCAATACACCAGAGTCCAAAATCAGACCATCCAAAGGCATTAAATTTGCAGTAACTGTACTCTGCCCATCCCAGTAGCAATTGCTGTGACTGCTGCCATCCTCACCATCCACACCATGCACACTGTCGCCAGTTCCACCTTCACACCAGCAACGTCTCAGTCCCAGTCCCAGTCTGTCCTTTAATTCCTTCCAGTCACGCTGCCTGCGCATGGCAGATTTTGATCACCTGATGCCTCAACGATTACAGTGACCACAGCACACCACACCATCCACACCATCCTCACAGAGAATTGACAGCTCCAGCCACCATCCCCAGCTATGTCTGAGGTCCCAGACCAGTCCTTGACACACAGAATCTAATGGAACAACAAAAATACAATCCATCAGTCAAGCTCCGATACGTGCCCTTGGTGCCACAGTAATCCCTGAAGGCCAAACAATCTCAGTCAACTGAGCAATCCCTGAGACCAACGATCTTTAAAAACATCACAAATAGTGAAGAAATGAATACACAATAACTGTGCGATGGTAGAGGAATGAACTCCGCTCGTACTACAGGACACAAGTAACCAACGAAAGATGGATAATTCCAAAACAGAAGTTGTTGAATCCAAGATACTATTTTATTTTATTGAAACCAAGTTGAGCGCTTTCGGCTGTACCCCAGCCTTCATCAGAACAAATAAAACACCTGAGCAACGTGGTATATATACACACACACTAATATACCTTGTGATAATCAGTTAATTAATAAATCATTAAAAAAGGCGCCAATGTTTTAAAGAGACAAAGAACTCAATAACATGTAAACACTCTCCTACACTTAATAAAACAAAGAACCTACAAGGAACAATAAATAAGGAATAAAATGTAAAATAATTAAAAAATCATCCATTGAATAAATGTCCCAAAATTCAAAAACTTTAGTCTAATGTATACAAACCGTATAAATTGGACATCAACATACAAATAGTGTTGTTTGAAAGTCAAAATGGAACATAAGTCAATGATACATGTATATATGTATATATATATATGTACTAATGTGTAAACCACAGCTAGTCCTTCTAATAAATATGGACTATCATAGAAGTAAAATATATACAAAATATGTTGAGTGTAATGAATAAAAATATATATTGAATGAAAATAGTGAATGAAAATCGTGACCAAGACATCTGATATAACTGGTGGGAAATTATTCCAAAGCTAAAAAAGGTTTTATACTTATGAAATCATTGAGGCCAGGTGGTCTCGTGGAATCTGTTAAAATTTGCCATTTACTTTCGCACGATGCCAATTTCATTTTCCAATCCCCTCCAAAGGGGGTAATATCCACCTGTTCTATGATGGAAAATAAAAAGCTATGATCTTCTCCCTTTTCCATAATGTGCCTGTACAATGCATTTTTGTTGTCGTGCTTCCTTATTCTATATAGGTGTTCGTAAATACGTCTATTGAGCTGCCTCTCTGTTTTACCCACATAATGAGCATTACATTTGATGCAGACAGCCAAATAAACCACCTGTTTAGTTTTGCAATTTCCCCTTATGCATCTGATAGTGGTGTGGCAGACATCATCGAGTCTTATACTCTTGTTGTTATTAATATACTTGCATTGTTTGCAGTTTCCACATTTGACCGTGCCTGTGAAGGTAGCTGAATGTGTATGCGTGTGGTCACCCTTCTCTAGTAATGCTTTCAAGTTGGGAGCTGTTTTGTATACACATCTCGATTTGTTACCCAATACCTGGTCCTTGTCAATGACCGTCAAGATGTTCCAATACCTTTCCAAGATATCTTTGATAATGTATATACTAGGGGAATACATGAGAACACATACCCTACCCAGTGATAGATCGTGTGTATCATCTTTAATGGATGGTTGGTAGGTACCTAATAGTGGAGGATATTTTTTACCCCATTGATTGTATACATAATTAATGACTTCAGTGACCATGTTTTCAGGGTAAGATCTTTTGTTGAACATGTCTTTAATTGTTCCAAGTTCGGATTCCAAAATATGAATATTGGACGACATCCTGGCCACACGAATGCATTGTCCCTTTAACACATTGTGGAATACATGGGGTGGGTGATTGCTGCTGTAGTGAACATAGTCATTCAAAAAAGTTGGTTTTCTGTAGGTTCTAGAAGTAAATCCACTTTCATTTTTACTCAGAAGAACGTCTAAATAAGAGATTTCTCGATGGCTGTACTCATACGTGAATTGAAGGAACTCCACTGTGTGGTTGAGGTAAATCATAAATTCCTTGAGTCTCTCTACAGATGCTTTCCACAAAATGAATATATCGTCAAGGTATCTGACGTACAGGGCAATGTCCTTAAAAAAGGAACTCTTGAAAACACATTCAGATTCCCACTCTGCCATGACCAGGTTCGCAAAGATGGGGGCACAAGCTGCTCCCATCGCCACTCCCCTGGTCTGCCTAAAGTATTCTCCTTGGAATAAGATGTAATTGTGGTCCAACACGAGTGACATCATGTCACATATGAGACTGATTTTCTCCCATGGGTAGTCCGTAAATTTCCTGAGACTTCTTTCAAAATATTCCAAACCTTCAGTCCTAGGTATACATGAGAACAGGTCGACCACATCCACTGTCAAAAATATCAAATTGGTGTCCCACACATCCTTGGTGATGACTCCCAAGAATCTCCAAGAATCTTTGATGATATGTGGAATGTGGTTGTAGGTCTTCTTGAGCCATCCATCAATAAGTTGACCTACTTTGAAAGTTTTGGACCTTGAACCTGATACAATGGGACGAAAGGGGGGTTGTTCAAGAGATTTGTGTATCTTGGGGATACCCACCATTTTGGCCAACACTGGATGATCTACTTTCAAGAAGGAATAAGTCTCATTAGAGATCCTATTATCTATGAGGTATTCCTCGATGATGAGGTCAATACGCTTATGACCAATGTTGACCTGATTCAAGGAGATGTGTTCATAGTTCCCTGAATTGTGTAAGATGTTGTGTATCTCCAAATTGTATTCATCGGTAGAGAATACAACAGCCCCCCCGCCCTTGTCGGGTTTCATGACCCTGATGTCCTTGTTGGTAATGAGGTCAAGTAGGCTTTGTCTCTCCAAATTGGTGAGGTTATCGGGTTCACTATGTCTCTTGTGTGCCTTGTTGTTGTGTGTCCAATATATGTTGTTACAAACCAGTTGTTCATAATTGTGCACGTGAGGGTTGGAAACAGGTATAAAGGTGCTTTTATTGGTAAGAGCAGTTCCAGCTATGCCCTTAACCATAGTCTTCGAGTCGGGATGTTTATCGAATTGTAAAGCCAAATTCAGCTTCCTACAATATTTCTTAATTTCTTTAATACAATCCAATAAATTCCATCCCCTCGTGGGTATGAATTTCATACCTTTACTTAAGAGACCAGCACAAGTATGGTTGATGTCCATAGTCGTGTAATTGAACACCTTGAACCCATCATGTGTGATAATTCTAGGGTGAGAGTCATAGTCATGTGATGTCGTCGGGTTCACATTCTGTTTAGGGATATAACTGTTAACTGACGGTGTGGGGTCCTCAACTGTAGTAATGTTGTATGACTCATACACGTTCAGTATCTTGGTTTTGTGCCCCTCCATGCTGGATAAAACCTTCCCCCCTGAAAATTTTCTTCCTTATGTGATTTATTCCGTTCATTCCTCCTAGATGGGTATCTATTGTGTGTGACTGTGTCCTTGTGTCTTGGCCAAACGTATGCCCTGTCATTTTTATAAGCCTCCTCATCCCGTTGCAGTTTCTTTTCCTTCCTGTCCACAATATTCAGCACACTATTATCAGCATAATGGAACTGTTTTACATACAAATCCTTCATACTATCAAAGTCATAGTGCTGTGTAATAGTGATGTTAATACTTTCTAATTGGTCAGCTAACAAACTCAATTTGACATCCAAATGTTTAATAAACAGTTTCATATAATCCTGTCCAAAACCCTCAAATAGCTTATTGAAATCATTCTCCACTTCAGATGTGTACTTTATCCCCAACGGTAATTTAAAAAATCTCATGCCTTTTGGCACAATGTTAAGTGCAATACATTTAGTTAAGTAACTACGGTCTATCTTAGTATTTTTATATGCAATAAGCTTTTTACCATAGTCTAATATGCACTCTTTTAAAGACATGTGATTAATGTCTTTCTGGCCATCTATCTCATTCATGGCTCTCATGCCTTTATCAAAATACTCATAACCATCACATAAAAACTTTTCAAATATATCTTTTCCATTACACATATAGCTTTGATGTTTTACCATCAACGTGTTGGGCTGAGTCTATTTGTTCAAGTAAATGAAATCTGTTGCAACTCATGGGGACACTCCCCAAATTAGCGTTCACAGTACCTGTATTATCCGTAACAGTCCCTGCTCGACGGTTACTGTCCTTATGGATTTTCGGGCGGGCCCCACCATATTGATTATCTAAACGCTTTTTGCACAAACTAAAATCAAAGGTACAGTCCTGTTCGGCAAATTCGTGGCGTTCGCTTAAGAGAAAATCATCCTCGTTATGTGCTAAGTCCAAAATACGGTGTTTGGCAGCTCGACTAGCTGCCTGTGTCTCCCCAATATGTTGCATCTCAGGATGATGCAACATATTGGGGAGACACAGGCAGCTAGTCGAGCTGCCAAACACCTGTTGAAATGTATAACTTTCTGGACATTTCCTTCCCTAGGGTCCCCATGATGTTCGGTATACCCAAGATTCATAAGAATCTTGAGAACCCTCCGATGAGGGCATTGATAGATGGCAGGTTTTCGATGACCTACAACTGTTCTAAACTCATTGACCACATTCTGCTAAAGTACTTAAAGAGAATCCCCTCTATCTGTAAGGATTCCTGGAATTTTCTTAGCAGTATCAATGACATCCCATTTAATGTAGAGTACAACTTCCTAACTATTGATGTCGTGGACCTTTACACATCTATTCCCCATCTTGAGGCCTCTGAGTGGGTTGGATTGCAGTTAAGAGATTTGGGAGCTACAAAAAATGAAGTCAGTCTGGTAACTGAATTGTTAGATATTGTCCTAGATTCCAACTTTTTTACCTTTAATGAAAAAATCTTTTTGCAAAAACAAGGCATAGCCATGGGCTCCCCATGTGGAGCCAGTGTAGCCAACATGTTCATGGCTTTTTGGGAGTCTAAAAACATTATTAACAACACCAGATTTATGGATCAGATCCGTTTCTACACACGTTACCTGGACGATGTTTTCATTTTGTTAAAAGGTAACAGCTCTGAAGCGGAGTCTTTAGTCGCGTTCATGAACGACACGACTACTTTTTTGAGGTTTACATCTAATTTCTCCGATGTAGAGATTGATTATCTAGATGTAAAGCTCAGCAAGGACTACTCTAGCTTGACCTACATATCTAAAGTGTTCAGGAAAACAACATATTGTAACTCCCTACTGCATTTCACTAGTCAACATCCCTTCAGACAAAAGAGGGCAATTGTAAAGGGTCAATATGTGAGAGCAGCCCGTATGTGTAACTCAGTAGAGACCTTTAGTGATGAATGTGAGTTTCTGAAAAATCAATTTGTGAACAGGGGTTACCCGACTACACTCATTGATGAGATCACTACTGAAATTGAATTGAAGTTAGCGGGTGGCTTTTATAAACCACTCCTCAGACAATGTATTGAACAAGTACCAGATTCACCAATTTTGGGTCTCAATTCCATCGGTGATGACCACATCCATGCACTGGCCAGTGTTAGGGCAAGTCTCTCACTTAGATCTAGTTTCACCACCAGTTTTATTACAACTTTTAATAACGACACCAGGAAAATATGTAGTATCCTGAATAAAAACTGGGAATTTATTAGGAATGATGTACTCTTATTTGAAAAGCTGGGACCTTTTCCCAGAGTTGTGTTTCGAAAAGGAAGGAATTTAAAAGAACTGTTGCAGTCTAAGCCTGAATTAAATTTTAATAAATGTAAGGGCACCGTGATTTGCGGTGCTTGTAATTGGTGCCACTTAGTCAGAGTAGGGCTTTCCTTTATAGTTAATGATGTTAAATACCACATCAAACATACTATCAGCTGTAACACAAAATCAGTTATATATGGAGCGTTTTGCAATACATGTCCTGCATTTTACATAGGCAAGACGGACCGAAAACTGCGGCAACGTATTTACGAGCACGTCTATGCCATGAGGAATGACAAACAGGAAAATGCCCTTGCGAGACATGTAGCAAACTTTCCAGATCATAAGTTTGTTTTCATGGGGATTGACCACATCCCCATGAGTATCAGGGGGGGCCCGTTGTCTCTTCTTTTAGAACTCCGTGAATTAGAATGGCAGATAAAACTAAATGCCTTTCATAATCCTGGCCTTAATGACAACTGCAATATATCAGTGGTGCTAAAGATGAGAAGTTATATTAAGTAACTAGATTAATAATCAATTACAGTGTCAGGTCTCTCTTACCATTAATTCATTGTTGTTGAGCTCATTAATTTAATTTAATTTAATATAACAATGTATATTTTTTTCTCCTGTGTTTTATAAATTTTGAGAGGTATGTTGCTTACGAAGCCATTTACTGTGATTAATTTTAATATTCTTATGTTTTGAATTACCTTTTGAAGGGAAATATTATTTCAAGCATGGATAATATATTCATATATTCTTTGTTTGTTAGCTTGATTTTCTTTTAATAAGGTCTTTAGTATTTTTATACTAATCATAATACTGCCCTACTGGTTTTAAAAGCAGCGCTAATTGTTCACCTGTGCAGGAGTGATGTCATGATGTACACGCCTTTAAACCAGCACTTACTGCCGGGTGCTTTATGATGCATTGAACTAGTGTTTTCTGAAGAAGCTGCTTGTACTAAACAGCAGCGAAAACGCTTTTATTTGTATTTTAAAATAAAGTTGCGTTCAAAGGATTTCTCAAGAAGTGTCTTCAATTTACTTGGGATTCTAGGTGTCTGGTGGACTGCTTTCTTTCCGGTTTCGTTTTCACTTGGTTTGTTCTGCCTGATTTTGTACAGGCTTATAAAAATGACAGGGCATACATTTGGCCAAGACACAAGGACACAGTCACACACAATAGATACCCATCTAGGAGGAATGAACGGAATAAATCACATAAGGAAGAAAATTTTCAGGGGGGAAGGTTTTATCCAGCATGGAGGGGCACAAAACCAAGATACTGAACGTGTATGAGTCATACAACATTACTACAGTTGAGGACCCCACACCGTCAGTTAACAGTTATATCCCTAAACAGAATGTGAACCCGACGACATCACATGACTATGACTCTCACCCTAGAATTATCACACATGATGGGTCCAAGGTGTTCAATTGCACGACTATGGACATCAACCATACATGTGCTGGTCTCTTAAGTAAAGGTATGAAATTCATACCCACGAGGGGATGGAATTTATTGGATTGTATTAAAGAAATTAAGAAATATTGTAGGAAGCTGAATTTGGCTTTACAATTCGATAAACATCCCGACTCGAACACTATGGTTAAGGGCATAGCTGGCACTACTCTTACCAAAAAAAGCACCTTCATACCTGTTTCCAACCCACACGTGCACAATTATGAACAATTGGTTTGTAACGACATATATTGGACACACAACAACAAGGCACACAAGAGACATAGTGAACCCGATAATCTCACCATTTTGGAGAGACAAAGCCTACTAGACCTCATTACCAACAAGGACATCAGGGTCATGAAACCTGACAAGGGTGGGGGGGCTGTTGTATTCTCTACCGATGAATACAATTTGGAGATACACAACATCTTACACAATTCAGGGAACTATGAACACATCTCCTTGAATCAGGTCAACATTGGTCACAAGAGCATTGACCTCATCATTGAGGAATACCTTATAGATAATAGGATCTCTAACGAGACTTATTCCTTCTTGAAAGTAGATCATCCAGTGTTGGCCAAAATGGTGGGTATCCCCAAGATACACAAATCTCTTGAACAACCCCCCTTTCGTCCCATTGTATCAGGTTCAAGGTCCAAATCTTTCAAAGTAGGTCAACTTATTGATGGATGGCTCAAGAAGACCTACGACCACATTCCACATATCATCAAAGATTCTTGGAGATTCTTGGGAGTCATCACCAAGGATGTGTGGGACACCAATTTGATATTTTTGACAGTGGATGTGGTCGACCTGTTCTCATGTATACCTAGGACTGAAGGTTTGGAATATTTTGAAAGAAGTCTCAGGAAATTTACGGACTACCCATGGGAGAAAATCAGTCTCATATGTGACATGATGTCACTCGTGTTGGACCACAATTACATCTTATTCCAAGGAGAATACTTTAGGCAGACCAGGGGAGCGGCGATGGGAGCAGCTTGTGCCCCCATCTTCGCGAACCTGGTCATGGCAGAGTGGGAATCTGAATGTGTTTTCAAGAGTTCCTTTTTTAAGGACATTGCCCTGTACGTCAGATACCTTGACGATATATTCATTTTGTGGAAAGCATCTGTAGAGAGACTCAAGGAATTTATGATTTACCTCAACCACACAGTGGAGTTCCTTCAATTCACGTATGAGTACAGTCATCGAGAAATCTCTTATTTAGACGTTCTTCTGAGTAAAAATGAAAGTGGATTTACTTCTAGAACCTACAGAAAACCAACTTTTTCGAATGACTATGTTCACTACAGCAGCAATCACCCACCCCATGTATTCCACAATGTGTTAAAGGGACAATGCATTCGTGTGGCCAGGATGTCGTCCAATATTCATATTTTGGAATCCGAACTTGGAACAATTAAAGACATGTTCAACAAAAGATCTTACCCTGAAAACATGGTCACTGAAGTCATTAATTATGTATACAATCAATGGGATAAAAAATATCCTCCACTATTAGGTACCTACCAACCATCCATTAAAGATGATACACACGATCTATCACTGGGTAGGGTATGTGTTCTCATGTATTCCCCTAGTATATACATTATCAAAGATATCTTGGAAAGGTATTGGAACATCTTGACGGTCATTGACAAGGACCAGGTCTTGGGTAACAAACCGAGATGTGTATACAAAACAGCTCCCAACTTGAAAGCATTACTAGAGAAGGGTGACCACACGCATACACATTCAGCTACCTTCACAGGCACGGTCAAATGTGGAAACTGCAAACAATGCAAATATATTAATAACAACAAGAGTATAAGACTCGATGATGTCTGCCACACCACTATCAGATGCATAAGGGGAAATTGCAAAACTAAACAGGTGGTTTATTTGGCTGTCTGCATCAAATGTAATGCTCATTATGTGGGTAAAACAGAGAGGCAGCTCAATAGACGTATTTACTTAACACCTATATAGAATAAGGAAGCACGACAACAAAATGCATTGTACAGGCACATTATGGAAAAGGGAGAAGATCATAGCTTTTATTTTCCATCATAGAACAGGTGGATATTACCCCCTTTGGAGGATTGGAAAATGAAATTGGCATCGTGCGAAAGTAAATGGCAAATTTTAACAGATTCCACGAGACCACCTGGCCTCAATGATTTCATAAGTATAAAACCTTTTTTAGCTTTGGAATAATTTCCCACCAGTTATATCAGATGTCTTGGTCACGATTTTCATTCACTATTTTCATTCAATATATATTTTTATTCATTACACTCAACATATTTTGTATATATTTTACTTCTATGATAGTCCATATTTATTAGAAGGACTAGCTGTGGTTTACACATTAGTACATATATATATACATATATACATGTATCATTGACTTATGTTCCATTTTGACTTTCAAACAACACTATTTGTATGTTGATGTCCAATTTATACGGTTTGTATACATTAGACTAAAGTTTTTGAATTTTGGGACATTTATTCAATGGATGATTTTTTAATTATTTTACATTTTATTCCTTATTTATTGTTCCTTGTAGGTTCTTTGTTTTATTAAGTGTAGGAGAGTGTTTACATGTTATTGAGTTCTTTGTCTCTTTAAAACATTGGCGCCTTTTTTAATGATTTATTAATTAACTGATTATCACAAGGTATATTAGTGTGTGTGTGTATATATACCACGTTGCTCAGGTGTTTTATTTGTTTGGATGAAGGCTGGGGTACAGCCGAAAGCGCCCAACTTGGTTTCAATAAAATAAAATAGTATCTTGGATTCAACAACTTCTGTTTTGGAATTATCCATCTTTCGTTGGTTACTTGTGTCCTGTAGTACGAGCGGAGTTCATTCCTCTACCACCGCACAGTTATTATCTTTAAAAACATGGCAAAAACCTCCTGATTAAGCTGAAAAATAACATGATTGTGGATACCGTACATCCGAACATCCAACCCACCAAAAAACAGCTCACAAAAACAGACAATACACTGACAAGTCACAAAAGGAACATGAATTGCACGAGAGTCAGAGTAGCCACAGCCTTACAGGGTGCTGCCATCATGAAAGTCTCCATAGCGGGGGGGGGGGGGGGGTCACAAGCAAACCAGAAAACAATGATATTTGTTTCATTTTAAATACTAGGTGAAAATCCTGAATAGAGCGATCTATAGTGCCCCAAACTGGGAAAGCTAATACTGGGACAGTAGTGAGTTCAGTGTAATTGCGAAGTGTTTATTTTGATTAGAGATTTAGTGGAATTTAGAGGAATCTATGAAGAATGAAGAAAAGGGAAATGATACTTAAGTGCTGACATATTTTTGTTTTAGTCTTAAACAGTACAAATGTCAGTGACCAGATATAGGGAAAATGACACTGGGAGATAGGGTTTCCTTCCATGTCATTGAGTTAAACATCTGTGAAATTTCAACAGGATGAAAACAAATGGCTGAGCCTTCCACTCAACAAACCTTTCATTTAGAAGCATTTTTTGCATCCACTGCTGTGAATGGGGTCTATATTATATAGTCGAAGTTTCAAAACTTCGAACCTAACATGAGTGAACTCATATGAGCGAAGTTCAAAACATCGACTATATAATAAAATAATAAAAAAAAAAACTTACCTTACTGTTCTGAGCAGGGGTGCAAGGCCCCCTGCACCCCCCACCCCCCTACTTAAATATACCAACTCCGAGAACGCACTTCAGTGCAGAAAGGGAAAATTTCCCATTCTGCACGTGAAAAGCCATTGACTTTCATCTTCGACCTTTCCGACGTTCGATCATATGATGTCGACAATCTATGATTCCAACATCGGAACGGTCGCTCATATAATATAGACCCTGTGACTGGACCAGTCCTCACATCACAAAACTTAAAAGAGAAAGACCATATGCAACCTTGTTACTGCAGGTACATAAGTAGAAATCATGCCAGTTGTGACTTTCCATTGAGAACAGCAATCAGAAAAAAATTGGTAAGTCTAACTTGACAGGTTGAATGCTTAGCTATTCAGACCAAATGAACTTAGCAAGGCGATAGGGAAAGCCAGTGTGAGTTATGAATGTGGGTTTAATTAGATGGTTAGTACTGACAGCGGTGGAATGGGTAGGACAAATAAAAATTAGAAGATTAATTCACATCTGGGTTTTCTTAATGGAGAGCAGATTAGTGGTCACTTGGGCGACAGGAAGACAATTTTCTTTATTTTAGGTATCAGACATCAGTAAACTTGGCTTCATTCAGTGCCCAAATTGAGTTAGAAAGTGATCACTTGGGAGACACTGGGACAATTGGTATCAACCACCAGTAAACCTAGTGCCTGTCAGTACCAGACTAATTGAGAGAGTGGTCACTTGGGATACTGGGTGATACTTTTTGTTATTTGAGGTATAAGACTCCATTAAACTCAATGCCTGTTAGCGCCCATACTAAGTGAGAAAGTGGTTACTTAGGTACTGGGTTCTTTTATTGTCAATAATCATCATATGTGTAGAATGTATAGATAGCCAGGCAGTGGCTAGAAATGACGGCTTCCTTTATAGTTTGTATTTCTTTCCTGACCAGGCTACCTGAAACAAGAAGGTTTACAACTTCCCAGCCAGTAGACCATTTAAGATGAACTTGCCCAAGAAAATTTTCATTAGTATTTAACGTTTATATCTATAAACCAAAAATCCAAATCAGCATCATCCAACAGAATACTGTTTGCTATTTCAGATGTCAGCTTGGTGTCTGCATTAAATGTGCCCCATATGTAGTGCAGTACAACAACAGTATTTGCAGTTTTCCAACAAAACCCAAAGCAAACCTAAAATAACGTTTGCACTGCTTCACTGTGTGTCTCATTGCATACAAGCTACAATACTGACAGCATGAAAAGAGAAAAACAGCATACAAGACTAAGTAAAAGAAAACTGTTTTATTCAGTAAATATTTGATAAGTAAGTCACCGAAGAGAAGGAGGTGAAGTGTAACTCAGGATTTGACATGCTTCACTGCTGCACATCTTAACCAGCAGTCCATGCCAAAGAATATCTGCATGTCTGCATTGTAAACTTCTACACATTTTGACTGTTAATGCACATGTCCTTGATGAACTGCTTATTTTCTCTGCAGATTATATATCGTTCTTTCTTCATATCATCAGATACTAAAGTTCTTTCCAACATACTTCCATTATGTTTGGCTCTGCACAGTGAATGTACTATGTGTAAGACTAAACGCTCCCCCTTTTCATTCAGTATATCTCTATGTGGGTAAGCAGCATGCAACAAACTTGATTATTTTAAGTTACTTACATAACGTCCTTTTCCTGCCATTCTGCATTCATTCTGTCTACGATGAGATGCTGGCCAGTGAATCTAGAAATAATATGACAACAAATTTGTTAAGCAGAAATGAATCATTTTCAAAAAGTACTGCCTGATTTCTGTGATCCGAATTCTCATCAAAAATAGCAGCTAAAGTTAAATACAAATTTTATTAAAGGCACTGAAGACATGATCACATTAAAGCAAAATCAAATTCAGCGTTAACAGGTAATAAGCATGAACCACTTAAAATACACTCATGTGACCCCCACAGGTTCTCCTTTGTTGCTCTATCTATGATTACAATTAAAGGAAGCAAAGCTGTTTAGATGTTTTACTAATAGAATTGTCTTTCCTTAACCTTTCCACTAACTATTTCACTTCCTTTAATCTTGGCTTGTTGGCTCTTTTCCATTTTTTTTTGGTTATGGCATTCCTTGCTGTTACCATTATTATCCAAAGTAGTTCTCTCTTTGGGTCACTGATGTATGAAAAATGTATGTAGTTTTTTCATATTTTGAACAATCTTTTGGCTTCTTTTTTATGTATTTTCCTTTTTTTTCAGATTGTTCATTACTATATAGTTCTGTGTTACAATAGTGTGTTCTTCATTCTCATCTTTGGTGTAATGTTTATTGTTTATTTGTGTGCCTTGTACATGGTTTAAGGCACGTTAATTATAGTGAGATTAAATGTAATCCAAACATGAAAGGAATAAAGATGGGGAATTAAGGTATCCATACATGCAAAAATTAAGTGGGGGCCCCCCCTAGTATGTATTAGTAAATGTTGGATGTTACTAAAGAAGTTGGAGTGGAGAACCAATGATGCGCAAATGAAGGTGAACCATGCCTGCATATTGCACAAGTTTGTCATAACTGTTTATTTATTTTATTTCACATTTGTTTACCGGGAAAGTCTGACTGGACACATGCCCTTTTTCAGCAGAGGCCCGGGGAGATAAGCTCCAGTAAACAGTAGACAACATGTTGATAAGATAAATAATACAAAAGTAGCTCAAGTAGCATATCATTACAACAGTAACAGAAAAATGGTAATACAACATCTGGTGAATACAATAACAAAAATTATAGTTGTATTTGAACACGAATAAGGCAAGTAAGTATAGAATGAGGGAAGAGAATGAGTCATATAGTGTGACAGGAACAACTATGACAGATGTATATAGATATAATGAGCTAAGAATTATCCAGGATGATAACAAGAACAAAGCCAGTTTTCTATAAAGTAAGAATTTGGGAGCGTTTTAAATTATGCTAAGGAGCAGTTAGAGGAAGTTTGTTCCACAGTAGGAATAACATTTGAAAAGAGGGATTCACCAGCTGAGTTAGCTTTGGTGGTCTTTAACATAACTTTGTTACTAAAGCGTATGGGGTCTCACAGAGGTATATGGTTGTATAATATTGTTGAGAGCAGGGATTTTATCTGGCTGGTTTAAGATTTTGTGGGCAAAGATAAGTTGCTTATAAAGAAGCAATTGAGGAAGTTCTAGCCAGCTAAGTTGTTTAAGAGCAGTGCAGTTATGTGACCTATGTGATGCATCAGTAGCAAATTTGGCAATTTTATTGTAGCATGATTCAAGTTTGGTAAGGTCAGTTTTGCGGAGGTTGGTTAGTACTGGAGAGGCATATAAGACAGTTGACAGGAGGTAGGTATGGGCAAAAGTAGCTTTTCTGGATCTAGTTAGGAACTGCCTGTTTCTGTAAAGAAGACCTATTTTCTTGTGAACCTTTTTAATAGTTTGCAATGTGAATGTCAATTTCAGATTATTGTCAATTTCAATGCCTAACAGTTTTGTACATGTTACTGGGGCAATAATGGTTTTATTTTTAGACTTTTTAGTTGAAAGTTAAGTAAGAAGAAGGAATTCTTGAGGAGTAAAAGAGAAGAGCTTTAGTTTTATTGGGGTTTAGAATAAGTTGAAAGTTGGTAAGACATGTTTCTACAGATAGACGTGAATCTTGAGTTATGATGTGGAGGTTCTGTAGGGAGGAGGATGCACATATAAGGGCAGAGTCCTCTGCATATTGTATCACAGAGGCATGTTTAAGAGGCAAATAAAGGTTTGTTGATGAGGAAACAAAGAAAAGAAACTGTTCCTTGCTGGGGAGATCTGGTAGGACATGAGGAATATATTTTATGGTATGTAAAATGACTGCTAGGTAAATGTACTTCATAAGCATTTTAGTCAAAATGCAATTCTTTCCAAGATGAGGCACCGAATGAATATGCACAGATCCTGTAGAGTAAAAAGAGCGTAAGACTTAAAAAATATCATCCTGCATATAGTGCTAATAAACTGTAGCAGGGAAAATGTGTATATAATACCAGGTAGGTGCTTGATTTGCTTCCCAGACTGTGGGGAGGTAGGTGACAGAGCTTTAATAGAAGAAATTCAGCAATCTGTAATATATAATAAAAAGACTTTGCTATCTTTCCAGCAACTAGTTTCCCAAAAAAACAGTGACAATGGACATGAGAAGCCTGTTTGTGTTGTTGGCTTGAAATGAGACTATTGTGAATGCCTGCCTCATAGTTCATTTTCCTCTCGATCCTGCTTACATTCTAGTTAGCCACCTCTGCCCTTTTTCTTCTTTTCCCTTAGCTGTCTAAGAATTCTGTCACCTCTTCTTTCTGCTCATGTAGGATTATAGCACCATTTTTGTGTTGTTTTCTATTTAGAATTACTGCAAAACTTCAGTTAATGTCAGACTTACTGACTGTTCCTGACGGCTCCTTCTTTCAGAGCCAGGTCCATTTAATGACTTATGGCAGCGATTTTCAACCTTTTTCATCTCATGCTACACATAAACTAATTACAAAAATCTTGCTGCACACCAAAAAATATATTAAACACGCCTGCTCAAAGCAGGCATTTGTGTACAGCTGAACATTTTTCCTGAGGAATAGAAAAAGCATGCAACATCAACTTGTTTGATTACTTACTTATTTTTTTATTACTATATTATTTTTTATATATTTTTGATGTAAAACAGTGACTCCATCTAATGTTTCAAACTTGCTGTACTATATGCAAATGGTGTTGGAGGAAAAATTTTACATCCAAAATACAACACTTAAAAAAATATCCAGGTATTTATTTTTTGGTCCCTTACTCCTTCATGTTTGTTTTGTTCCCAGTCACTGGAGAGTGAAGTTACTAAACAATTATATACATCTTTTATTTAAGCAAGTTTGTAACTTTATAAGAGCAATAATTAAAATATGTTCCTATTTTTGAGCCTTTGTTCCCCCTTTATTTTAGTCTTTATCTAGCGTTTTGGTACCGATTTTTAAGAATAAGGGTGATGTGCAGAGCTGTAGTAACTACAGAGGGATTAAATTGATCAGTCACAGCATGAAGTTATGGGAAAGAGTAGTGGAAGCTAGGTTAAGAAGGGTGGTGATGATTAGTGATCAGCAGTATGGTTTCATGCCCCTAAAGGGCCCATATCTATACAGGAAGAATGCAGCGTCCCTGTAATCACAACTACGCAGATAAAAGCTGCACTCTCTAAAGCCAAAAACACAGCATCCATGGGACCAGACAACATCCCAGGCTGCGTTTTACACAAACTTCAGAATGAACTGGCTCCCCACTTAAGCACCATGTTCAATAATAGCCTCGCATCAGGCTTTGTGCCCACTGAATGGCACACAGCAACAGTTATCCCACTCCACAAAGGGGGAGCCACCACTGATCCCGGGAACTATTGACCTATTAGCCTGATGAGCCTGGTCTGCAAGGCCATGGAACATATCATCATGGAACTCATAAACAAAGACATTGGTAACCTCCAAAATCTGGATCCCACCCAGTTCGGGTTTGTGAAAGGCAGATCATGCCTCCTGAACCTGATCAACTTCTTTGAAGCAGTCACCAAAGCTGTAGATGAGGGTAAGGTGGTTCACACAGCCTATCTTGACCTCGCCAAGGCTTTCAACGCCATCCCCCATTCTGGAATTATAGCTAAACTCACTAAACTAGGTATAAATCCCTACGTCACAAGATGGGTTGCCAACTGGCTCACTGACAAAACCCACACTGTAAAAGTTGCAGACTCCAAATCTGACCTCAAGGCAGTGACAAGTGGAGTGCCACAGGGTTCTGTCCTGGGATCTCTCCTGTTTGGTATCTACTTCTCTGAAGTACAGGCTAACACAGAAGGCCTCTGGCTGATGAAGTTCACAGATGACGGCAAACTAGGAGCCATAGTCAAGTCCCCAAATGATGTGGACATCCTACAGAAGGGCCTCACTGAGACAGATGCCTGGTGTCAGAGCCATGGCCTCAAGCTCAATGCCAAAAAGTGCAGTGTCATCCCCTTTGGTAAAAACTCTGTACCCATGAACTACCACATAGGCAGCAATCTACTTAACACTGAATGCGTGATAAGAGACCTTGGGATTCAGGTGGACAGTAGTCTCTCCTTTGATAGTCACATCGCCACAGTAGTCAGGAAGTCCTTCTATGTGGCACACCTCATCATAAAAGGATTCTCATCCAGGAAAAAAGAGGTCATTGTTCCTCTCTACTCGTCACTCATTAGACCCATTATAGAGTACAACGCCCCTTTTGGATTGTACCTCACAAGACATCTGCAGCAGCTGGAAAGGCCACAGAAGTACCTCACAAAGAAGATTACTGGCCTCAAACAAATGCCCTACACTGACTGCCTCAAAAAACTCCAGCTTTACTCCGTAGCATATCGCCTACTCCGAGGTGATCTTTGCCTAACATATAAAGCTATGTCAAACCCAGAGCTGTTGGACATGCTACACCTAAAGAAATCCCAATCCCTTCAAGCTACATGCTCTAGGGACGTAAACCTTGTCACCACAATAAACAGGACACACTGGAGGGATAGATTCCTGTCCCAGAGACTTCCTATACTCTGGAACAAGCTACCCATCTATGTCAAGCAAAGTTCTTCATTAGCACTCTTCAAGAAAAATCTTGATGAGTGGATGGGAAATAGGAAATACACCCCGGGGATCAATTCTGTGTCTCTGCTGGACAGTGGCACAGGAAAATAACTTTCTTGGGTGGCGTAAGCTATGGTACCTTGCTGGCTAGGCTTATGTAGGCCCTTGGGCCGATAGCCTAGTACCTACCTATGAACCTATGAAAGAGCACTACTGATGCAATGTTTGCTCTGAGAGTGTTGATGGAGAAGTACAGAGAATGTCAGAAGGAGTTGCATTGTGTCTTTGTGGATTTAGAGAAAGCATATGACAGGGTGCCTAGAAAGGAGTTGTGGTATTGTATGAGGAAGTCTGGAGTGTCAGAGAAGTATGTAAGAGTGGTACAGGATATGTATGAGGGTAGTGTGACAGCAGTGAGGTCTGCGGTGGGAGTGACAGATGCGTTTAAGGTGGAGGTGGGATTACATCAAGGTTCAGCTCTGAGCCCTTTCTTATTTGTAATGGTGATGGACAGGTTGACAGATGAGATCAGACAGGAGTCCTCGTGGACTATGATGTTTGCAGATGACATTGTGATCTGTAGAGAGAGTAGGGAATAGGTGGAGGACACCCTGGAGAGATGGAGATATGCTCTAGAGAGAAGAGGAATGAAGGTCAGCAGGACTAAGACAGAATATATGTGTGTGAATGAGAGGGAGGATAGAGGAATGGTGAGGATGCAGGGAGTAGAGGTGGCGAAGGGGGATGAGTTTAAATACTTGGGATCAACAACTCAGAGTAATGGTGAGTGTGGAAGAGAGGTGAAGAAGAGAGTACAGGCAGGATGGAGTGGGTGAAGAAGAGTGTCAGGAGTGATTTGTGACAGACGGGTACCAGTAAGAGTGAAAGGGAAGGTCTACAAGAGGGTAGTGAGACCAGCTGAATTTATATGGCTTGGAGGCAGTGGCATCGACAAAAAGGCAGGAGTCAGAGGTTGACGTGGCAGAGTTGAAGATGTTAAGATTTGCACTGGGTGTGATGTGGATGGACAGCATTAGGAATAAGTATATTAGAGGGTCAGCCCAGGTTGGAAGGTTTGGAGACAAAGCCAGAGAGGCAAGATTACGTTGGTTTGGACATGTGCTGAGGAGGGATGCAGAGTACATTGGGAGAAAGATGCTAAGGATGAAGCTGCCAGGTAACAGGAAAAGAGGATGGCCTAAGATAAGATTTATGGATGTGGTGAGAGAGGGCATGCAGGTGGTTGGTGTGACAGAACAAGATGCAGAGGACAGGAAGAAATGGAAACAGTTGATCTGCTGTGGCGACTCCTGACGGGAGCAGCCGAAAGAAGAAAATTTAGATTTCATCTTCTGAAAGGTCCACAGGTATGCAAACCTCTTCACTGTTGCTGATGCCAGTGGTTGATCTCCCTCTGTCTCTCTCATACACACACACACACACACACACACACACACACACACACACACACACACACACCTACTTCAGAATACAAATCATTTAAAATATGCTCCTATTTTGAGCCTTTGCCTCCTGTTAATTTTAAGCTTATCCAGATACCTTGAGGAGATAACAGGAGAGGTACACAAACCCATACCTCTAAATTGTACAGATTTTTGCCTCATATTTTTGGTCCATTTCTCATAAAATTCTGGATTTCTGGCAAATCATTGGGGGTTGTAGTCAAAAAATAATGACAGTCATTTCAGTTTCAGACTTAATACACTGTGGAAAATTCATGCTAATGCAAAACCTATTGTTCTATCTACTTTCTACTGTCCCTAGTTTTGGTCCCCCACCACCATTATTTATAGCTTTGTCCGGATTTCTTGCTGTAAGAGGTTGAGAGGTATGCGTAAACCTCTAAACTGCTGCCAAGGGATTGCTTACTCACTCTCACTCTTCACTCTCTTGCACACACACAGTCTCTTCTGCTTTCATACATGCATTCACTCACATAAGATCGCTTGATTGCTCTCACTTTCTTGATCTCGCACACACACAGTCTCTTCTGCTTTCATACACGCATTCACTCATACAAGATCACTCAATCACTCTCACTCTCTCTCTCGATCTCTCACACACACACAGTCTCTTCTGCTTTCATAAACGCCTTCACTCCACACAAGATCGCTTGATCGTTCACACTGATTTTAGCTCTAAATGAATTACAGTGCATTTTATCAATTTAGATCAAGTGGAAGTGGTTTGTTCATAGAATCTTGTGACACACCTCTTGACCTCTCGTGGCACACCGGTTGAAAACCCCTGACTTATGGTAATATAAGTACCTCCATCTTAATTGGTTGTTGTCCCTCTCTTCCCCTTGTTTCGCATCATGCCTTGTGAGTTTTAAAACTACAGCTAGTGTTCCCTGCCAACTTTTCCTATTCTTTCCTTTTCTAAACTATCTGTGCGTCATTACTGATGAAGTGCACACTATGACTCTGGACTACTTTCTGTACTGTTGCAAGTTTGATTGTAAATCAGAAAAAAAAAAAGAGGTAAACATTGTTTAATTGTTTCATTTTTTCCTTGTTCTCATGCAATCTCAGTCTACAACTTAATAACTGCATTATTCTTTCATCTGTTACGCTGTATTTGACTAAAATGAAAATTTGTATTGCCTGGTTGCTTAAGCTGTTATTTAAAATGCCATAATGCAGAACATATCTTTATACTGAATGATACAATTTTCTGAGCTCCTTACAGCTTTTTTTTAAGAAAGTCAAACATTAACTTGTTTTATCTACAACTGCTTGGTCTTTGGTTGAAATAGGGTTCAGCTTGGCTCCAAATGATTATTAATTTTTTATCAATTGTGTGAACGCTCTAACGTTAATTCAAGGCAATACAATTATAGAGTGTTTGTGTAACTTTTAACCGCTGTGCATGTTATATGACCTTAGTTCTATGAGCTATAAAGTTGTCCTAGCTTACGAAAGATAGCGCATGTTTTATATTGCGCTAGGTGAAAGCTATAAAAGTATTTTGTTTTTACCCTTCCCTGCTTTTTTGTCCTACTATCCCACTATGTCTTGTTTATTAGAGTACAACTACTCATTTGTGCTGCATGTATAAATGTAATTTAACCCTCCACCTCTCTCACTTTTCATGGATTCAACAATGTAAACCTTTTTAGTCACCCCTACAAATTCTACATTGTGAACCGTGATCTTATTGGTCTCTTCATTTGAAAGTCTAAATGCTGCTGCCTCGTTCCCATACCTTCTAAGCCATGTATGTGTCATTTTAACCTGTATTTTATGAAATATTTCAGCCTTGGTCATCCACTGCACATGACCAGGCTGTGTTTGTACTCCTGCCCCTCTCCACACTACTGTACCCCTCAATTAGTGCAGCCCCATTGACTTGTTCTTACATTTTTACTTATCCTATTACCTATCTAGAGAGATAAAGTAAACTTGATAGCGGCATTTCTGCTTCCTATTCTACCACCTCCCCCTTAACTAGGCCGCTTAGTTTTTTGTTTATCTCCTTTTACTCAAACTCTCTAGCCATCTCTACTCTATACCTGCATTCCTCGCACCTTAACTTTCCTCTTGCTACAAGCCTCTATCTCTCTCCTAACACGTATTCCCCTCCCCTGTCTGCCTCATAATCCATTTTCCTCTCTATCCCGCTTATATTCTACTTAGCCACCTCTGCTCTTTCTCTGCTTTCCCTTTAGCTGTGTAAGAATTATAATGCCTCTTCTTTCTGCTCACATAGGATTATAACACAGTTTTTGTGTAGTTTTTTTAGAATTACTGCAAAACTTCAGCTAATTTCAAACTTACTGATTGTTCCCGGTGTCTCCTTCTTTCAGAGTCAGTTCCAACCTGCTCCATTCGCCCTAGCTACCATAAGCCAACCAATCAAATTCAAATACTTCCCTCTTCTCATACCCACCAACTAGTAGTAGCACTACCCATACCAATGGCCCCCTCGATGTCATATATTCTCTTCCTGTCTCATACTGTTCTACTAATAACCCTACTCCTACAACTCCCCTCATTCAACTCCATCTTAATTTTCACTAAACACACATCTGTAACCACCTTCTGATCCACCCCATCTGAAAGCTGCTCTAAAACACACCCTAGCCTGTATCAATTGCTCTGCTCTAAGATACTTATTCTCCCTACAAACTATTCAACTCTCTGTTTCAGGCTGTACCATCTCCCTTCTGCTCCACATTATCATCTCTAAACAACCTATTCTTACACATCCCCACTCATCTATTTTGTTTCAGCACCATTCCATTGTGGTGACATCCATCCCAACCCAGGTCCTACTACTACCACCCTCCCTACTACAGCCAACCCTGCTAACTGCTACAAATCATTACATATTGCTACACTAAACCTACACCACATTCTCAATAAAACTACTGACCTGCATGCCTAGCTAGCTCATAATAAACCTGATAATCTTGATGCTAGCGAGACCTAGCTAAAAACAAATATAAAAGATTCAGAATTCCTCCTACCGTATTACAATACATTAAGGGTCGATAGAACCAACAGGAAAGGAGGGGTGTTGCCATCCTTTTTCCTAATACCGTTAACTTATTCCCATACAGTGATCACATCCCCCAGTTCTCCAAAGCTAAAATTCTAGTATCCTTCCTAAAAATAAATAACTCAAAAAATCTTTCTATCATAGTCCTATATATTTCCCCTGGTAATAATATACCAGTTTTGGAAGAAATACTATCTTGGGTCTCCCACACTATAAAAAATGAAACTATTATACTCAGTAACATGAACATTAACTGGTTAGTTCAAAAATTCCATCCTGAAATATAAACCTGTTTCACTTCACCCATCTTATCACCACCTCCACTAGATATAATAACAGTACAAAGGAAGGTTCTGTCTTAGACTGGATCCTAGTTTCTGACCCCACTAAAGTATCATCAGCTGGTACCCTACCTAACACATTAAGTGATCACCTTCCTGCCTTTGTTACTTGAACTACACCCCCTTTCCATAAAAAAACATCACTTCAAGCATGTTATGTATCTCACTTTAACTGACAGACATTCAACCACAACCTGAAAATATCAATTGGAATAACTTGAAAATCTCTCCCCCTAGATGACATTCTAAACTATTTCAACACTATCTTTCTAAAAATATTAGACAACCTTGCACCCCCCCCCCCGAATAAAAAGATTTAAAACTAATCATGCTCCATGCCTAACGAAACCTACAAGGAATTAATGCTAACTAGGAACAAAACCTGGAAACTATGGCAAAAACAGAAAAATTATTCTGATCTAATAAAATTCAAATAACTTCACAACCAAGTAAAAAGACTTGTATCCAAAGACAAAGAAGCATACTACCTAAAGCTTAAAAAAAGAAAATAAGCATAACCCTAAACAATTCGGGACTTCCACTGGAATTGTCCTAAACCCAGGTGCAAAAAAACAACCCTTGCCCTTACCCAGACAAAGCACCAGAACAAATAGCAAGTTCCTTTAACTCATACTGCATAGACACAATAGCTAATATTACACAAAGTCTCTCTACAACAAACATTTCTTGTCACACCATGCTTCCTCAACACTCACAGTCCCATTTCTCCCTCAACCACATACACAAATGTAGTCACAATAAATACCTTGCCTGAATTCACGCTCACTACAGTCACAACCTCAACCATAAAAATATTACTTATTAAACTAAAACCCATCTCCAATGCAGGAGACAATTTACCCACAGAACACCTAAAAATCACTGCAAAAGCTATTGCTTACCCTATTAACAGATCTATTCAAGAATCACCTCAACCGATATTAACTTCCGTCCCATAGCTATTCTATCTCCCATCTCCAAACACCTTGAAAAACATGTACACATGCAACTTGTGCACATCCTTCTTAATAATCAAATCCTATCTCCAACTCAACATGGTTTCAGACCAGCTCACTGTACTTCAACTGCCTAATATCCTTTATGGACTTAGTCAATAAAGCCTGCAACTCCGGGAAGATTGTGTCCATTCTATTTCTTGACTTATCAAAAGCCTTTGATACTGTCTCTCACTCACTCCGTATATCTCCGTTTTCAACAATCAGACTATCTGTCCATCTTACAACTGGTTCAAAAGCTACTTTATCTGACAGAGAACAGGCAGGGAAATGGAAAAAATCACTATCCCCATATAGTCACAACTCCACCAGTGTTCCCTAAGGCTCTATATTAGGACCTGTACTTTTCAATATATTTATCAATAACTTACACATATCATTTAATCAGGAGTCCCTTGTACAATACATAGACAACTATTATATGTTCAATAGTTAGCCACACCAAACTGCTGGGAGTCATAATTGATGAAAACCTAAAATTTGACCTACACATACAACATAAAATCAAAAACACACACCAAAAACTGGGTCTTCTTTACAGGCATAAACATTTAATTTATCCCCCCTACTAAACAAGTATTTGCTTCCACCTATCTACTTCCTTCTCTTGTCTACAGCACCCCATTGCTTACCAACCTCCAATCCTCACTCATAATTAAATTAGACACACACTATAAGAAAATCGCAAAGTTCATAAAAAATACCAGCCTATCTACCCACCACTGCACAGCCCTAAAATCACTAAACTGGCCTGAATTCCCCCACTACCTCACCTATCTCCAGCTAACTAGCACACACAAAACACTCTTCAAACCTCAAGACTGTCCTGCCCTAAATTCTTTATTTTCCCATAATAAACCCAATAGGTCCCTAAGATCAGAAAATCAACAACTCCTGCAAATTCACAAACCCAAACTACCAGGTGGTCAACTATTGTACTCCTGGGCAATAGCCAAAACCTGGGATGCCCTTCCTCTAGCTATTAACACTACTCAAAGCCTTGTAGCACCTCCACTCTACCTGGATCTGTAATTGTACTCAGCCTCCTTCTTCCATAACCAAGCTGTCAGCACCCTCCTATCATTCCCTTCATCACCTAATGCATCTAACAATCTATACTTTGCTGATTGCTAATATAATTACCTAACTACCCATTCTCTCTCTATTTCACCTTTTAATATTAACAATATTTTTCCTATTTCTCTAGCTCAGTTCCTTTGCATACTCTCCTCTATACTCCCTGCTTCTACAACTACTTAATTTTTCACCTTGTCCTTCATGTACTATCTTCACTTGTCGTCTTATATTTTGCAACTCCTATAATTTAGGTAGTAGTAGTTCATGTTGTGAATGGAAGTTGAGAACCCTTGTAAAATGTGTATGCTAGGTAGTTGATATCATTTTTGCTCATTTTTTGTATGCAAATTGTAGTTAAAAAACTTTGTAATATGTTTATGCTGTGTTTTTTATATACTAAATGAGTTTCTTATGGAGCTTTTCTCCCCGGGCTTCCACTGAAAATGTACTCTTCTTGGCCCAGTGGATTATCCTGGTAATCAAATGCCAATAAATAAATAAATATAGGCAAGGGACAGCTAGTAAGCATCTCAACAAAGTCCATCATGCATGCATTATGCAAAGGAAAAGAAAAAAGCAGACTAGGTGATAGATCTAGATATGTCTGTCTAGTACCCAGAGCAAGAGACTATTAAAAAAAAACACAGCAATAACCTGCATTTATATATTTTCCTTCATACATTTCAGATCCTACCACCATATAACCAAACAGGACTAACATTCAGCCTCTCCATTTGCTAAGAATATCACTGTTTCAAATAGAATCTATAACAGTACCCTTTTTAGACTGGTTAAACATACCTCATGGCAGAATACACTGATGAAAGTTGTAGAAAGGACAACTGCAGTTTCTTCTTGTTCCAGGAAAAAAACAGATGTATAAGAGGAACTTTTGTCAGATATTACAGATGAAACACTACTCAGCAGTTAAAACAACATGATATTTCTAACCCCTGGATTTTAATATCCAGTTTTTGTGCACTCGTGTTTGCATCCTAAACTACCTTTAGGACTGTCTGAAGCACAGATTATAGGGCTTCATTCTTCAGTGTTCTATGACAAAGTAAGCAGTAAATGGGCTTTTCCTTGCTTGGCCCTACTTGTTGACGACAGCCTCATGGATATTTCACATCTCCAAGAAAAATGTCTTTGGTGCTGCATTCTTTAAATAAAAGTATACATGAAATTGTGCTCTGGAGTGAACTCTGTGAAGCATTTACTATTTTAGTAAGACTATACGGCAGCCAACATTAATTTATACTTCTCAACCTCTTTGCACAAAAAGTCTGGTCAAAGACAAAAATAATGGGGAGGCAAAGCCCCCAAAATAGGGACACATTTTAAATATTGCCCTTATAAACTTTAAAAGTTGCTAGCTAGAATAAAAGGTCTTGTGGTACCATGGATTTTTCGAAGGATATGAAGTCTGAAACTCAAATGCCTGTCTTTATTTAGCGAATTCACTCCTCACTGATTTGCCACAAAAAAATCGAGAAAACCAAAAATTTTATGAGGAGCAGACCAAAAATAGGAGGCAAAAATCTGGACATTCGGCAAAAATCTAGACATTTAAGAGGTACTTACAGAATACATGATTTTCAGATGATACTAAAGGTTTAGCAGATATTAATGCAAGGCTACATAGTTTAGCACATGTTCTAAAACCAGACATAGTGAATATGTCATATTATTCCATAATAAAAGTACTCCTAACAGCAATATAGAATCTGCTATAAAGAACTGGAAGAGTACACACATAAACTGATCAAAGGTCTAAATGCATCCATTTTGCAGAGCTGAGATATAACTGGACCTTGTCCAATGTAAGTAAGACATGTACAGTTAAATACAAGTGTTGCCCAAGGAAGTGGATTTATAAACACAAAACTTTTATCTTAAATAATGTCTCAGTAAGCTCATTAATCTTCTGTGTCCTGCTGTTGTAATCACAGTTGATGCTATCCTAAAACATAACATTCCCAATCTATGAACAGAATATTTGTCCCATGTTAAACTAACTTCTGACTTGCATCCATTTCATTCCATCTTCTTCTGTGTTATGGAACATAGTAACCTTCAAATATAACCTTTGCTAAACTGAATCTCATTTAGAAATCACCGTCTATCTGACAATCTGTCAGAACTGCTGTTTGCATACATACATTTATGTGTGGAACATTTCTGATGTATAATATAATAATGATATATTTTTACCTGGATGCCATATGGTGTTTGTTTGGTGCTTGCTGCATTCGTATTCCCTATTTGTCCATTCCTTGTTCATAGGTTCATAGATAAGTACTAGGCTAAATGTCTTTTTGGGCCATTTTAAGCCTAGCCAAGTCAAACCCTTACGTCTACAAGGTAAACACCTTAACCGTTATACCAATCCCTCCCAAAGGTGTGAAAGGTACATACGCATGCTACATGCAATGTTTTTTTTACAGGTCCCATTATCATGGTATACTGACAAATGCATTGCCAAACAAAACTCTAAAGTTCCACAAGACTGGCAAGGAATGTCTGATGCATGATTCGAGGTAAGGTGCAGTGAGCATCTCCATTGAGGCTGCTTTGGTGAGCACATATCTATTTCACAAAAGAATGGCAGATTTATTATTTTCTGATGAGGAAAACTGATAAAGCACTATGTTAGCTACCTAGTTAGTATCTACATTTGGGGCATCTTAGGGTCTGACAGTACTAGTAACAGCTCCCTAAAATTGTGGTAACCCCCAAAATAAAATATAGGGTTCAATAAGCGAGGATTACAATCCAGAAATGAGTAGAGCTCTAGGTAGAAGGAAGGACATGAAGGTTTATGAAACGTAGATTAATATGTATGAAGTAGAAGGTTGTGATACTTCATATACTGTAGAGCATAACTCCCTACTCTGAGATAGCCAGATTCAATATTTTCTGCTTTGCTTTGAATCCTAGTTTATTTTTCAAAGTCTGGGGATGAACAGTATCAAATATTGCACTTCTAATAGGAAGCCATTCAAAAAACTGACATAAAAGGAGAAGCTTGGAGGAATGTATAAGTGTACACAAAATTGTGAGAAAAAAAAAGGGAACTAAGCTGTCTGTAGGGTGTTTGTTGACAGCTGTGCCATCCAACAGCATTGGCTTAGCCTTTGTGTTGCACTGCCGTCAGCTGAGGGGTCACTACTGTCACTGCCACACACATTAACATCAGTTCTCTTAGGAGGATCAATTCAAATATTATCATAGGCTGACAGTATTGCAGTATGTATGTCATCAGCAATGTCAACTGTTTTTGATTAGCCTGTGGCCACTTCCTGATCCAAAATAACTTTGTCCCATTCTTCACAGCTTATTGTATACAGTGTTATGAATGTATTTATCAAGCAACCGTGTATAACTAGCCCAATTCCATTTTTTCTATAAGTGGTTTGCTAAAGAGAGCATTGTAATGTTGTTGAGCCCATGATGTAGGCTGTAACCTGACAAGTACAATTAATCCTTATCATGTACAATATAAGATTAGTGACCTGTACACTGCTTATAAATACTCCAATCCCTGCCTTTCTCTACAGTGCTTACCATATTGAACAATTGTTGCTCCTAAATTAGCCTGAAGTTTAAAATAATATTTTTTTAATTATAGCAGCAGCTCACTCGATATTGTGCTGTAATAGCACTGAGCATGTGACAGGCTATATAGTTTCTACATTGTGAACCTGTCTTGATAAGACAGTTTGCAGAATATAATGTTGTATAATAACTGCTAACTGTTAAAAATATTGGCATTACCATAGTATAATCTGCTTTTACAAGTACCACATCAGAGAAAACATAAGTGTGTCATGTGCTGATAATGTTAACATTTCTTCTGGCTGCTACACTCCACACGACTCAAAGCAGACAGTGACATAATACTGTAATTTAGGTTTCACAATGTTAATCTACGTCAGTTTCCTGTGTCTCAAACATCAAAGCACAGAAGTATAATCTCAGTGCAGACAGAAATGCCCCAAAATATTCTAGCCCACTACTAGAAATTTTACCTTCCCCTTTCATATACTGTTTTGAGAAAACACTGTTTCAACAGTCTGCACTCACAATGAGTGGTTCTTTGTTGATATTCTGCAGATCAAGTGCCACCACATATTCTCGTGTTCCCACATACAGGCGGTCTTGGTCCTGGTCCATGAGTAGGATTCTGTAGTCGCTTGTATTGAAAGCAAAGTTGAAGGGTCGAGACGTCCGAGTTTCCATCAGGCCTAAGAAAAAAGCAAACCAAAGCTATGCTCATAAGCCTTATATATTCAATTTGCAGTCCTACATCACCTCCGGATTTTTTCTTATAGTGAGACTTGAATATTCTTGTACCTAACAGATACTAAGATGACCCAGAATATTCTCCAATTCTTTACTGATAAAGCTAGCAAAAAATCATGTTTTATCTCTAAGAATGACAATACCACTACTACTCCTACTACTACTACTAATAATAATAATAATAATACAGAAGCAGTGTACACATTTCCATCTCTGTCTACTGACATGTTTCAGAACTGAAGCAGTGCGCTTAATATGTATTTAAAATCAGAATTGTGACAAGTAACACTTTTCAGTTGTTCATTAATCAAAAGTAATCCCTTTGCAGCAGTGAAAATTTGGACAGCCAGTTAGATGCAACATGTTCAGTTTTAGAAAAACAGCCATTTGCAGAGTAGCGCAAAGTGGAAAGAATTAAAGAGAGCACTAAGTCCTGGAAAGGAAGTCTGAATCTGATTGACTACTGAGAAAGACAGGCCAGAAGTAAATGTGGGGACACTTGTGTGTGCATTACAAGAATAAAGCAGATTACAAAGTGGTATGCATTTCAATTCTGTTTATCATTACATTATAACACTTCAGGCATTTGTCCATACTTTAAATACTGTTATTGTAAGTGTATTAATGCATGCCACATAACCATATTGGCAATGCTCACCACCCACAGGCAGTCATCAAGAAGTGGCTAGTGCTTTCACCACTTTTTTGTTTACTTGTGTATATATTAATTTAGCATTTCATAATGCAGAAAGTGGACAGACCACAAGATATCCATTTCATTCGCTACTTGGGCCACAGGGAAAAGCAGACATGATAACTGCACATAGGAAGGAAATGGCAATAATTTTATATAAAAGTACAGAAAACAAGGAAGAACTACAAAGAGATAAATTAGCTTAAATAGAAAGGCAAGCTAGCTTAAATGTGCAAGAACAAAGAATCATCAGGATTTTATTAACACCAACTTAACTGACGTATCATAAATTAATATTATAGTAACTTTTATTCCAGAGAATATTACCAAAAAACAAACATGTTTACAGCTTAAGATGATTAGCTTAAAGCAAGACAGTCAGAGAAGAAACCAGGATTGTTAAAACTGTAAAAAAACTAGTTTCAATTTATTCAGGGTAAATGAAGCTTTGATATAGCTAACTCATCATTGAATACAACAAGCTTTGAGAAACGTCTTAGAGAAAAGACTTCTTTCCTTTAATAACATTGTACTCAAAGACTTAGATGAAGTTTTTATAAACTCATATTTCCTGTTTGACATGACTTTAAAATCAGTACCAGGTCACTTCACTGCAGTCAATGATAAGGTCAATGAGCAAAGCTAACTTGATACATAGCTACTGTTTCAAAAGAAAAGAATGATCTGGAAAAAATATTTTCAAATCCTGTGTTACACAAAGAGGCAGTTCTCTTTTATACTGGAAAACAGCCATGAGGTATCCCCTGGGGTTTGACCGTTTCCCTTTAATGCATTTATTCCTCATTAGTTCATGCCAGCCCTGGGCAGGTGGTAACAAGCTGCTGTCTGTCTTTGGGACAGTAAGGCCACAGCAAACTCCCTCTAGCTCAAGCTATTGTTAGCATATTATATCTATATGTAGCTTTGACATAAGACTTGAATGATGTTTGTATTTTTTTTCAAAAATCCCCACCCCCAGCTGCCCTTATCCCAGTGTTATTCAGTATAGATGCATATCTAAGTTCATGTGAGTTATGAGCTCCACTGGAATGACAGAAATCTTTTATTCCTGTAAAATGCTAACCATGCCAGGTGCTGATGCAAAAGCAGCAGGAGGTCAGATTTACCCTGCCAGGGTGATTCCAGTCCCCCAGGATTAGAGGTCTTTCAGACAAAAGCAGAGGGGGCTACTAAAAGGAAAGGATATCCCTATCTACATCCAAGCATACTGCTGTGGAACTGCAGGCATATTTTAAAGAATAAGTAATCATTTGTTTTCCTGGAGTCTGTTTGCTGATAATCCCTGGTTGCATTAAAAGCAGAGCCCTTAAGCATATGAAACAAGAATAGCAACACTGGCGCAGATGGTGATGATCCGATGCATGTGGTTTGGACAGAAAGAGTACGCAGGCTGTGACGGAATTAGTTCTCCTATCATACAAGCCAAAGAATGCTGTTTCATTGTGGACACAGGTTCAAACCCATGCAGTAACAACAAGGTACAAAACTGGTGCCTCTCCTCTAAAGTCATAGTTTCATTTCTAGCTTACTGTTCAGTCTGATTTTTAAAATGCCCTTAGGGTTTCGACACAAAGAATGATGACCATTTCCTTAAGTGCAGTATCTGCATTTTATTTTTTCTTTCTATATTTTCTGCCTTCAGATAAGTAAGCAGAAACAGAATCTCTAACCCTTCTGAAGTACTTAACATTTAAGTTGCACATTCTTTAGTTCAGCTTACATGCTCTATAGCCATAGTGGAGAGATTAGGTGCCAAAACTATGTGATGGAGTCCCTGAATAACATATGTTTGAAACTTAGGAAGCTATCTAATATCATCAGTTTACTAATTTAAAGCAGTTTTGGAATACTACCATTACATTCAACACATTCTATGAATTCTTAACTGTATAGATATCAGGAAGAGAGTATACATTACAAAAACTGGCAATTTGCATACTATATAACATATTGCAGTATGTGCTTTTTTCTCTGAAAAATAATTTCTTAATAAGAATGAAGATGACCTGCTTATTTTATTATTCATTGCTTCTCAATGAATGTTTGCTAGGATGACTTGGATTCGGGTGCAACTAGAGGGCATATTTTTGACTGGCCTTTTTTTCCATAAATAGGCTGGAATATATGTGGTTATCATGGCAAATCTTTCACTAGGCAGGTCAGGCTGTAGTACCTGAGGTCAAGCTTGTATTCTGTGGTCTGGTTGCACTGACCTAATGTCATTATTGGGGACAATGGTCAAAGTCAGATGTCTAAAAAAAGGTTGGACTTCTGTGGCCATGGTATATGTGCAGGATCAGAAAGCACAGATGAATTACATGCAGTAAAGCCAATAGATCAGTCTGGGGACCTTTGCTTAATTTAGTGTCTGTGAACATTCTATGATCATATAGTCAGTATATAGTATATGAGTTTAGGTTACAGGTCCCTGCTCATGGTTTTGCACCTCAGATCAGACTGGGGTTTTGCGGTTATGATTCCATGTTTTAGGACAGTCTGTTGTTTGTTGGTCACAGGGCAGTATCTGAGGTCATTCTGAGGCCCTATATTCACAGTTAGTTATCTAAGGCCATGTTAGAGTGCTTTATTCATAGTATTTTTGACAAGGTGTCATTTATGTGGTCAGTTTGGGGACTGTGGTCAGGGCACGGTAAGTGAGGTCAATCTATAGTGCAATGGTCAGGGTGTACTGCCTGAAGTCAGGCTATCGATCATTAGCAAGATGCTAACCTTGACACCAAACTGGGGTAATGACATCAGAATGAATAACTGGAGGTCAGGCTATTGTTCTCTAAACAGGTTAGTGTAGAAGAAATAGCCTTTTTTATGCTATCAGAGTGCAATTATCTGAGGTCAGTATGTCATTGTATAGTCAGGACACAGCATCAGAGTCAGACTAGAACTATGACATCAGGATGCATGCTTTACATGAAGTCAACCTGAGGTTCTGTGATTATGGCACAGCATCTCAACTCAGAGTGGAGTTTTATAGTCACTGTGCATGCTTATGTGAAGTGTGACTGGAGTTCTTTTTTTAGAGTCAGCTATCTGAGGTCAGGCTAGGTTTCTGTGGTCAGGGTGCAGTATGTGAGGTCAGCCTAGGGACTAGTGGTCAGACTGTGGTATGCAATATCAGGATGTGTTGTTGTGGTCATTGCGGAGTATCCTCCAAAGTAGGATGATGCCTCACTAGAAACGCAAAATGATTGACTTCAATAATTGGCTTAGTTTCTGGTGTCATTCTAAGGGGATCCATCATCTGTCAGCCTGGGATGACATAATTGACAAACTTTGATGCTTTGCCAGAGATGGTAATCTATCATTCCTGGGATTTCAGCTACTGGCTAAGGCTCTTGCCACCTCCATAGTGCCTTTCTTAAGCAGTGCCTCAAGGACAAAATTCCCAATGTACAAATTCCATCTGAAAGCAACCTCAAGGTTATGATGCTAATGTTAGGAGTCTTAACATGAAACTGCACTCAGTGGAAGCAGTCCTCACCTTGGAAGACGCAGATATCTGTACAGTCACAAAGACCTGGTTCAAGGCTGTGGAGAGCAACCCAGCCATACCAGATTGCATCTGCTTTCACAAGTTCAGACAACAAACTGAAGGCGTGAAAAGTAAAGGAGGCAGTGTATCAATTTTCATTAAAGAAAAATACACCTCCAGACTGGTTAAACAGTATGATCCCCTGGAGATACTTCAGGTGTAATTAACTATCAGTAGGACACCTATTCAATTCAATGCCAGCTACAGGACCCTCTCCATGAATCAGGATACCCACTCTAACTATTTGGATCTACTTGACTTTGGGCAACTTTAACTACCCATCCATTGACTGGATAAATTACTCATGCTCATACTCACTTGCCCAAAGGTTCCTCAACTTCTTTAATTCCAATGCCCTGAACCAGCTGGTTGACACCCCACCAGGGTCGCCAACATCCTGGATCTGGTGCTTACCAATATGGGAAACCACTGTACCACCCCCACTGTGAGGTGTTCCCTGGTGAGATCTGACCATAAATCAGTCTTTTTCGAAGTAACTATCCTACCTGACCCTCTCCCCCCCCCACCAGCAGAAACTAAACTAAAAAACTTCTCAAAGCAGAGTATAACCTCTTATGGGATGGTATAAATAGCTTCACTGCACCTCCTCCATCAGATGGAACTGGCAGCTATGCCAAGTGCTACACCAATGCTTTATACAAATAGCTGTATAACTTGCATTGACTCAGCCGTACCTGATAAGACCAAAACATGCTCCTCAAGGAAGAGCAAACCTGTCTAGTGGACAACTGCCATTAACAGGCTTTACAATAAGAGGAATAAATTGCAGTCTAAGAGTAAGACGGAGCAAGCCCTAAACTGGAAACACTCACTCCTCAGCTTAAATAAGCAAATAAGACTTCTTGTGAAGTCCTCCAAAGCAAGCTATGAATCCAAATTAGCTTCCTCAGCTAAGGACAACCATAAGGCATTCTTTAGTTACACCTATAATCCAAAAGGAAAGGCCAAGATTTCTGTTGAACTGGTGGTTAATGATACCACATATACTGAGCCTGTGGACATAGCTAACCTGTTCATTGACAGGTTCTGTGAGAACTTCACTCTCCTGTCCCTGACACATTTACCCCATGATATCCCTACCACCTGTCCCTTGTATCTCTAAAGAGCAGGTCATAAATGCTCTCTATAAGGCCATAAATACAGCATCTACAGGACCTGATAACATCCCAGGCTGTGTCCTACAAGAATTAGCAACACCATTGGGTACTCTTTTCTTTCATAATCTAAGCACAGCATCATCCCATCTGAATGGAAAATGGCCCTGTTATTCCTTTGCACAAAGGCGGTGCTTCCACTGACCCCAGGAACTATAGACCTATTAGCCTGACTAGCCTTATCTGCAAGGCCATGGAGTGAATCATCATGGACCTTATCAACAAAGATATAGGTAATCTCTAAACATTTGACCCTACTGGGTTTGGAATTGTCAAAAGCAGATCATGCCTGCTAAACCTGGTGGACTTCTTTGAGACAGTCACCAAGGCCCTGGACGAGGGGAAATCTGTGCATACAACCTACCTAGAATTAGCCAAGGCTTTTGACACTATCCCCCACTCAGGCATCATTGACAAACTCAAACAGCTAGGTATCAACCTTTATATCATTAGATGGGTCACTAACTGCCTCACTGATAGAACACATATAGTCAAGATAGGGGAATCCACCTCCAACAGCAGATCTGCAACCAGTGGTGTTCCACAGGGATCAGTCCAGGGAACTGTACTGTTTGGAATCTATTTCTCCAAAGTACAAGCCAAAACTAAAGGTCTGTGGCTGACAAAGTTTGCTGATGACTGCAAACTGGGAGCAGTCATAGAATCTGCAAATGATGTTTGGAGGAGGAGAAGGAAATCACACTCACTACAATCCCAGTCTCACATAGACCTACCACGACAGCAAACCAAACATATAAACACACAAAAACATACTCAGAGGCTCTAAATAAAAATCTGCCTAAGCAGCAGAGACCTCCAAAGCAAACACCCAAGCAACCGCTACCCCAAAACAAAACACATGCAACACATAGCTCACAAAGCCAGTCTGCTGAACAGTCACAGCCCTTAAGGCTAAACAACACACTTGTAATAGGTGACTCTATTGTCAGGCACACTGACATCCCGCTCACCAGGCTGAACAAGGAGAAGGTCACGATGAGCTGCCTGTCGGGCGCTAGGATCTGCCACATAACACAAGCACTCAGGTCACTCCAAGGCAAGTACAAATATGACGCAATCATTGTCCATGCTGGTGTGAATGACCTAAGATGTACCTCCCTGGACTACTTAAAAAGAGACATAGAGGAGCTCTCTGAGCATGTAGCTCAGGCCGGTATGACCCTGACCTTGAGTAGCATCTTACCCTCACCAAGAATGATGCCACAATATGAAGACAAGATGATCAATTTCAACAATTGGCTTAAGTATTGGTATCATTCAAAGGGGATCCAATGCCTGTCAGCCTGGGATGATATACTCGACAAGCCACGACGCTTCACTAGGGACGGCTTGCACCTGTCACCCCTGGGCTTTTGGATATTGGCAAAGGCTCTTGCTACCCCCATAGTGCCTTTTTTAGGCAAGGCTCAAAAGACAAACCCACCTCCATAGGTATCACAAGGGATAAGAAACTAAGAGTAATGCTACTCAACGCCAGAAGTCTAAACCTCAAGATGCACGCACTCGAAACTCTCCTTAGCTGAAGAACATCGATATCTGTGCAGTAACAGAAACCTGGTTCAGGGGTCCCTAGAGCACCCCAGCACTACCAGGTTATACCTCATACTATGCTTTTCAGCCCAAAAACTTGGACCGAACCACAAAAGGAGGGGGAGTATCAATATTCGTCAAAGATACCCATACCTCCAGGTTGGTGGCACAGCACGAAGCATCAGAGACTATCCATGTGCAACTAACAGTGGGTAAAACTGCCTTCCAGTTTATAGCCTGCTACAGACCACCCTCCCAAACCCAGGAACCCCACTCGGCCTTCCTGAGAACACTGGAAAATATGAAGGTCTCTCCAAACACCATTATAGTGGGCGACTTCAACTACCCAAACATAGACTGGGAGCATTACTCTAGCTCCAATACCCTAGCCCAAAGGTTCCTAGAATTTATAAACTCAAATGCTATGGAACAACTTGTTACCACTCCCACAAGAGGGGAAAACATACTGGACCTGATCATCACCAACATGGGGACTCTATGCTCCAGACCAGAAGTGTATCCCTCACTGGTAAGATCAGACCATAAACTAATCTCACTGGATATTTACATCCTGACCCCACCCCCTGCCCAGAAAACCACAGTGAAAAACTTCTCTAAAGCAAATTTCACACTCCTCAAAACCGAGGTGGAATCCTTCAAAGCCCCCGGGCCTGTGGAAAATATGGCCCAGACCGCAGAATCCTTTATAAACGCATTCTATGAACACCTTCAGGAATGCATGGATCATGCAATCCCAAATAAAACCAAGACCCAATCCTCCAAAGGCAGACGTCCTGTCTGGTGGACCCCAGCCATAAACAAACTATACAATAGAAAGAGGAAGCTACTACATGATAAAGCAAAATCCCAAAAAGGGAAGGCATCTCTGATCAGTATTAGCAAAAAACTACGGGTACTCATAAAATCATCTAAGGCCAGCTTCGAGAGAAAAATTGCACAGGACACTAAGGATAATCACGAGGCTTTCTTTAGTTATGTTAGGAACCTGGGTGGTAATTCCCATATATGCTCAGAATTAGTCCAAAATGACAAAAAATACACCAAACCCACAGACATTGCCAACATCCTAGCTGACAGGTTCAGCAAACTCCCTCCCCACCAAAAGGGCAAATATCTATCCCAGCAGAGTGCTGCCCCCCTGACATCTCAGATGCTCAGGTAAGAGCCACCCTCTCCAAGGCAAAAAACACAGCATCAGTGGGACCAGACAGTGTCCCGGGCTGTGTCCTACATGAACTCCAAGAAGAGCTAAACCCAAACATAAAACTACTGCTCAATCTCAGCCTTACTACAGGATATGTACCCAAAGAGTGGTGTACAGCAACAGTGGTCCCTCTCCACAAAGGTGGTGCCTCAACGGATCCTGGAAACTATCGCCCCATAAGCCTGACTAGCTTGGTCTGCAAAGCTATGGAAAGGATCATCATGGACCTCATAAATAAAGATATTGGGGACCTACAGACACTGGATCCTACCCAGTTTGGCTTTGTTAAGGGCAGATCCTGCCTCTTAAACCTGGTCGATTTCTTTGAAACAGTCACCAAGGCCATTGACGAGGGGAAGGTGGTCCACACAGCCTACCTGGACCTCGCAAAAGCCTTCAATACAATACCCCAATCGGGCATTATAGATAAGCTCACCAGCTTAAATATAAACCCCTATGTCACTAGATGGGTTGCAAACTGGCTCAAGGACCGAACCCACATGGTTAGAATTGTTGGAGCCATGTCAGACTCCAAACCAGTTACAAGTGGCATCCCACAAGGCTCAGTCCTGGGACCTCTTTTGTTCGGTATATATTTCTCGGAGGTACAGGCCAACACGGAAGGACTGTGGCTGACCAAGTTCGCAGATGACTGCAAACTGGGTGCCATAATCGACTCTCCAGCTGACACAAGCATCCTCCAAAAAGGCCTCATAGAAATAGACAACTGGTGCCAGAGCCATGGCCTCAAGCTAAACTCCAAAAAGTGTATAGTCATCCCCTTTGGCAAAAACAAAGTGCCCACAAATTACCACATAGGTGGTAATCCATTATGTACAGAAGAAGTAATTAGGGACCTGGGGACCCAAGTTGATAGCAATCTCTCATTTGACAACCACATGGCCAAAGTGGTTTGAAAAACATTTTATATAGCCCACCTAATCATGAAGGGATTCACATCTAGATCAGAGGAGGTCATCGTGCCTCTTTACTCATCCCTCATCAGGCCCATAATTGAGTACAATGCCCCTTTTGGGATGTACCTTACCAGACACCTGCAGCAACTGGAAAGACCCCAAAAGTACTTCACCAAGAGGATCAAAGGGCTCAAACAGATGCCATATGCTGCCCGGTTAAAGAAACTCCAGCTCTACTCAGTGGCATACCGCCTGCTCAGAGGCGATCTGTGCCTGATGTATAAAGCCATGTCCAACCCGGAATTAATGGACATGCTACACCTCAGAAAATCCAAATCCCATCGAGCTACGCGCTTTAGAGACTTGAACCTCAGCACTGAAATAAATAGGACATGCTGGAGGGACAGATTCATAACCCAGAGGCTCCCTTCACTCTGGAATAAAATCCCAGTCCAGGTTAGGCAGAGTCCTTCATTGAGTCTCTTCAAGAGGAATCTTGATGAGTGGATGGGAGATCGTAGGTTTACCCCGGGTATCACTTCTGTGTCACTGTTAGACAGAGGCACAGTATACTAACCTCGAAAAAGGGCATAGCAAAATTAATTTAAAATGGGTGGCTTAAGCCAAACACACTCTGGCTAGGCTTATAAATGCCCTAGGGCAGATAGCCTAGTATGAACCTATGAACCTATGTTAACATCCTACAAGAGGGTCTTGCACGAATCAAATGATTGGTGCCAAAGTCATGGCCTTAAATTCAATGCAAAAAAAATGATCATCATCCCTTTTGGTAAGAGCGATGTTCTTTCTAACTACCACATCAATAGCAACACCCTAAGTACGCATTCAGTGATGAGAAACCTGGGCACACAGGTTGACAGCAACCTTACCTTAGATCACCATGTCTCCACAGTGGTAAGAAGGGCATTCTATATTGCTCATCTCATAAGTAAGGGCATTGCCACCAGAAAAAAAAGAACTTATAACCTCCCTGTACTCTTCCCTCATCAGGCCAATAATTGAGTACAACATTCCTTTGGTATGTACCTTTCCAAGCACCTGTAGTGATTGGAGAGACCACAAAGGTTCCTCACAAGGAAAATTCAAGTTCTTCACATCTGTCCTATGTGGATCATCTGAAATCACTGTCACCTTATTCTATTTCATACAGACTACTCAGAGACGATCTCTGCCTTGCATATAAGTTATTCTCTGACCCTGCTTTATTGGATATGCTGCATATCTGCAAGTGAAATGGTACACAGGTTACTCGCTCTAAAGACCTTAACCTGTATGTGGCATTAATAGAACCTACTGAAGGGACAGATTGGTCTCCCAGAGGACACCACACCATTGGAATAGACTCCCACTTCATGTCAAATAGAGCACCTCATTGGCCTTCTTCAAATGCAATCTGGAATTGAATGGGTAACCATAAATTCACCTCGGAGGTGTCACCTGTGTCTCTCTTGGACAGGGACATTAGGTGGTTGTGAAAATAAGGGTAAAACTTGTCTAGGCTTGTAAGGGCCCTAGGGCCATTAGCCTAGTAATTTTCTATGATCCTATGTTCCTATGAGCTCGGGTCTGGTGAGCGCTATCACTATAATGTAATATCTCAGTTCAGGATGGGATTCTCTGATGAGGGTACAGTTTCTTAGGCCAGATTTTGGTATCACTGATCATGTCAGAGTTCCCGGTACAGGGTCTAGCATGTGAAGCCAAGTTATGGTATGTTTATCAGAATGGGATCACTACAGGAGGTCTACAGTCGGATTTTGTTATCTGATGTCAGGCTATATTTTTATGGTCAGAGGAGAATATTAGGCTAGAATTCTGTGGTTACAGTACATAGTCAGACATCTGGTTATATTCTGTAGTGCGGATAAGCTACCTGATGCCAGCCTGGGATATATGTCAGAGTGAGTTATTTGAGGTCTTGATATAGTTCTGTGGTCAGGGTACATTAGTGTATGTTAAGCCAGCAAATGGTACTTTATTCTACAGACCCCCCTAGTCTGAAACATTGTGATCTACTTAGATTTCTTGAGTGGCTTCTAGTACCAGACCAATGACACATGAGTATTAGTGCCACTGTATAAATCTATGCACCTCATTTGTGTTTGTTTATATAATAACAATAACTTACTATTAATCTTAGGAACTCGAATGACATGTAATATCATTTGTCCACTAGAGGTCCCAGAACTAAACTCTGGACATGCTGTCAAGCCTCCTATTTATTTAGCCATAAAGTACTGAATTACCTCCCTGCTCAGTGCCTGTAGCTCAGCACGTAGCACACCTGTCTTTGATGCTGGGTAGACTAAAAGGTTATAGACTTTATCCACACACCAAAACCTTAAATTCATATTTCAACACCAGCAGAGTGTATGTGGGCCACTGCACTCCTGAATCACCTCCACTGGATGAAAGCCTTAAAGAAGGCCCCATCTGCCTGAGTTGGCGGTAAATCAGGTTGATGTTAAAGGATGTTATGCCACTTGTTGACAGAGAGTGGTGGGATGGGAGTAGAGAGATCTATTTTTCCCTAGTTAGCAAAAATACCACTGTGGGTAATGATTGTAAAAATGTAATAACACTGTGTAAAAATTAAATAAATAAGCAAAATGAAACAAAGGTATGGCAAAGCTCAAAACATTTCACAGGATTCTGCAGAACATCTAAAATCTAGAACCACATGCAGATGTCAACATTGAAAGATTCTCAACAAATCCAAATGGCCTTTTGGAATAGAGCTGACAAACCAGGTACCATGCATGTGTGATGCATGCAGACTAATTTAACTGTGTCATTATTTTAATAGCTACTGCCCTTAAAATCAGCTGTAAAGAAACAGGGGTTCCTGATATGCACAAAAAAGCTGCAGATTCAAATCGTACATACAGAACTCATCCTTTAAATTAATACAATACCTCAAGTACTATAAACTGACAGAAATACTGAAACATACTTACAGTGTATAAATCATGTAAACATTGCTACAGTTCTCTGCTGCATAACACATATAATACAATGTTCATAATGATATTATATGCAAGCAATAATGCTCAACAGGGTGTGTGTTACTGTGTAAATACATGCTTGCGGGGTTCTGAGGCCCAATGCCACAAGCGTTGGGCCTCTGTACCCCTGGAAGGGCATTATTTACACAGTAACACACACCCTGGAAGACATTATTCCACTTAGAGAATGGGTTTTCTATTAAATTGTTTTGTGTTTGTTTTTTAATATATAAATATTTTAGTATATTTAATGTAAACTAGTTCCTTTTCCTAATGCATCAAACTTAGATTAGTATATGTTAAGGTTATGGGAAGAAGTATTTTACATCCGCAATATATTTTGGTAATTATTTAATGTTTTGGGCAGCAGTATATACCTTTGTTTTTATAATTATTTAATATCAACACACACAGGCAAAAACACACACAGAACCATTTAAAAGCAGTGGACCTTTAAAAGCACATGATAAAACTTAACTAATAATGCCAGTCATTAAATGTTTCCTATATCCATACCACTTAACTGCCCAGAATTTCAAAGAATGTCCAGATGTTTACCTTGTTTTTATTTTGGTTTTGTTCCTCATAAGATATGTGGTTTGCTGGGGGAGTTAAAGTCACTGAATAATGACATACATTTCAGTTTCTGACTTCATTTCCGTCAGAAAATACAGTAAGAGCAATATTTAAAATATGTCCCTATTTTAGAGCCTCCCCCCATTATTTTAGGATTTATCTAGATATTGTGAGCTAAGAGGCTGAAAGTTATGAAAACCTCTTTTACTTGTTGCTGCTGCAACTGCTCATTTGTTCATTGTCTCTCTCTGTTTCACTCACACAGACACAGACACACACACACACACACACACACACACACACACACACACACACACACACACACACACACACACACACACACAGGCACTTCTGCTTTCATACACGCCAAGCACTCACACACACACACATTAAAAGCACACACACACACACACACACACACACACACACACACACACACACACACACACACACACACACAAATTTTCTAGTTTTTTTTAAATGATCAGTTACTTTTATTTTACACTTGCTAAACAACAAAAACACTGACTAGCGACATACCTTTCATCCTCTCTGGACAAAGCCGTAAATAATGGGGTTACAAAGGCTAAAAATAGGGACTTTTTTAAGTATTGGTCTTACAAACTTAGGAAGTTGATAAAATAACAGGTTTTGTATTAGCATTAATTTTCTGAAGGGAATGAAGTCTGAAATTCAAATATCCGCCTTTATTTTGTGACTTCAACCCTCAATGATTTGCCAATTATTTGCCAGTAAACCACAATTTTATGAGAAATATACCAAAAATATGAGGCAAAAATCTGGACATTCTGTGAAAAATCTATACAGTTGAGAAGTATGTCTAGCAAGCGTAAAGTAATGGCTCAGTCAATCTCACTCTAAATTTCATGCACTTACACACACACAAACATACACACTCTTTTCATTTTTATAAACACTGTCTATTTATTTTAATTTTACACTCACTATTCAGCAAAAGATTGTAAAATAATGGCAACCTTTAGCTTCCTTACTGTCCAAGCTTCACAGCACCTTAATATGCTGATGTGTAGTGTCAGACTCATTTTTCAGAGGGCATTACATGTACATTAACCCCCTGCTGAAGAGTGTTCATTCTCCAGTGAGGGTGCCAATGTATGGTTTGCCTGTTCTCTAATGTACTTTATAATTCTGTGGGTTTTTTCTTATGTAACTGCATATGTCTTTTACCTCAGACTGGGAACTTGGATAAAAAGGGCACACAGCAGCATCTTGCTTTCAATTAAAAAACAAATAAATAAATGCAATTAAATAAGTATTGTTACACAGTGCCTTATATGTGTGCAGGCTAGGAGTTCTGTTGTCAGGAACACACATCTCTGCCAAGGAGACAACATTTAGGCTTAGGCATATAAGATTAAAAAGCATGTGGCATGTTCACAGCCCAAATTAATATATGATCCCAGACTGGGTACTGTTGGAAATGGGATATGATTTTTGGCTGAGGATCATCACTTCATTTGGGAACATTATCCTAAGTAGTGTGTGTTTCAGCTAAGGGTTCTATAATAAGAGTGGCGTATTGGGAATTCCAGGTTGGGAATCTGCAGTTATCTGACCCATAAATATTTAGGATATGGCTTTAGGATCAGGCTGCAGTCAGTGATTCTAGAGTTGACTTTTCAGGATGAGGTATTGTTTGTCGGTGCAATTGCCATTATTGCTGTTTCATTGTTTCAGGGACCATGTTCAGCTCTGTCCTCTTATATGGAGTTTGCATGCCGCTCCCATAACTCTGTAGTTTCTCTTGGTACATCTGTTTATTCTCGCCACCCAAAGAAAAGAGCATCAACTTGTAACTCAGAAATGTTCCTTTGTACCACACTTTCCTTTGTAATCCATGTTTGAATGAAACAGGCCTGGAAAATAGTAAATATATATATTTGGGTTCAGAGGTTCCATAGTTATAGAAGGGTGCATTTGTTGATTGGAATTCCTGTCCAGTGGCAGAATCTGATGCATCTTCAGACAAGATATAGCCACCTTTGACAAGGTTGGGTATTTGTAGTGGCAGAGACATTTGTAATCATACTGGCATTAATTCAGCGAATGAAATACACATGTACATAGTATAAATATCTGTGTGAGGTCAAAGAATTTGTAATGCAGCTGAAAGGACAGTGGTACATCAAACCTTGCTTAAGGGCCTGATGTCTGTTCAAAGCACAAGATACATGGTTTGGCATTCAGAAAACATCTGGAATTGTGTAGGTCACGGTAGTTTAGATAAAATGACGGTATAGATGTTAAGTTTGATGTATGCGTTGAATTTTCTACTTAAAAATGACAAACAGCACTGACCTCACAAAATAATTAATCTTTTTTAATTAGACAATATATTGTATTATGGAATTTATAAATTATATAAGAAGTTGCATGTTAACTACCCCTCCAATCTAAAGTGATAGAGGAAGTAACATAACTACCCCTCCTTTAACAGTTATTCTTGTGAAATAATTTATTTTCAGTTTATGATGTCTAATATAATTACCTGGCCTGAAATGGTTGGTTACTTGCAGAAAAAAAAAAGTTGACAGACATACGGGACAGAACAATCTTCTGAAGAATACATGCCAGAAAGCTTCCAAACTGAATAAAATGTTGATGTAAAATTAATGGAAATTTAGCATGACTGAGTTTTGGCACATATACATGCATACATACATGCATACATACACCACAGTGTAGCCCCAGGTTATCTGCAGCACTCAAACCTAAATGTATTTATAACCTCATCACGCTGATTCAAGGAAGCTGCAGTTTTATTCTCATAAGGATGTTTATCCTACAACTGTACCACAGTATTAGAGAGCCAGTTACTCTTAACCCCCTGTCTAATCCAATTCATAACCAGACATGTGAGTGCCTGCCTTAACCCATGTGGTGTTTTACATAACAAATCGGAATCAAGTCCAGCTTAATGTCTCACAGACAGGGCATCTGTATGTTCTGGTGGTGGTCAGAGTTTGGGAGCAATAGAGTCAGCTGGGAGGATAGGCTGAACCAGGAAGCAGCCAGCTATCTTATCATGGGGGTAGGTCGAGGGGTAGGTTGGTGGGAAACTGGTACCTTTGCAACCACTGATACAGACCATGTGCCTTAGAAGTTGCCCACTGAACTATTAACAGGGAAAGTGGCTAGATATCATGATATCATTGTATATGCTACTCCTGCACACATTTAAAGGTTCCGGTGCCAGGTGCTATATGCTCATATAGGCTCCCTTACTCCTTGGATACTACAACTATGAAACACAAGGTTGATTCCCTCAGTAGTCAATGACAGGGTTACATCAGCAGTAACATAATAAGGACAAAGCAGTTAGGGGAGCCGGGGTTGTGAGAACATGATAAATTGTGAAATACCCAGACGGCTGAGGGTGTCAGGTAGAGTGAAGCAAAATAATAAAATAATAACAATAACAACAGCAGCAGCAATAATGATGATAATAATAATAATAATAATAATAATAATAATAATTCCCAATCCGAAAATAACATACCATTTGGAAAACATCTATTAAACAACATTATTTCACCTTGTACTTTCTTGTACAGTAGGAAGTAACATGATAAGTACCCCTGTAATCTAAAGTGATATAGGAAGAAACATGATAACTACCCCTCTAATCTAAAGTGATATAGGAAGTAACATGATAACTACCCCTCTAATCTAAAGTGATATAGGAAGAAACATGATAACTACCCCTCTAATCTAAAGTGATATAGGAAGAAACATGATAAGTACGCCTCCAATCTAAAGCTATATAGGAAGTAACATGATAAGTACCCCTCCAATCTAAAGTGATATAGGAAGTAACATGATAAGTAACCCTCCAATCTAAAGTGATATAGGAAGTAACATGGTAAGTACCCCTCTAATCTAAAGCTATATAGGAAGTAGTACGATAAGTATCCCTCCAATCTAAAGTGATATAGGAATTAACATAAGTACCCCTCCAATCTAAAGTGATATAGGAAGTAACATAAGTACCCCTCCAATCTAAGGTGATATAGGAAGTAACATGATAAGTAACCCTCCAATCTAAAGTGATATAGGAAGTAACATGATAAGTACCCCTCTAATCTAAAGTGATATAGGAAGTAACATGATAACTACCCCTCCAATCTAAAGCTATATAGGAAGTAACATGATAAGTATCCCTCCAATCTAAAGTGATATAGGAAGTAACATGATTACTACCCCTCTAATCTAAAGTGATATAGGAAGAAACATGATAACTACCCCTCTAATCTAAAGTGATATAAGAAGAAACATGATAAGTACGCCTCCAATCTAAAGCTATATAGGAAGGAACATGATAAGTACCCCTCCAATCTAAAGTGATATAGGAAGTAACATGATAAGTAACCCTCCAATCTAAAGTGATATAGGAAGTAACATGGTAAGTACCCCTCTAATCTAAAGCTATATAGGAAGTAACATGATAAGTATCCCTCCAATCTAAAGTGATATAGGAAGTAACATAAGTACCCCTCCAATCTAAAGTGATATAGGAAGTAACATAAGTACCCCTCTAATCTAAAGTGATATAGGAAGTAACATGATAAGTACCCCTCCAATCTAAAGTGATATAGGAAGTAACATGATAACTACCCCTCTAATCTAAAGTGATATAGGAAGTAACATGATAAGTGCCCCTCTAATCTAAAGTGATATAGGAAGTAACATGATAACTACCCCTCCAATCTAAAGCTATATAGGAAGTAACATAAGTACCCCGCTAATCTAAAATGATATAGGAAGTAACATCTTAACTAGCCCTCCAATCTAAAGTGATATAGGAAGTAACATGATAACTACCCCTTCAATCTAAAATGATATAAGAAGTTGCATGTTGACTACCCCTCCAAGCTAAAATGATAGAGGAAGTAATGATAACTACCCCTCCAATCAAAGTGACATAGGATGTAACATAACTACCCCCTCCAATCTAACATGATATAAGAAGTTGCATGTTAACTACTCCTCCAATCTAAAGTGAAAGAGGAAGTAACATAACTACCCCTCTGATCTAAAGTGATATAGGAAGTCACATGATAACCACCCCTCCAATCTAAAGTGATATAGGAAGTAACATGATAAGTACCCCTCTAATCTAAAGTGATATAGGAAGTAACATGATAACTACCCCTCCAATATAAAGCTATATAGGAAGTAACATGATAAGTATCCCTCCAATCTAAAGTGATATAGGAAGTAACATGATAAGTACCCCTCCAATCTAAAGTGATATAGGAAGTAACATAAGTACCCCTCTAATCTAAAGTGATATAGGAAGTAACATGATAAGTACCCCTCTAATCTAAAGTGATATAGGAAGTAACATGATAACTACCCCTCTAATCTAAAGTGATATAGGAAGTAACATGATAAGTACCCCTCTAATCTAAAGTGATATAGGAAGTAACATGATAACTACCCCTCCAATCTAAAGCTATATAGGAAGTAACATGATAAGTACCCCTGTAATCTAAAGTGATATATGAAGTAACATCTTAACTAGCCCTCCAATCTAAAGTGATATAGGAAGTAACATGATAAGTACCCCTCTAATCTAAATTGATATAGGAAGTAACATGATAAGTACCCCTCTAATCTAAAGTGATATAGGAAGTAACATGATAAGTACCCCTCTAATCTAAAGTGATATAGGAAGTAACATGATAACTACCCCTCCAATCTAAAGCTATATAGGAAGTGACATGATAAGTACCCCTGTAATCTAAAGTGATATATGAAGTAACATTTTAACTAGCCCTCCAATCTAAAGTGATATAGGAAGTAACATAAGTACCCCTCTAATCTAAAGTGATATAGGAAGTAACATGATAAGTACCCCTCTAATCTAAAGTGATATAGGAAGTAACATGATAACTACCCCTCCAATCTAAAGCTATATAGGAAGTAACATGATAAGTATCCCTCTAATCTAAAGTGATATAGGAAGTAACATGATAAGTACCCCTCTAATCTAAAGTGATATAGGAAGTAACATGATAAGTACCCCTCTAATCTAAAGTGATATAGGAAGTAACATAAGTACCCCTCTAATCTAAAGTGATATAGGAAGTAACATAAGTACCCCTCTAATCTAAAGTGATATAGGAAGTAACATGATAAGTACCCCTCTAATCTAAAGTGATATAGGAAGTAACATGATAAGTACCCCTCTAATCTAAAGTGATACAGGAAGTAACATCTTAACTAGCCCTCCAATCTAAAGTGATATAGGAAGTAACATAACTACCCCTCCAATCTAAAGTGATATAGGAAGTAACATGATAAGTGCCCCTCTAATCTAAAGTGATATAGGAAGTAACATTTTAACTAGCCCTCCAATCTAAAGTGATATAGGAAGTAACATGATAACTACCCCTCCAATCTAAAGCTATATAGGAAGTAACATGATAAGTACCCCTCTAATCTAAAGTGATATAGGAAGTAACATTTTAACTAGCCCTCCAATCTAAAGTGATATAGGAAGTAACATAACTACCCCTCCAATCTAAAATGATATAAGAAGTTGCATGTCAACTACCCCTCCAAGGTAAAATGATAGAGGAAGTAATGATAACTACCCCTCCAATCAAAGTGACATAGGATGTAACATGATAACTACCCCCTCCAATCTAACATGATATAAGAAGTTGCATGTTAACTACTCCTCCAATCTAAAGTGATAGAGGAAGCAACATAACTACTCCTCCGATCTAAAGCGATATAGGAAGTCACATGATAACTATCCCTCCAATCTAAAGAGATATAGGAAAAAAATGATAATTAGCCCTGCTGTCTAAAGCGATGAAGCCATTTTTTCAGAAATATCCCAATCTCATCAGCTTCCTGACACTCAGAAAACAGGATCTGAAATAGAGTCATGACCATGTGGATCAGTGCCCTATCCCAGTTAACAAATTTAAATAAATAAAGCAAATTTAAATAAATAAATTAAAATAAAATGAAAGTGAAGCTCCTAGCCTGGCATGGTGGTTTACATTCTACATCCCTCTGATGTGTTCAGCAGTGCTCCTCTGCATTTATTCCATCTTGTTTATATGTTCCTTTGCACCTGGTGAGCACAGCAATTTCATTTTAATTGAAATCATTGTCTGACTAAGGTCGTAGATTATGAGCACATACACTGCTTCAGTGAATGAATTCCAACCTTTATATGCAAACCTGAAATGTATTGTTACCACCATACCATTCTAATTCTTCTGGCAGAAAACTGTAACTGCAACTTTATGTCAAGCTACAGCTTCCCCGAAGATGGTTACAGCAGTAAAACAGAAACATCTGTAACCAGAAACATTCAGTAGTCCTGTCATTATGACTTTGCCTATCAGTGTCGCACAGCCTTTATTACTCCTGGGCATGGCAACTCAATGAGAGTTTTAACACATCAAGTAATTACTTATTTAAACTGCCTTATAGCCATGCACACTTTTAATTACTGTGTATTTTTGTAAAACGTTTTCCTGGAGGCATGTTTGGCACTTCAATGATTCTATTTGAGCAGTGACTAAATCCTTGCTAGAATTGGCTTTGCCATCAACTCCCCTCCCCCCTTTCTCCATTTTGTGCACGGGGTCTCACATTAACAGTAACCACAACCTAGCACCAATGCTCACACTTCTAGGTGGCTAGCCTTGCCTCAAACACACACACACACACACACACACACACACATATATATATATATATATATATATATATATATATATATATACATACACACACACATATATATATATATATATATATATATATATATATATATATATACACACACACACATATATATATATTTTTTTTTTCTCTGTTGCCCCTACTGACCTATCAGTTCTATACTTTGGGCACCAATTTGGCCAAATTGTTCCCCTTTGTCCACTAGAGGTGAGGGCTTGGTGCCCAGGAAAGGACCATCATACAGCAAAAGGCAGTATATGGCTCAACCTGCTATATGCTCCTACCTCCTATCTGTTGATTCCAGATGCTGTTGCCATCCAGACAATGTGAGTTGAATGTCTCCAACTTCATGATGACATATCTTTCTAACCCCCCCTTAGCTTAGGTCATGCAATAGCTATCACAAGGCCATGCCCCATCCTTTGAGGGCATGCATCACCTCCTCTGCAGTCCCACCACTCTGCTGCATTCTGTTCTGATCACCAGTAACATAATAGCTACACCCTCCAGCACATATCTTTCTTTTTCTCCCTCCCAAAAGAGACAAGCAGGTATTGCCCCTTCATTCCTCTCCCTCCCCATGTCAGCTCCTCAAGTTATGGAGCCATCAAATGAATCCCATTTGCATGGGTTGTAGGCAGAGCTTAATCTCTCAATGCTGTGTAACCAACCCTGCTTAGAAAATATTAAAATGAAAAAAAAAGTCTGAGGGAGAAGAACAGCAAAGAAGTAAAAATACAGACATTTAAACTTGGTCCCTAACTTCATAGACTATTTGATGCATTACACTAAATTAAGCAATGTAACCAGTCCAAATGCAACAGTCAAAGTAGAAGCAGTGTTCCAAAACATACTACAGAATAGCAGAAGTGAAAGCAGAAAACAGTCATGGCTGTCTTGCTGGTGGTTGGGGGGGGGGGGGGGGGGGGTGCTGACTCAAGGCATGTCTAAGAAATCCTGCTCTCAACACGTAAGATGTAATGTGGTTGCATGCATGAGAGGATGAGCCATGTGAAGAATGCTTCTGGTCTATCTGATATAATCTCTTTCTGGATATCACCTATCCTTTCTACTTCTTCTAAAAAGGGGATTTGCTCTCATGAGAAAGGCAGACACAAGCCTTGCTAACCATTTCATGACTCCAATACTCCAATTACAGCTAAGTATATGTCAGGCAAAACATCAGTGCTCTACAAGCTCAAAGTCTCATGTAGAGATTAAGAATATGCAAAGCACCCCTGGCTAAAGTATAAAGCACAAATCTTGAGATACATTTTCTATTGAATCCTAATTTTAAATGTAACTAACTAGGTATTTGCATGCAGTATGATCCTAGCAAACTATAAACAAATCCAGACAGACTGGCAGGGGTGAGATTCAATGAATTTCAGGAAAGTACATGGCTTTATGCAACATCCTAGGTTAAATCTCAAATGTATATACATAAGCAGACATTCACATGGCTGAACTTTAAAAGACTAAAATTCAGCCTGTAAAGCCCCAAATGCTGCAACTCTGCGACTGTGAGAATCTGGGAAGGTCAATACAACTTTGCAAATCCCATCTCAAAATTACACACATACATTTGCAGGGCATACATGAATATACTCAGACATACATGCTGATGTACACAGACAAGAAATATATATATATATATATATATATATATATATATATATATATATATATATATATATATATATAAGGTTTACTATCAAAAGCACGAAAATCATTAAGCGAATGGTGATTTCTGTGACAAATAATGTCAACTCATACATATTAAGTAGGTTGTATGGTCGACACAACAAAGTCGACAAATTCTGTCGACCATAGTTACTAAATCCCCCATTAACAGCAATGCTGTGAATCCCTGCCCTGTGTATGTCGACATTCAGACTGTCGCTCCTACCATGGTCGAGGAGGTGGCTGTCGGACATGTCAGTGTTGACCTTTTGACTGTAAACTGAGAGAGAGAGAGAGAGAGAGAAAGATAGATGAATAGAGATAGTGCACACAGAAGCAGTGAATGATTACCTCATTGATTACCCGTTTTAGCATGACTGGATTTATAATTCCTGCTGCAATCGAGTAAAACAATCAAAAAATAAATAAATAAATAAAGGAAATTCCAAAACACTGGTAATGTGGTGTCATCTAGGTTTGAGAGCTCATTACTCATCTATCTGAGAGAATTTGTATAGCTCACCTGAGCACAGGGGAGTTGTAGTTATTAAAAGGCATCCCATATGTGCAGTTTTTAACTACAATATATTTTTTTGCAATATCCATAATGTCTAAGCGCAATATAATATTTTCTTATGGAAAGACCGACACTCCCGGTAATGTAAAATAAAATAAAAAAAGATTAAGTGGTGAAAAAGCAGTACAGAATCTATTGTTCTGCTTTCTGCAACTCATAATGCTGATAAAATGATTCTCCAGCCAACTGTAAACTACAGATTAGATTCTATGCTCTACTTTCTCTACCAAGGAGCTTGTGAAATGTTGATTACCTTTAAGTGTGTGTGTGTGTGTGTGTGTGTGTGTGTGTGTGTGTGTGTGTGTGTGTGTGTGTGTGTGTGTGTGTGTGTGTGTGTGTGTGTGTGTCAGTGTGTGTCTGCATGTGTGTATGTGTGGGTGTGTCTGTGTGTTTGTCTGTTGGTTGACAGGAGTAAATGAACAACTTCTTGCCCAGCAGATGTGAATAATAATACTGAAAGCTTCATCTAAAAGCCACGGTGGTGCAGCGGTAGCATTGTCACCTCACAGCTAGAGGTTCTCCCATTCGATTCTCGGCTAGAGCGCCTTCTGTGTAGAGTCTGCATGTCCTCCCCACAGTTGAGTGGCATTCGAAAGACGTGTGTGAATGGGCATGCCTTTGTTGAAGGTTGGGTGTCAAGCTGGCACCTCGGCACCGTAAAAATCTACTGCCAACCATTAGCGGACCACGGTTCCACTGTGGCGACCCCTAATCGGGAAAAGCCGAAAGAAAAACTGAAAGCTTCATTCCTCTAGTCAGCATTACTTTTACCAATGGATAGGCACATTTGGGAAGAGACAGACTCAGTATTTTCAGTGGCACAAACTGGAAAGCATTGATTCAGACAGCACAGCAATAACCACGTTTAAGTTTATTTGTTAATCAGATCAGTGCACAAGCCACATGCAACTGTTTTTAGGCACAAACTTGGTGAGAATGTCAAATGACAAAATATGAGTGTACTCAAGAGAGTAAGTAATAACAGCTATAACAGCTATAAAGCATATAAACCCAATCTATTAGACTGATCACATCATAATGTCACACACAGCACTTCGGACTCTGTAACTGGTCAAGGGCACTGCTGCTGCTGACAATATAAGTGTTCCAGAAGAGCACATCAGCAGATGGCCAGTCCTTCTGCTTCTTCCTTTTATTTTTTCTTTTCCTTCTCACTATTGTTATATTTCCCTGACCTAAAGAAAAGAAATCCCTCAGTTAAAAAAAAAAAAAAAAAAATGAAAACATTGAATTGGCTAATGTCCTTTCTAGGTATTCATTTGTTTGATGATTTTAAATTATTAACCAGGACAGAACAATGATCCACATGGACCCAGTTCAGATTCAGCTTGGTAACCCTCTCTGGTGAAGTGACTTGTTCAAGGTCACAAAGTAGACAAATGGAAGCACTGAACTAAAAAGCAAGAACTAAGAAGAGTAAAGGTATATAAATCTACTTCCAAGTATAGGTATATAAATCTGCTCAATGGTATGTGCTAAGCTAATGGCCCTGGAGCCTTTACAAGCCTAACCCAAAAAATTTGCCCAGGCATTGTGCCACCTGATGTTAGTTCACTGTGCCCCTATCTAGTAGGGTAACTGGAGTGATCCCTGGGGTGAACTTTCTGTTACCCATCCACTCGCCAAAATTTCTCTTGAATAGGGCCAGCAAGGTGCTCTGCTTGATATGAATGGGAAGCTTATCCAGATGTTGGGCAGTCTTTGGGAAATTAACCTATCCCTCCAGCATGTTCTGTTAGTTGTGGTAATGAGGTTGTGATCTCTGAAGTGTGTGGCACGGAGGGACTGGGATTTCTTTAGGTGTAGCATTTCAAGTAGGGCTGGGTCAGACATGGCTTTGTAAGTCAAGTAGAGGTCACCTCTAAGTAGACAATAAGAGACTGAGAACAGCTGAAGTTTCTTGCTTTTGCCCATGTAGAACATGTGTTTAAGGCCTAGGATCTTTTTTGTGAAGTACTTTTGAGGCCTCTCCAGCTATTGTAGGTGTCTGGTCAGGTACATGCTAAATGGGGTGTTATATTTGATGATTGGTCTAATGACTGATGAGTAAAGAGGGATGATGACCTCTTTCTTCCTGGATGAGAAACCTTTGGTTATAAGATGTGTCACATAGAAGGACTCTCTGACCACAGTGGCAATGTGGTGGTTGAAGGTGAGGTGGCTGTCAACCTGGGTGCCCAGATCTCTTATGGCCCCTTCAGTGTTTAGTGGGCTCTCATCAATGTGGTAATTTGTGGAAACTGAGTTTTTTCCAAAGGGGATGATAACGCATTTTTTGGTGTTAAGCTTCAAGTCATGGTTCTGACACCAGTCATTGGTCTCAGAGAGGCTCTTTTGTATGATGTCTGCATCACTTGGGGAGTTGATAATGAATCCTAGCTTGCACTCATCAGAAAATGTTGTCAACAAGAGTCCTTCTGTGTCGGCCTAAACTTCTGAGAAGTAGATGCAAAACAGGAGAGAGCTCAGGACTGAGCCCTGTGGGGCTCCACTCATGACTGGTCGACAGTCTGACTTGGAATTCACAACTTTCACTCTGTGGGTCTTGTCTGTGAGCCAATTTGCAACCCACCTAGTGATGTAAGGATTGATGTTGAGTTTATCAATGGTACCTGAGTGGGGAATGGTATCAAAGGCCTTGGCCAGGTCGAGGTAGACTATATGCACTGCTTTACTCTCATCCACAGCCTTGGTGACTGACTCGAAGAAGTCAACCAGGTTCAGCAGGCAGGATGTCCCCTTGACAAAGCCAAACTGTGTGGGATCAAGAGTTTGGAGATTGCCTATATCTTTGTTAAGCAGGTCCATGATTATGTGCTCCATAGCTTTGCATTCCAGACTCATCAAGCTAATGGGGCGATAGTTATCAGGGTCTGTAGTTGTTCCCCTTTATGCAAAGGGATGACTGTAGCAGCAAGCCATTCATTAGGTACATAGCCTGAGGTAAGGCTGTGACTGAACAGGGCGCACAGATGTGGTGCCAGTTCATTTTGTAGCTCATTTAGGATGCAGCCAGGGATATTATCAGGTCTCATGGATGTTGTATTCTTGGCTTTGGATGATGCAGCTTTTACCTGTACCACAGAAATGGTGGGTACCAGGCTTTCTTCTGGTATTGTGATAGGGCCCTTGGGAGGGAGAGATGGGTAAAGTTGGCACTGACTCTGTCGGCCAGTATGTTGACTATATCTGTTGGCTCAATATAGAAGGTGCCATTGTGCAATAACTTAGAGCAAATCTGGGTATTGCCTTGGAGGTTTTTGATATAGCTATAGAAGGCTTTGTGGTTGTTTTTGGTGTCAGTCAAAATTCTGCCTTCATAGCTGGCTTTAGAAGATTTGATAATGGATCTCAGCTTTTTGTTGAGACTGATAAGGGAGGTTTTCCAGTCTTGTGACTTTATTTTTTTTCTGCAACAGTTTCTTCCTCCTGTTGTAGAGTTTATTGATGGTTGGGGAATACCAGATTGGCTTCCTTTTTTTGGAGGAGAGTGTCTTAGTTCTACTTGGTATGGCAAGGTCCATGCATTTGTGTATGTGCTCGTACAGTGCATTGGTGTATGAATCTGAAGTTGTGCAGCTATTTTCCATTGGTATAGGTGCTGAGAAATTAGCTACATCTGTTTTTAGGAACCCAAAGTTGGCTTTAGAGAAGTTTTTCAGGATGGTCATCTTAGCAGGGGTTGTAGATGAGATGGAAATTTCCATGGTGATTAGTTTGTGGTTGGATTTAACCAGGGAGGAATTGACTATAGGTGTGGAGCAACAGTCTCTCATTTTGGTGATAACCAGGTCAAGGATGTTGCTTCCTCTAGTGGGGGGTCAGAATGACCTGGTCCAGGACATTGGAATTGATAAATTCAAGAAAGAGTTGGGCCTGTGCATTGGCACTTGAATAGTTTCCTAGTTGATGGAAGGGTAGTTGAAGTCACCCAGTATGAGAGCATTGGGTTGGACCTTGATAGACTCCAGGGTGCTTAGGAACTAGGAGTGAGAGTCTAGGGACATTTTTGGGGTTCTGTAGCAGGCTATGACTTGTATCACCATCTTACCCAGTGTTAGTTGTACCTTAAGTATCTCGGATGCATTATGCTGAGCTACCAGTCTAGAAGTGTGTGTATCCTTTAAGAATATGGAATCACCACCGCCTTTGGAGCTTCTGACCATATTCTGGGGCCAAAAGGTATGGAATGACTTGTAGCTTGGGAGTGCAGGGGTGCTTTCTGTCTCTTTAAACCAGGTCTCTGTTACAGTACAAATGTCAACATTCTCCACAGTACAGGTACATAAATCTACCCCAGACTATGGGTACATAAATCTACAGCGTAGTATAGGTATATAAATCTACTGCACAGTATCGGTACATAAATCTACTGCACAGTATAGGTATATAAATATACTGCACAGTATCGGCACATACATCTACTGCACAGTATAGGTATATAAATCTACTGCACAGTATAGGTATATAAATCTACTGCCCATATAGGTATATAAATTTGGTGCACAGTACAGATACATAAATCTACTGCACAGTATAGGTATATAAATCTACTGCACAGTATCGGTACATAAATCTACTGCACAGTACAGGTGCATAAATATACTGCACAGTATAGGTATATAAATCTACTGCACAGTATCGGTACATAAATTTACTGCACAGTACAGGTACATAAATATACTGCACGGTATAGGTATATAAATCTACTGCACTGTATAGGTGCATAAATATACTGCACCGTATAGGTATATAAATCTATTGCACAGTATTGGTATATAAATCTAGTGCACAGTACAGGTACATAAATATACTGCACAGTATAGGTACATAAATCTACTGCACAGTATAGGTATATAAATCTACTGCACAGTATCGGTACATAAATCTACTGCACAGTATAGGTATATAAATCTACAGCACAGTATAGGTATATAAATCTACTGCACAGTATAGGTACATAAATATACTGCACAGTACAGGTACATAAATCTACTGCACAGTATAGGTATATAAATCTACTACAAAGTATAGGTATATAAATCTACTGTACAGTACAGGTATATAAATATACTGCACAGTATAGGTATATAAATCTACTGCACAGTATATGTATATAAATCTACTGCACAGTACAGGTACATAAATCTACTACAGACTATGAGTACATAAATGCACTGCACAGTATAGGAACATAAATCTACTACTCAGTATAGGTATATAAATCTGTTGCACAGTACAGGTACATAAATCTACCACAGACTATGAGTACATAAATGTACTGCATAGTATAGGTGTATACATCTACCACATAGTATGGGTACATAAATGTACAGCAGAGTACAGGTATATAAATCTACTGCACAGTATGGGTATATAAATCTGTGGCAAAGTATAGTTATATAAACCTACTACAGGGTATAGATATATAAATGTACTGCAGAGTATAGTTATATAAACCTACTACAGGGTATAGATATATACATGTACTGCAGGTTATAGTTATATAAACCTACTATAGTGTATAGATATATAAATGTACTGCAGAGTATAGTTATATAAACCTCCTACAGGGTATAGATATATAAATGTACTGCAGAGTATGGGTATATAAAAAGGTGGCAAAGTATAGTTATGTAAATCTACTACAGGGTATAGATATATACATGTACTGCAGAGTATAGTTATATAAACCTCCTACAGGGTATAGATATATAAATGTACTGCAGAGTATGGGTATATAAATCTGTGGCAAAGTATAGTTATATAAACCTACTACAGTGTATAGATATATAAATTATATAAACCTCCTACAGGGTATAGATATATAAATGTACTGCAGAGTATGGGTATATAAATCTGTGGCAAAGTATAGTTATGTAAATCCACTACAGGGTATAGATATATACATGTACTGCAGAGTATAGTTATATAAAAGTATCAACGAGTAATAGTATCTAAATCTAACACACAGTATTGCAGAGTATAGATACATAAATCTACCACAGAATATAGGTACATAAATCTACTACAGAGTATAGGTGCAGTTATATAAATCTAGCTCAGAGTACATGTACATAAATCCACTGTATAGTACAGGTATCTAAATCTACTGTAGAAATTCTAGAATATAGGTATATCAATGTACTGCACAGTACAGGTATATAAATCTACCGCAGAGTATAGGTATATAAATCCACCACTGAATATGTTACATAAATCAACCATACAGCATAGGTATATAAATCAACTGCAGAGTATAGGTACATAAATCTACATCAGAGTAAAGGTAATAAAATGTGCTAGAGAGAATAGGTATGTAAATCCACCGCAAAGTGTATGTGTTTAAATCATAATCTTAAACTTCTGTGTCACTTTATGGGAATGATAAGGAATATGCAACATCACTACTTTGCATCAACTATTTTTAACTTCACATCTCAGAAACGTTAACAGTACAAGTCACCTTAATGTGCATGCTGAGTTGCAATGTCACTCATCCCCCATTGCATCACTGGTGTTGGAGTCTTGCTATCTTGTTAAGATATGTTCGTGAGTAGATTTCGATCCATCATCTTATAAAGTACTGAACACTGATAATAGTCCAAACTCTTTGATTCACCCGTGTAATAAAAAAAAAAAAAAACAAACAAAAAAATGTTTGCTTCTTTTTTTTCCTGAAATAGTTTACACATATATGTCTGTTATATCTGCCTTTTTTTCTTTCTGTCTCTCTCTCTATATATATGTGTGTGTGTGTGTGTGTGTGTGTGTGTGTGTGTGTGTGTGTGTGTGTGTGTGTGTGCGCACGCGTGCATGTGTATGTTTCTGTGTCCACAGACATTCTTCATAAGCATCACTAAAGCTAGTTGGAGTCCAATCCCCTACTGCAAATGTTCACAGGTCACACTAATTCTTCAGATTATTTTCCAAATTAACGAAATAAGTCTGTTACTATAGTTATAGGCTGAATGAATTTTGTTTCCACTAGTTTCAGCTTGTATTCTAGTGCATAATCTCAATGTAATTTACAAAACATTTGAAAGCCAAATAAGCAAATGTTAAAACAAAAGTTAAAGAAAAATAGCTAAAGTATTTAAGAAATAATATAAACATTAATGTCGTGATGTAGCATAAGCTATTAACATATGAATTAAATAACAATATACAATCATTATTAATAATAATAATAATAATAATAATAATAAAGCATAAAATAACATTAAATACAATTTGTAACATTGCATTTTGATAGTGAATGAAATAGTAATAGAAATAGTCTCTTCTTCTACCCACTATATGTTTTTGCCTACCTTCAGCCACCCATGTGGCATTTTGAGGAATGCTAAGAATGGATTTTATTAATAATAATATTGTTTATTTTATTTACTTTTATTAAACAAACAACTCAAAGCACAGATAAAGTCTACCAAAGCCAATTTTGAGGTAGATTTGGCCTCCCAGGCCAAGGACAACCACAAGGCATTCTTTAGCTATGTTCTCAACCTCAAAGACAATACACAGTTGTGTGCAGAGCTCATTGTAAATGAAGCCACCTAAACTGAGCCAGAAGATATAAAGCTGCTGGCCAACAAATTCAGCTCCAACATTACCCCTCTCTCCTCATTAACCTTCTCTCAGGAAACATCATGACACATAACTCCCCTTACTATCACTAGGGAGCTGGCCATTAATGCTCTCTCTAAGGCCAAGAACATCAGTGGGCTCAAATAATATCCAGGGATACCTTCTAAATAGCATGATGCATGATCAGGTCCTCTGGAATTGCTATTTAACTGTAGCTTCCAAACAGGCTTTGTGCCTCATGAATGGAGAACAGCAATAGTCATCCCTCTGCACAAAGGTGGGTCATCTACAGACCCTGTAAATTACAGAGCTCTATGTCTCACTAGTCTCATATGCAATTCCATGGAAAAATCATCATGGAAATTATCAGTAATGACACTGGAATCCTCCAGACATTGAACCAAATCAAATTAGGTTTCATCAAGAGCAGGTCATGCCTACTCACCCTGGCAGACTTCTTTGAAAAGGTCACCAAAGCAATAGAGGTAGGCAAAATGGTTAATACTGGATACCATGACCTGGTCAAGGCATTTGACACAATGCCCCACTCAGGCATTGTTGACAAAATTACAAGGTTAGGTACAAACCCTTCTGTCATCTGATGGAGAACCAGCTGACAGACAGACAGGACCCAGGAAGTTAGAATTGGGGAATCCACCTCTACAAAGAGGCCAGTTGCAAGTGGAGTCCCTCAGGGATTGGTCTGGGGACCACACCTCTTTGGCATTTTCTTCCCTGAAGTCAAAGCCAATGTCAATAGGCTCTGGCTAACTAAATTTGCAGATGATTGCAAATTAGGAGCTGTCATTGAATCGCCCACTGACACAAATGTTCTCCAGGAGGGCTGATACAGACAAACCGGTACCAGAGCCATGAACTACAACTAAATGCCAAGAAATGCACAGTAGTATCCTTTGGGAAGTCATCCACCCCTGGAAACTATCATATTGACAAAACACCCCTAAGAGTTGATCTAGTAGTCAAGGACTCAGGAACACACATAGCAATCTAACCTTTGACTAATATGTGCCTACAGTAGTGAGGAAATCATTTTATGTTGTGCAACTTATAAACAAAGGTATGGTGTCTAGGTCCAAAGAAGTCATTGCTCCACTGTATTCAGCATTCATCAGACCTATCATTGAGTATAATGCCCCGCTTGGTATTTACCTAACCAGGCATATCCAACAATTGGAACGTCCACAGAGGTTCCTCACTACAAGAATACAGACCATAAGTAACATGTCCTATGCAGAGAACCTCAAGGTGCTATCCCTGTATTCTGTCTCATACAGACTGTTGAGAGGAGATCTATGCCATGCACACAAGACATTGTCAGACCACACTCTGATGGACCGCTTGCATTTTCACAAAACAAACAGCACCAGCATTACCTGTTTTAAAGACTTACACCTTGCCTGTGATATAAAAAGGACCTGCTGGAGAGACAGGTATGTATCCCAGAAACTCACCCTTTTCTGGAACATGGTCCCCATCCATGTAAAGCAGAGTTCCTCCCTAACCCAATTCAAGTGTAACTTGGACAATTGGATGGGGAAGAGGAAACTCATCCCTGGTTTAGCACCTATGTCTCAAATGGATACAGGCAGCCTGTAAATGGTTCATCTCCCAGGCCCCTGTTTGTAAATGTTTCACTTCCCAAGCCCCTGCTTACACTTATCAAGGGTACCAGAACCTGTCAGAGATTTGGGATGCTTAGCTAGGCTGAAAAAGACCCTTGTGATCATTAACCTAGTACACACCTATGAACCTTATAATCAGGTTAGTCCATTTTGCATAGCCTATTTTTAGGGGAACCTGAGGTGGTATTTTCACAATATAGGGCAAACATTAAATCAGGACACTAGGGGAAATTCACGTAGAAGGAATAGATGTCTTACACTCACCTGAGCTTCCATGAGCTGAAGCAGATGGGATCTTGGTTTATTGGGTCACTGAAATGACAGTACCACAGGAATGCAGCACTCTTTTATTAATGCATTACAAGTCTCAGGACTGGAAGAAGAAATCTAAACACCTAGTGAGAATTGAACCCACAACCTCATGATCTCACCAGCATCAAAGCAAAGTGTGTTACCTCTTGAGCCACTGACATTAATGAGGATTTCCTCATTAACATAAATTTAAAGTGGAGTACTTGGAGGTAATAGGAAGAGAACAGCAGCCATATCTATAGCATCTGCTTTCCGTTACTATGAAACTATGAAATGAGGTCTAACAGGAAGTGCAGTTCCATGAAAATGAATGCTAATGGCAGAATTACATGAAAGAAGATGTGTATCAAATAATTAGAGCACAGAATCCATCAGGACAATTTGTTTATAGAAATATAGAGTATTATTCAGTACTAATTACTTCATACAAAATGATAGAATAAAGTATATTTGAGAGATGTCAATCACCAGAGTGAAAACATTTCAGAAAACTGATTAAAGGGAAGGGACAATGTCATGAAGCTGGTGGCTGTAATTAACCATGCTTCAGTAACATATAACATTGTTTCTATAATGCTGAGGCACAGAAAAGAAATAATTCAAGAACCCATTTAAACACATATTAAAGCAACATTGAAATCCTTTGGCAGTACATTTCTTGACATGTCACAGTTCAGCCTCTGAACACTTGAACATAATACGATTACATCCTGAACATGGATATGAATAAGAAAGGGAAGCTTGTGTATTAGTGTGCTACTTTTCTGGAACCTTTATTACTATTATGCATACTGGGCGCATTGATCACATGAGAATTTAAAGTTTACATTCAGCAGTAGCTGTGTTATTTCCTTGCTTGCTTTAATTTTTTTCTTTACACTTCTTCTCCACATCGCTATCTTCCACATTACATACTACAAGTAACAGAGCACTTACCTGATTCAGTATCACCATGAGACTTTGTAATCAATACAACAGACACAAGATGCAAATTACATCCGTTTCCCTTTTTCCCTGTATTTTCAGTTCCGGATTTTAGAAGTGAAAAATGTTTAAGCAGTAAATATTCTGGCATTTCACTACATGCAAAAACAAAATGAAAAGTCACACTGGAAACAGCAAGGACATGAGACAAATACTGATTTTTCCAAAAAGCCTTCTTTGAGGCTTAGAAGAAATAGACTATTGAAATATTTAGTATAAAGTTTTAACTTTTTTAACCTACATGTTGACTGGGTAAGCCCCCTGAAAAAAATTATTCCTTTTTTAGGAACAACCCAGGAGTACTGCTTGGTTATGGGATTTACTCACAGTCACACAGCAATCAAATGAAGGTGGAATGAATACAACCTTTTACCCTGAACACAAGAAGCCAATCATTAACATGTCAGAGCTGTACCCATCTCTGGTAACTGCAAAATTGTAATCGTGCTTGATCTTTTTAAGCAGGGTGTGCTGTAATATAACTTCAGAGGGAATTTGTTTAGACGTGTATCGTAAGTAAAAAGAAATAATTGTGAAGTCACATGTTGATTATCTGCTCTTCTTTTGAACTAGGAAGTTTTATATTATGAATAATTTCTATAACTCATATTGTTAAATATTATGTTGTACATGAAGCACACTGATTATGCCCCAGAATTGGCAGAAAAATATAAAGGAGTATGAATGGTGCAATCATAACTAGTTTGTTAATGTGTTTTAGAAATGGGTTGAAGAAATTCACTTTATCAATTACACTCGAGGTGAATTTCTTGAATCCATTTTAAGAGCACATTAGCAAATAGTAAAGAGCACAGACCTAATCATGTCTTTACAGAACATGACCTTCAGCTGGCCTTATGTACTACAAGTTAAAGAGGCAGAAGAAATGTAAAAATTAAGTGTTATATTTATTTGACATTTGTTTGCCGGGATGGTCCGTCTGAGCCTGGAGAACCCGTTTTCACTGGCGGCCAGGGGAGAAAAGCTCCAATAATGCAAGATCAATAACGTACAAAATCGAAGTTGTTACAGATACATATCAGTATAAAATCTACTATATACAGAAAGAAGTTGTTACAGATACATGTGAAAAGACACAAATCTGCATTTAAATATTGGAAGTATAAACAATGATATATATGTACATGTAGTACATGCTATAGAACCTGGCCTTGGGATACTAGTACATTGTTATTATTAATTATTATATTATTTATTATTTTTATTATTAGATATTAGAATTTTGAAAGTTTGCAGTATAATTAGGCTTCTTCTTCTTCTTTCAGCTTTTTCCTGGTTAAGGGTTGTCACAGCGGATCACCTGTCTGCTAATGATTGGCAGTGGAGTTTTATGGTGTTGAATTGCCAACCCGGCACCCAACCTTCCACAGAAGGCACACACATGCACACATTCATGCCTAAGACCAATTTAGAGTGTCTAATCCACCTACAGCATGTCTTTGGGAGGAAACTGGAGCACCTGGAGAAAACCCACGTAACCACAGGGAGGACATGCAGACTCCGCACAGATAGCACCCCAGCCGAGGATCGAACTAGAGAACCTCTTGCTGTGAGGTGGCAATGCTAACCACTGCACCATATGACCAAAAAATTAGCATCAGAAGTGGCTTGTGTTACTGGCTGATGGGCTGTAGACTCCACTGGAAAATAAAATGACATATTTTGTTAATGTACGTTTTACTAAAGTTAACTTATTTTCTCTTGCCCTGTAGTGCACATGACTAGTTTGCTGAGAATTTGTGAGTTAAAAAAGAAAAATAAAGAGAATTCCACTTACTCCACTTGCAAGGCTATTTTCTTGAGCTGTAAAAGCAGAGTGAGACTAGCTCCCATATTACACCTTGTTACAGGTCGTCCAGCCTTTTGCAGGTAGCAGAAATGTCGCTGAGAAAGTTGTTCAATGGGTTGGTGTGTGAAGTAAGAGAGAGAGACATTTCTATTGTTTCAAGCTGCCGCAGGTGAATTTCCAAACTCACAGAAAGAGGAAGACCTGATCAATTGGTGGTGCATGGGCAGGACTAGAATCCAGCTGCAAATTATAAACAGAAACAAGCCAACTCTAGGAAAGATGTTTCCTGAGAATCATCTCAATTTATTGATGGTCTCTGTCTCTAAGCTCTGGGACCTGGGAGTTTAATCCTGACCTCGAGTCAGTTTCTTTGTGGAGTTTAATTGCTCAATCCATATCAGCATGGGTTTTCTCTGGGTACTCTGATTTCCTCCTACATCCCCAAACATGCTGTTTGATTGACTATACTAAATTGCACATATATATTTTGTACTTCTATCTGGCATAGAGGCTTGGGTCATGGCAAAAGTGGTCTGAGATGGACATTTACAATGTCTAGAATCTTTGTTTCAGTCACTACTTATTTTCCTCATAAAGCAAAAGTTACTAATTTTTTCACTGTAAGAACATTGGTTGTTAGTGGACTTCTGTTCCTACAAAAGAAAGGAGGTCTGACTCCAAAGATTTGCCCTCAGTGTAAATGACTGCTTTAACTGAGAGCAGATCTTTTGGAGTTTGGCCCCGGTGTAAACCTTTTTATAGATAGGCCTTACACTGAAGGAAATAAGTTACACTAAGATCAAGTATTTTAGAATCAGGGCAGACTTTCACTGAAGACCACTCTTTTGGAATTTGGCCCACAATGTCAGAGTTCTGCAGGTCAGACATTGCCAGGGAAGGACAGCCTACTATTGTCTGTGCTTAGGCCATTATTCAGACATAGAAAATCTGAATGTATTTAGTGTGGCAACTGTGGACATTCCTGCATTGTTCTTATAGATACAACTTGACCAGTTTGTTTTCTGAGACCATGACTTAATAAAACATTTAAAAGTGGACCCTCCCAATAACACTGGCTGTAACAGGACTCTTACTAAAAGGACACAAGGCCTAAACAACATGACCTATACAGACCGACTCAAAGCACTGTCACTGTAGTCAATATCTTACAGACTGCTAAGAGGTGACCAGTGCCTGGCATACAAGTTATCCTCAGACCCATTACTGATGGATTTAGTGCACATAAACAAGTCAAATGCCATCAGAAATACTCAGTATAGGGATCTAAACCTCTTCTGCAACATCAACAGAATGGTTTGGGGGGACAGATATATTTTGTGAAGGATACTGCTGCTACAGAACAGACTCTCTATCCACATAAATCAAAGTTTACCCCTATCCATTTTCAAGTGCTACTTAGATGGGAAACAGAAAACTTAACGCAGAATTGCACCCTGTACTTCTAATGGGCAGATGCAGGTCCTATATGCTTTATCCCATGCATGGGGCCCCTCAAATTATCTATGGTATGATCCCAGTTATTCTCATTGGAGTAATACAATATTACTGATCATGGGGTGGGTAAAGCCAGTCTATAACTAGATGGAACAGGTTATTTTGAGCACAAAAAGGGAAAATGGCTTAACTTAAAATGACACACAAGGGCAGCTAGCCTAGCACTTATGTGTAAACAGTTACTCACCCCCAACCAAAATATTCTACACAGCAGAAACTGCAAGGAAACCCTTTTACTTTCTGCACGTAATCTTGCATGTGCAGTGGATTTATGATAAATAAGACTGTTATTTGGCTTGGAAGCCTGGGTCGTGGCAAAACTGTCCTTTGAAGGAAAGACATTTACAATATTTGGTGTCTTGGTTTCATTCTCTACTTATTTTCCTTATAAAGCAAAAGCTACTCATTTTCTCTGTGAGAACTGGATTCATGTATTGCTCAGTTGTACAGCTGTTTTAATTAACCTGTCAGAAGGATCTCCCATACAATGCACAAAAATCCAAAGCATAAAAAAGTGAGCCCATAAACTATCATCAGAAAATGTTGCAGAAAACTTAAAGAAGCTGTTTTTACGGGGAAGCTTTGATCCCTTTAAACAATTTTAATATGGGGAGCCTGCCATCACAATCTCAGTGTCAAAATATACTACTTCTGAAGTTATACAAACTCAATAAAAAAATATCTCTTCCATTTTCTTTATATCACATATCATTGGAGATCCCAAAACAGTGTCTGTAACAAAAGAAAGTCCATTTGTGTAACTCCTCCTTACCTGTAACAGAAGATGTTCTAGAACACACTGCCTTACTGGCAGATAGGTAGTAGTGCCCTGCTACCCTTCCTCTGACAGGCTACTAAGAGTCCCTCCCACTGCCTGTTTGTGGTATGATGGACTAATCGCCTGGCAGTACAGGGACTGCCTTTCAGACCCACAGGCAGGACTCTTTCAGTTTTCTAGTGTCCAGCAGAAAGAGAAGATGAAAATGTAAGCTTTGTAAACACCTACTGTTCCAAATCTAACAATAAACATACACACACACACACACACACACACACACACACACACACACACACACACACACACACACACACAACAATAATGGCTGTTGAGCATAACTCAATGTAACTCCAACACCAAACTATGTACTTCAAAAAGGGAGATAGTGGGAAGGTAGTATCAGTTAGGCCATGTGTTCAATGAATATCTACTGTTACAGGTAAGTAGGACTTAAGCAACTGTACTATGTTTAACAAACACACTGCCTTACTGGCATATGGATAGATTCCCAAAGTTAACCCAACATGGGAGGAGGAAGGATAAGGGTCCAGTAGCCCCTGGAGAGTGGTCTTAGTAAAGCCTGCCCTGGATTTAGAAAAGGCATCCAACTTGTACTGCTTTGTAACTGTATGGGCAAAGTGCCAAGCTGCTGCCTCTAGAATACCGCTAGAGTCCACTTCTTTCCAATATATCACTGAAGAGGAAAAGGCTGTGGTGAAATGCACCGCCTTTAACTTGACTGGAGTCACCTTGCCATGGTGGGTGTAACAAAAATACAATACCAGAGGACAACCAATGAGTATCGATTTGCTTAGAGACAGGTTGACTCTTCTTTGCCCCTGTGTAGGAAATAAAAAGCCTTTCAGCCTTCCTGAAGGATTTCATTCTGTCAAGGTAGTAACTGAAATGCTGATCTACATTCAAGGTGTGAAGTATCATCTCTCCTTTATTCTTAAGTTCTGGGTAAGAACACAGGGAAGTTAATAGATTGACCTGTGTTCCCATCTCTGTAGAAAATCAGGTAAGGTTGTCCCACCATAACAGTTTGACAGCTCAGAAACTCACCTTGCAGATGTCAGAGCAATAAGCAAAACAGTTTTCAATGTTAACAACTTCAGATCAGCCTGAGCAGCCAGATCAAAAGGTGGTAAGGTCAATTTTTTCCAGAACATAGATGAGGTCCCATGAAGGAACAATTTGCTTACAAGGGGTCCCATATGCAATACTCCTTTCATAAACTGTATTACCAAAAGAAAATCCATTATCAGACAAGCAGAGATGGGGGTATCCATTGTCAGACAAGCAGATATGGAGGTTTCCATTATCAGACAAGCACAGATTAGGGTATCCATTGTCAGACAAGCACAGATGGCCATTAAATGCATCTTAATGGATGCATACATTAAGCCACTCTGAAGTAGCTCACACAAATATTTCAGGAAAAGGGGAATGTGAACCTTAAGAGACCCTCTGTTCTAATTTAGAAAGTACCATGTGAATCAGTGGAAAGGGTGGAAATGCATCCAAGAACATTCCCGTCCAAGAGAATGAGAATGTGTCTGTCCTCCAAGCATGTCTTCAAGGATGTCTGGAATAGAATTTCTCTAGCTGCTTGTTTTGAAAGGAGGTGAACAGATCTATTTGAGGTGTTCACCACATCTGGACTAGATCCTAGAACACTACTGTCCTAAGTGGACAATCATGTGGGTCTGCCCAGGATCTGCTTAGTCTGTCTGCCACAGTGTTTTGCACTGATGGGATGTCTGATGCCTGAAGTGTCAGAGAATGATGTAAAGCCTGCTCCTAGGCAATCATTCCCAACCAGCACAGAGAGTATGACCTTGTTCCCCCTTATTTACTGAGTTACCACATGATTGTGGTGTTCTCCATAACCACAGGAAGAGGACCTGAAGTCAACAGCTGGTGAAGGACACTCAAGGTGTATATCATCACCATTTCCTACATATTGATGTGCTTCCACTTATCCTTGGACCCCCAGGAAGCCTGCACTGGTGGGAGAAGGGAGCTTTGAGCAGCCTATCTGTCCCTGGAGGAGTGGTTTCAGCCCAGAAATTAGTAGTTTATTGGGCATTTTGGGCTAATTTCTAGCTCTTTCATTTCCCTGCTATAAAACCCGCATCTGAGTGGTTTTGCGCGCCGGGCATCACCAGTTAGCTAGCGTATAACTATTCCCAGCTCCACAAAGTCTACTATTCCATTTTTCCCTTGGAACTAGACACTTTCAACTTAAGCACTCAAAACATTCACTTCTCAGCCTGGCACTTGCTCAAAACTCATAGTAAGCACTAATAAACCTTAGCACTAGACCCCCCCCCCCCTATACTGTACAGAAGGACAAGGCTCTCTATTCGATCTTACCAGCCAGTCAGTAAAACAGTTCATTGTACCTATTCAGGCATGTCCAAAGGGCAGTTTCAAGTGTACTCTCCGGTCCAACTGGTGAATCTGGCCATTTTGAGGCAATGTTACAACTGCCTCATGTACACAGACAATGCGCTCCTCCTATCACCAAACACCAATACATGAGAGAGATGTAATTATACAGCCAAACTGGAGGCTAAGCTCTCTCAACCAAAGACTGGACAAGACAATCAAGAGGAGAAGGGAATTACTTGCATCACACCACCAGTCTCACAAAGACCTATGAAACCAGCACCGGCAAAAAACACACATAAATACATGAAAATATACTCTGAGGCTCTAAATAAAAATCTGCAAAAGCAACAGAGACTTCCAAAGCAGACATCCAAGCAACCTCCATCCCCCTAACACAAACCATGAAACACATACTTCACAAAACCAGTGTGCCACACAATCACAGCCCTGAAGGCAAAATAACATACCCAACACACTAGTAATAGGTGACTCTATAGTCAGGCATACTGATGTCCCATTCACTAGGCTGAACAAGGAGCAGGTTACTGTTAGCTGCCTGTCGGGTGCCAGGATCTGCCACATAACACAAGCACTCAGGTCACTCCAGAACAAGTACAAATATGACTCTGTCATTGTCCATGTTGGTGTGAATGACCTGAGTCATACCTCCCTGGACTACATGAAAAGAGACATGGAGGAGCTCTCTGATCACATAGCCCAGGCCGGTATGACCCTGACCCTGAGTAGCATCCTGCTCTCACCAAGAATGATACCATGGTATAAAGATAAAATTATCAATTTCAACAATTGGCTAGGCTTCTGGTGTCATTCAAAATGAATCCAGTGTCTGTCAGCCTGGGATGACATGCTCGACAAGCCACACTGCTTTGCTAGAGATGGCTTGCACCTGTCACTCTTAGGCTTTCGAATACTGGCCAAGGCTCTTGCCACCCCCATAGTGCCTTTTTTAGGTAAGGCTTAAAAGACAAACCCACTGCCATAAATAGCACAAGTAACAAAAAACTGCGGGTAATGCTACTCAATGCCAGAGGTCTAAACCTCAAAATGCATGCACTTGAGGCTCTCCTCAGTATGGAGAAAATCAATATATGTGCAGTAACAGAAACCTGGTTTAAGGCTCCAGAGAGCACCCCAGCACTACCAGGCTACAACTCATACCATACATTTCGGCCACAAAACCTGGACCGAAATACAAAAGGTGGGGGCGTATCCATATTCATCAAGGATACCCACACCTCCAGATTAGTGGCACAGCACAATGCTTCAGAGATCATCCACGTGCAACTAACAATGGGCAAAACTGCAATGACCCCCATTCTGCATTTCTGGAAACACTGGGAAACATAAAGGTCCTACCAAACACCCTGATATTGGGTGATTTCAATTACCCAAACATTAACTGAGGGAACTACTCAAGTACTAACTCCCTTGCCCAACATTTCCTAGAATTTATAAACTCAAATGCCCTGGATCAACTGGTCAACACAGCATATTGGACCTGGTCATCACCAACGTGGGTGACTGGTGTTCCACACCAGAGGTCAACCCCTCGCTGGTTAGATCTGACCGTAAACTAATCATTCTGGATATCCACATTCTGTCCCCACCCCCTGGTCAAAGAAATCACCATGAAAAACTTTTCAAAAGCAAACTTCGTGTTACTTAAGACTGAGGTGGAAAGTTTCAAAGCCCCCATGCCAAAGGATAACGCTGTCCAAGCTGCAAAATCCTTTACTAATGCACTCTACGGGCACCTACAAGAATGCATGGATCATGCTATCCCAAGCAAAACCAAGACTCACTCCTCAAAGAAAAGGAAACCAGTCTGGTGGACTCCTGCCATAAACAAGCTATACAACAGAAGGAGGAAACTAGTACAGAAAAGAGTAAAATCCCAAGAGGGGAAGACATCCCTGATCAGTATCAGCAAGAAACTACGATCCCTCATAAAATCATCCAAGGCTAGCTTCGAAAGAAAAATTGCCAAGTACTCCAAAATAGCCACAAGGCATTCTTTAGCTATGGCAATTCTTAGATCTGCTCGAAGTTAGTGCAGAATGGCACAAAATACACTGAACTGACTAATATCACCAACATCCTGGCAGACAGGTTCAGTGCAAACTTCACCTTCCTCTCACCCCCAAAAGGGCCCATAACCATACCAGAAGAATGTAGTGCCACTGAAATCACAGACCCTCAGATTAAAACAGCCCTCTCCAAAGCCAAAAACACAGCATCAATGGGACTGGACGGTGTCCCAGGCTGCATCCTACATTAACTCAAAGATGAGCTAACCCCTCACCTAAACACACTGTTTAAACTCAGCCTCTCCACAGGCTACGTGCCCATAGAGTGGTGCACAGCAATGGTTATTCTGCTCCACAAAGGTGGAGCCACACCAGACCCCTGCAACTATTGCCCTATCAGGCTGACTAGCTTGGTCTGCAAGGCTATGGAGTGCATCATCATGGATCTCATAAACAGAGACATTGGGAACCTCCAAACACTGGACCCTACCCAGTTCAGCTTTGTTAAGAGCAGATCATGCCTCCTAAACCTGGTGGACATCTTTGAGACAGTTACCAAGGCTATAGACGAGGGAAAGGTGGTCCACACAGCCTACCTAGACCTCGCAAAGGCCTTCAACACCATTCCCCATTCAGGTATTATAGACAAGCTCACCAGCCTGAACATAAACCTCTACATCATGAGATGGGTTGCCAACTGGCTCATGGACAGAACCTACATGGTAAGAGTTGCGGTTGCTAGGTCTGACTCTAAACCGGTTTCAAGTGACATTCCCCAGGGCTCAGTCATAGGACCCTTCCTGTTCGGCATACACATCTCAGAGGTACAGGCAAGCACAGAAGGACTATGGCTGACCAGGTTTGCAGATGACTGCAAACTAGGGGCTATAATTGACTCTCCGGCAGACACAGACATACTCCAAAAGGGTCTTACTGGGACAGATACCTGGTGTCAAAACCATGGCCTCAAGCTAAATGCCAAAAAGTGTATAGTCATCCCCTTTGGAAAAAACAAAGTACCCACAAACTACCACATAGGTGGTAGCCCCCTAAATATGGAAGATGTAATAAGGGATCTGGGGACCCAAGTAGACAGTAACCTCTCCTTTGATAATCACATTGCCAAAGTAGTTAGAAAATTCTTCTATGTGGCCCACCTAATCAAAAAAGGGTTTGCATCCAGATCAAAAAAGGTCATTGTGCCCCTCTGCACATCACTCATCAGACCCATCATAGAGTACAATGCCCCATTTGGGATGTACCTTACAAGACACCTGCAACAGCTGGAAAGACCACAGAAGTACCTCACCAAGAGGATCACTGGCCTCAAACAGATGCCTTGTGCAGCTTGACTGAAGAAACTCCAGCTGTACTTGGTTGCATACTGCCTACTCAGAGGTGATCTCTGCCTGACATACAAGGCCATGTCTAACCCAGAATTAATGGACATGCTCCACCTAAAGAAAACCATATCCCCTCGAGCCACACACTCTAGGAATCTAAACCTCACCACAACAATAAATAGGACATGCTAGAGGGATAGATTCCTGTCCCAAAGACTTCCCATGCTCTGGAACAAGATTCCAATCTACATTAGGCAGAGCTCCTTGCTAACCCTCTTCAAGAGAAACCTTGACGAGTGGATGGGAAACAAAAACTTTAACTCGGGGATCACTTCAATGGCTCTGCTGGACAGAGGCACAGGGAACTAATCTAAGGGGGCAGCGAAAGCCAACACATTTCGGCTAGGCTTATAAATGCCTTCAGGCAGATAGCCTAGTACCTACCCATGAACCTATGAACCTATGAACTCCCACTGACACCACTCCCCAAGCAAAGTCAGATGACTCTGTTTGGACAGATTGTACCAAAACAGGTGGGAAAAAGAGAAGTCCTGTATTGATACTCAACTGTGCTCTCCACCACTGTAACTCTTGTCTGATGAAGGGCTTCACCAACAACTTCAATTTCAGGGAATATAGTTGCTGGGTCCAACAATTGTGGACACACCACTGAATTTTCCTCATGTAGAGATGGACTAGTGCTATCATGAGAACCATGGACACCATCAATCCTAGAAGTTTTAGGAATTCTCTTACTGAGGTGACATTTCTCCAAAAGAATTCCTGAAACACCATTTGGAAAGACAGAATCTTGTCCTCAGGAAGAAAGGCCATTCTTTTGTTGGTGTCAGTTAAGCACCCCAGGAAGGGGTGGGTGTCAGGCACAGCTTCTAAAGATTTAACTTGAACCCTGGCTTGCAGAGTAAGGTTGGAACCTTCTCTAGCTATTCCAAACACCTGGATACAGACTCTAAATATATTAGCAAGTCATCTGAGTAAGGAAAAACGTGAAAGCCAAGAGTCTGACAATGGGCTACTACTGGGGCAAGGCATTAGGTAAACACTCAAGGAAAAGTGGATAACCCAAAGGGCAAAGCAGAGGACTGATAGTTCAAACCAGTCACAACAAATCTCAGATATCTCCTGAAGTGATGAGCAATGCGGATATGATAAATATGCATCCTTCAATTCCAGTGTCACCATTGTCTGGCAAGAGAGGAAGCACTGTCTGCAAGGTGAGCATCTTGAACTTGGGGGGCTTGACAATTGTATTCTGAATGCATAGATTGAACAATGGTTTTCATGACAGCTGTTTTTTAGGAACCAAATAAATTCTGGAGAAGAAAGTTTTCATTGTTTTTGAAAGAGGGACCAATTCTATGATCCCTGATTCCAGCTTTTGCCAAATTATAGTAGGGAATAATGAAGACTGGTCTGGTGGGTGAGGGGGATCCCCACTTGGGCAGAGGCAGACGTTCCTTCCACTGCAACCAGTAACCTCTGCCAATGATGTGGAAAGTACAGTTGTGTACCTACCATAAATGTAGATTTTCGAGTGCACATACAGCTGCAGTCATCACATTTGGGTTATCCTGCCGTCAGGCGGGTCCTCGGTCGGCCGAATTCCAAAGTCTAGGTCCAGCGTCAGTTGTCGTTGCTTCTTCCCTGATGTCAGAGTGGCAGGGGTATAAAAGAGGCAGCCAATGCCATTTTCTTCAGTTTTTCTTGCCCCAGATGTCAGGTGCCCCCAGAAGGAAGGCAATACATAGTGTTATGCAAACATACGTAAGTAGATAAATCAAAAGAGTAGTTGCAAGCAAATACACCATAAAGGAATACCCCAAATAGGTTGTATGTTAAGGTGTTTGACATAAGCCCTGTCCTAAGAGGGGATGGAGGGAGGGTAACCTGGACTGCAGCTGTATGTGCACTCGAACATCTACATTTATGGTAGGTACAAAACTGTACTATGTTCACCGTGCATACAGCTGCAGTCATCACACTTGGGTAGAATCCCAAAGCTAAGTAAGGGTGGCTGGTACTAAGAGGAATTAGGAGGGGCTAGAATGCCCTGCAGGACTGCTGTGGCAAAGCCCGCTCTAGATTTTGAGTATAGTGGAAGGTGGTAGTGCTTGGTGAAAGTGTGCACTGAACTCCAAGTAGCTGCTTCCAAAATGTCCTTGGTAGGGACCCCCCTGAGGAAGGCTGTTGAGGTAGCTGTAGCCCTGGTGGAGTGGGATCTGATGTATACAAGCACTGATTTTCCATGAACTGAATAACAAAAGCGTATGCAGTGGGCTATTCATTTTGAAATAGTCTGTTTGGAAATAGCCTTTCCTTGAGCACCTGTAGCATAGGACACGAAGAGCTGCTCAGATTTCCTGAATGACTTTGTTCTGTCCAAGTAATAACCAAGTTGCCTGTGAATGTCCAAGGAGTGTAATAGCCTCTCTTCTTTGTTCTGTGGATTTGGATAAAAGGTAGGTAAATGAATAGTCTGATTCAAAGCCACACTGGATACTTCCTTTGGCATGAAGGTAGGGTTGGTTCATAAGGAAACCCTGTCCTGATGGAAAATGATGAATGGTTGCACAGCCATGAGGGCCTGTAGCTCCAAAACCCTGCATGCTGAGGTAATAGCCAGAAGGAAGGCTGTTTTCCACGACAAGTATTGTAGCTCTGCTGAAGAAGCCAGCTCAAAAGGAGGCAGTGTCAGCTTCTCCAATACGAAGTTGAGGTCCCAAGCTGGAGCTGGTGGTTTCCGTGGGGGGTTTATATTTTTTGCCCCTCTGAGAAACTGCCTTAATAGAGGATGTGAGAATAAAGGAGGGCCTGTATTGTATTGTGCTGAAATGGCTGAAGCGTGGATCTTGATGGAAGAGAAGGAAAGGCCACTGTTTAACATCTCAGCTAGGTACTGTAAAATCTGAGGTATATTTATTACCCAAGGATTCTGGCCCTTTGCTTGATTCCAGGAACAAAATCATTTCCATTTGGCGGAGTAGGTTTTTCTAGTAGAGGGTCTCCTGGCCTCCAAGATGACATCCTGTACCTTTTTGGAGACGAGAGTTTGTTGGCAAATTAAGGTATTCTCCATGCAGCTAGATTTAGAGTTCTGAGCTGGCTGTGAAGGGTCTTGTAGTTGTGCTGGGACAGCAGAAGAGGAAGTTGAGGTAGGATCCATGGTGGTGAGTGTGACAGGCTCTTTAGGAGAGGGTACCAGTGTTGTCGTGGCCAATCTGGAGCAATGAGAATCATTTGTGGCCTCTCTGCTCTGGTTTTTAATAGGACTTTGGTCAGTAGAGGTAGAGGCGGGAAGGCATAGACTGTCAATGTTGTCCAATTGAAAGAGAGTGCGTCCACTCTCCAGGCCTGTGGATGATAGGTCCTTGAGCAGAATTTTTCCAACTGGTAATTTCTGTGGGTAGCAAATAGATCTATGTCTGGCTGTCCCCATGTTTGAGTTATCATTGAGAAGACTTGAGGATGCAACTTCCATTCGTGTGGGTCTGTCATATTTCTGCTTAAGTTGTCTGCCAGTGTGTTTTCCTTCCCTGGCAGGAATTGTGCTTGCAGATGAACTTGTAATTCCAATGCTGTGTTCCACAGGGTCATAGCTCACCTGCACAGGGGGTATGAATGCGTCCCTCCCTCTTTGTTTATGTACCACATGACTGTGGTGTTGTCTGTCCTTATTAATAGCTGGCCCAGATGTAGTAGGTCCTTGAAGGTCATAAGAGCATTTTGCACGGCTAGCATATCCTTTTGGTTGATGTGTAGGTGCATCTGTTTTGGGGACCATTTTCCCTGAATGCACTGATCTGCCATGTGCGCTCCCCAGGCGTAGTCTGAGGCGTCTGTTGTGATGATTTGACTTGCTTGTGGTATACAGAAAGGGAGACCTGTGTTTCTTTGGCATGCTTGAGCCCACCACAAAAATTCCTTTTGAAGGCATGGAATGAGTGGTAAAATTGTTTCCAAGCTGTGGCTGTGTTGAGACCATAAGTTTTTTACGTACCATTGTAGTTTCCTCATATGCAGCTTTGCAAATGGTATTAGTAGGATGCAAGATGCCATGAACCCCAGAGCCTGCAGGAATTTCCTTGCAGTTAGCCTGGTTAAAGTTGCCATTTTGTTGAAGTATTGAGACAGTTGCCCTTGTTTGTCTGGCATGAGGTAGGCCATCCGGGTTGTTGTATTTAAGCTGGCACCCAGGAAAATTATCTGTTGAGACAGTATTAGTTTTGACTTCTTTTTGTTCACTGTGTACCCCAGGCAGTTTAACAGTTTTATTACAAATGCCAGATGCTGCAATAGTATGTCCTTGCTGTCCGCTTGGATCAGGCAGTCATCCAGATATGGGTAGATTTGTATTCCTCGTTGTCTGCAGAAAGCAATTACTGATGCCAGGCATTTTGTAAACACTCTGGGCACAGTAGATAAGCCAAAGGGCAATGCAGAGAATTGGTAATGGGTTGAACCTGCAAGAAATCTGAGGTATCTTCTGCAATCTTGTCTGATAGGGACATGCAGGTATGCCTCCTTGAGGTCCAACGTTACCAGCCAAGACTCCTTGCCCAGCATGGGAAGAAGCTGCTGTAATGTGAGCATCTTGAATTTTGGTACCTCTAGATATGTGTTTAGAATAGATAGATCTAAGATGGGTCTCCAATCTTTGTCCTTCCTTGGTACCAGAAATAGTCTTGAATAAAAACCTTGACCTTGTTCTTTTGCAGGTACCTCTTGAATTGCTTTCATATCCATGAGAGCGGAAATTTGTCTTTGTGCCTCTGCCCATTGATTTTGTGGCAGGTTTGGCATGCCTCTCATTTTTGGAAGGGTGTGAAAGTGGAACCTGTAGCCTCTGTCTATAATATCCAGGATCCATTTGTCCATTGTAACAATGTGCCAGTTTTTTGAAAATAAGGCCAGTTTTCCGCCCAAAGGTGCTGCCATTATAGCTTTGCTTGGCAGGCATAGGGGAAAGTCATTGCGTCTGTTTTCTAAATGACTGTGGTCTATCTTCTCCACCTCTTGGGGCTGGTGCTTGCCACTGTCTAGCTCTGTAAGATCCTTGAGGTTGTCCTCTACCCTTTGGGCATCAGTATCTACCCCTTTGGGGTCTATCCGTGGCTGGAAAGGACCAATTTTTTGAAGGCTAGTTTCTGCTGAAGCATGGAGGCTGCACTTGCAAGAAATCTTTAACTGTTTTCATAGATTTCGCTTTTTCCTCCATTTTCTTTAGTACCTCCTCAGCTCTAGCACCGAACAATACATCTTTTTGTAGTGGTGCATCTAATAACTTTGACATGATCTGGTAAGGTTTGCTCTTTGAGCCAAGCGTGTCTACGTATGACAGACCCAGTGACAGCAGCTCTACATGAGGCCTCTAAAGCATCAAAACCACACTGCATGGTGTGTTTCCCACTTGTTCTGCTCCATGCAACAAATCCTGCAACTCTTTCAAATCTGGTTGTTCTGTTTGTGCCATTTTGATTTTCAGCTGAGATATCAAGAACTGCTGGTATTTTAACATATGAAATTGACAGTTTAATGCCCTCATGGTTAAAGTGGCTGATGTATACACCTTTTTCCCCCACCTTTCTAATGCTCTGGAATCTCTTTCAGAAGGTAAAGGGTTCTTAGCAGTAGAGACCTTAATCCCCTTGGGACCCTGAGAAATTGTTTCTGGGTCAGCAGTATGGCTTTTATAAAGGAACTGGTGAGAATCAGGAACCCAGTAATATCTGTCTGGTTTAACAGGGGCAGGAAGTAAAGAGTCTGGATTAAAACTGGCTTCTGCGTACACATCATCCAAAATATCTAAGACAGGAGGAATAGCCGGGGGCCTATGCTGGGGAAGCAGCAGAAATTCCCTGAGCCTTTTCTTGGAATCTGAGTAATCTTGGCCTTCCCAGTGGAAGTGTTCTCTCAATGTATGTAGGGTTTCCCCAAAAGAGTAGTCCTCTGGGGGGGAGACCAAGGGAATAGACTCCTCGGCATCAGAGTTTTCAAATGTGGAATAGGCGAAATCCTGATCCTCAGAATGGTCTGAGGTAATAGAAGCCTGGTCTGAGGAAGGGTAGTCTTCCCCCAACCTGGGTCTTTTGTCTGAGGGGGGTTGAGAACCCCTGATGAGAGTAATCAAATCCTCAGCCATTTTAAGCATCTGTTTTTTAGGCATGGGGCCTTGAGAGGGGGTCTGAGGACCCTGTTTTTTAGTTTTCATAGGAGCTTTAGATTTAGTGAACGATTTAATAGAGAAGGTTGAAGGCCTGAAAACGCCTTCAGAAATGGCAGGCCTCGCTAAACTTTCCATTTCTCCACCAAGAGTGGCGTCAGTATCTGCAGTGGGAATGGAGACCGAGGAACCTGCGACCTCGGGTACTGAAGTCGCCGGTAAAATGGTTTCATCGGTAGTCAGGGGCTGCGTAGGTGCCTCGCTGAGAACCTGAGAACCGGTAGTCGGCCTAAGCGTGATCTCAGTATTCGGTGCAGGCCTCAGATGTCTGTCCTTATCCTTGCATTTCTTGCCTAAAACTGGCGTCGGTATATCCGATGACATGATATAATTAAATTTTTTGCCAAAATAATGAAGAGCGAACACTTCCCGGCGCTTAGTAGTGCACTTGTTAAACCTAGCACAAAAACGGCAGGCCGAGACGTTGTGGTCAGGCCCTAAGCAAGGTATATAGTAAGAGTGGAAATCCTTATGCGGTATTTGCTTCCCACAAGAAATGCAATTATTAACTTTGTCTGACATCGGTCTGAGGCAAGAAAACTTTCCCCAACAGGGTACTTAGCTTTAAAGAAGACTTCGGCTGAAATACTTTTCGTAATTCTAAGGAGCTGGCCGACCGGCACTTGCGAACTGCTTCTGCTTCGGGCACCGTTCGGCAATAAAGACTGGAGAAAATGGCATCGGCTGTCTCTTTTATGCCCCTGCCACTCTGACGTCAGGGAAGAAGCGACGACAACCGACGCCGGACCTAGACTTTGGAATTCGGCCGACCGAGGACCCACCTGACGGCAGGATAACCCAAGTGTGATGACTGCAGCTGTATGCACGATGAACATCACCCCTTTGTTGGAAACCACTGATGGCCAGGCTGCCTTGTTGAGAACTAGCTTTAGAGATGGGACACCCAGAGAGGGACTTGAGACAGACAGATGCCATACTTCAGCATAGTCATAGGTTAAAAGGGGAGGTTATCCTTTTTGGGGAAGGATTCCCTTTTACTACGTTTGCCAGAGTTCTCATCCAGCTATTTCCTTTTGATGACATGGTTTTGAATTGTCTAGGACTTCTGTTTATTGAGCCACTGAATATTATCCTAATATTGTAGAGAAAATTGGGAATGTGGAGCATTTTCAACACTCCTTGCATCAGTTTACCTCTGTCATCCCAGTGTTTAAGGATCTGATTAACTGCTGTACCATATACACCATTAGAATCAAGTGGCACATTCATAATCTCATTTTTTAACTCATCAGAAAGGTTTTGGGTGTGCAACTATGCATATCTCCTTATCCCTACCAATGTCACTACATTTTTAGAAACAGTATCAGCCCCCTTCAAGGTATACTTTAAAGCATGTTTAGACACTTCAGCATCACTGGAAACAATCCCTGGGATTCATTAATGCCTGCACTAAGTGCACACTGTTCTGAGTGAACAGATGACACAAGCATAATTCACACCTTCTTCCTCCTAATTTTAGTTTTGCTACTGACTTTCTTGCAGCTTTAATTACTGAGGGAGATTCATAAAAGTTACCACAAAGTGTAGACTACGTGCACACTTTGTGTAATGTTTCTGATTGACTAGAAAAGCACAAAAAATGTGGTAGGGATGTTCTTGAATACAGATCATGTATACTTAACGTACACTTAGTGCAGGGATTATTGAATCTGGCCCAATGTCTTTGACACAGAAATTTTGCTCAGCAGGTAACAATGCAGTGAACTTGTCTAAACTATACATATACCTCAACACAAAGTTCCACATAAAACACCGGCACTGTGTTTGTTGAACATCCTTCACTATCCTGTGATACTGAATGGATAAGAAAACAATTATCCAACTAAAATCATATGATTATTGAGAATAGCTATTACCAAACCATAGGGAAGCCTTTGATTTGTTTTATAAATTACCCTGGATATATTTTAATGCAGATTGCAGCCACTATAGGCAACATTAGGCCAGTGTATGATTCTTCTCCATCTCTGCTGTGTTCCTGTAATCCTCTCACCCGTGACATTCCAGTTCAAGATAACCAGTAATAAGCAAGGCCTATGTAAATGGATTCTTACAAACTCATTTTAAAGAATTTCATCAGACCAGCACTGTTTCTCAGCTTTAGTACTGCTCGTTTTAATAATCATGACAATGAAGCAGGTTACAGGTGTAATATGGAAATCGTTAAAGGCACATAGGCACAGGAAAATTGGCAGTGTCTTATTTCTGTTTGTCCCCACTGTATATACGCCATCATTACTTGTTACTACACCAAACAGTGGCTCCACCATTTCTGGTGTGTGCTCCAACTTACTTGAAATGAGTTGCAATACAAAAGTGATCCATCAGGTGTCCTTCATCTGTGTCACTCAGTCACTGAGAAGGTATAATACGGTTAAGAAATGAATAGATATGCAACACAGAGGGAGTTGGTGAAGTTTCAGCTTGTTTTTTTCTGCTGTAAAATTAAAGAAGAGGAAAGGAAAACTAGCTCCAGTTAGGGACAACAGTTGGCCCTGGTAACAAAACTGGCTTCATTTGCCTTCTGAGCTTGAGTAAAATGAAAGGTCTATCTACTTTTGGTCTAGGATATTCAGGGTAACAGGCTGTAATGTCTTAATTTATTATTTTTATGTGATACACTAGATTGTGGAATTGCTAATAAATTATGCTTTTAAGGGATCATATCATTCAACTCTTTCATTACTACTCTTTTTAAGGAGAAATCACCACAGCTGTGGGCAACTCTGTCAAATCAAAACATGCTCGATTCACTCTGACCACCCCACTGTATCCCTTGCTGTGTACAGACTACCCCATGTATAGACTAACAGCGTGGTCATTGTGTAATTGTAAAAAACGTTGTATTGGCCTGTAAAAAGGACTCATAACTATGAAGTTAATACATTCAGAGCCTGGAAGGATGTGGTGGCACTGCTCTATACACTGTAGTGCAGGAGACAGTCACTTGGCAATTTATCTTTTATTTGCAATGCTTTTATTACAGAATAAGTCAGTATTGCAGGGTATTCTGTTATTTCACATTTGTATTCATTGACAATTTAACATTTTGTGCTAATTTTTATGTTAGTTTTTTTTTTCTGGTATTGTCTCTTATATTACGAGACAATGTTTTCACTATTGTGTCTGCTATCATTGTAATCCATTACCCTGTCTACCTTATTGCTGCTGTAGTCTAGGGGCACATTTTGCTCTCTTATGTAAAAATCTACTGCCAATCATTAGCGGACCGGAGTTACGCTGTGGTGACCCCTAACCGGGAAAAGCCCAAAGACACAACAACAACAACAACCTTCAGATATTCTTTCCTCCTTCACCACATTCTTTATTTCTTAAATTGTCCAGCTCTTAAAAGTCTTGTATCTTTATCCTACCTCTCTTACATTTTTTTACTCAGTTCCACTTGATGCCTCTGTCAATTTTTTTAGCTTGGTCAAAGCCTTCAGCTGCTGTTAGCATTAGTCTGTTTGTCATATTTATTGCAATAAAGTGGCCTTGCTGTGTGCACGCATGGTCTCTGTTATATTTGACAGCACATTTCTAAACTGTCAAATCTAGTTTTTGTTCTAGTGCCACATCTCTTTAAAAGTGTTCTGAAAGTTGTTTTCACCTAGTCCTCATTACCACTGTAAATCATCTTATGCCCCCCTGTTTGATTTAATCCATGCATGCACACATACTGAAGGCTTGGCACTCCATGCTTCTGAGTTCATAGTCTGTAGCCTGATGGGCTCCAAATGGAGCTTTCTTGGATAAAGCACCGGGTTCTAATTAATTTTCTGTGATTCTTATTGAAGGTGTATGTCATTTATGGACATCAGGAGGTCCCCAGGACCTCCTTTTTATTTGCTACTGATTGTGTAGCACTTAAGCATGATGCATCAGTCAGTCTCATTCTGCCTGAATTTACTGTTGATAACGTGGCTGTTTTCTTTCCAGCTCTCCTTCACTACTAGGTCTGTTCTGTACTGTGATCTATTTTACCACCAGACTCAGATAATGAGGAATCTTCCCTTAGCACTACCGAGAATAAGGAATGATCTCATTGTTGTGTACAGCACAATGTATAGAGGCTATCGTTTTGTATGTACTGGTGTCTCTTATGCTGTCCCAGCAATCTACTTCCTAGTTCATTATGATATCAAACAGTAAGTGGGTGGGGAGAGTTCATAGAATGAAACCATAAACATATGAGTTTTAAATGGCTCACAGAAATGGTGGGTGATAATATCAAAAGCCATACTTCAGTTCCTTTAAAGTCGGAGTAAATGTTCACATGTAAAATAAGTGTTACAAAACTGGTACAAGAAAATGTATTGCCTGAGTCTAAATTCAGTTATGCCTGTATTCCTCCCTTCTTGTTCTTGGCACATAATTCTTTTTAGCCATTTGTAGCACTAGCTATTGGTATGTTATTTCTCTTTGCCACAACCACCATAAAATACTTTGTTAAATAATACCCTTTGTATTCTGTAATTCAAATACTGGGGTTCATTTACTATTTCTACCCAGTCATCACCTCCACTACAGCTCTTATCTCGATTCTCTTGCCAGTCATGTCACATCCCAGATCTGAGGCTTTTTGTCCTGTTCATCCAAAACAACACCTCAGAGAAAAATGTCAGAGAATGCTGTTCCTCCAAATCAACACCTCAGAGAAAGATGTCACAGAATCCTGTTCCTTCAAAACAACACCTCAGAGAAAGATGTCACAGCATTCTGTTGCTACAAAACAACAACTCAGAGAAAGATGTCACTGAATCCTGCTCCTCCAAAACAACACCTCAGAGAAAGGCATCACATCATCCTGTTCCTACAAAACAACACCTCAGAGATAGGTGTCACAGAATCCTGCTCCTCCAAAACAACACCTCAGAGAAAAATGCCACTGAATCATGCTCCTCCAAAACAACACCTCAGAGATAGGTGCCACAGAATCCTGTTCCTCCTAAACAACACCTCAGAGAAAGGTGTCAAAAAATCCTGCTTCTTCAAAACAACACCTCAGAGAAAGGTGTTGCAGCATCTTGCTCTTCCAATACTGCACCTCAGAGATAGGTGTCACAGAATCCTGCTCCTCCGCAACACCCCATCACAGAATCTTTCTGTTCCAAAGAACACCTCAGAGAAAGGTATCACAAAACCCTGCTCCTCCAAAACAACACCTTAGAGAAAAGTGCCACAGGATTCTGCTTCTCTAAAACAACAACTCAAAGCAAGGTGCCACAGAAGATTCACCGTGTTCACTTCTAGCCATAGCCACAGACCTTGGAACATTCGAAAACCCTAATGTCGGACAGAAATGGAATAAAGGGTAAAAAGTGAGAAATATTTTACTTTTGAAAAGGGTCTGCTCCATCCAATGTACTACTGACATATGTGTTTTTATCCAATTTGATAATACAATTGGATGTTTCATTAAAATATAGTTGCTTGAAGATAGGTTAAAGAACTTCTAAAAACTCAATTCCAGTGTTGTCTTACTTGATTTGAAATTGGCAAAATGAAATGGAAACTAACATGACTTCTAGAGGTCAAAGTCTTGACCTGTGCTTAAGAATGAAGGCAGAATGGACTGAAGAGGAAAAGGACTTGCATGTCAGTAGAAATTATGAATGAATTTGCCAAAATTATTTAAAGAAATAATTATGAATGAATTTGCTAAAGTTATTTAAATACAATCTGCATTATATAATGCAACAGAATGACTCGGCGCAACCTCAGTAAGAGCTATGACGAATCAGGTGTAGGTATAAATAACAGCCTTCTTACTTACCACCACAGTGTACCACATGCTGCAAAGCTGCCTTTTTGGGAGCAACAAGCATTATCACAGAGACAATACAATGTATCCTAATTTTGTAACTTGCTGTAGGTCTTTTTTTATTATTAGTTATTTATTTATTTATTTATTTATTTATTTGCTACTTCTGAGCAATCCTGATCTATGTATGTAAAGGAAACATTCTTCCTCAATAATATCTGATTTCAAATATGTTAGGGACTGGTGGCAGAGGTTTAGTTTCCTCTGATGCAAACTGTGACCCTTACACTTTCTGTCATGTGAACCTTATACTTCTTGGTATGAACATTACATTTGCTATCATCAACATTAGATAAACAGTACAAAAATTTCCATTGCTGCTAATTTGCAGTGTGAGCAGGGATGCTAGTCAATTAATGTTTTTATTTGGGGGTCAGCTTTCAATGTTGAGACCATCAAAGAAAACAAGCATCAGTAAATATATATTTCTGGTTAGATATATCTGTATCAAGGGTGTTGGATGGATGGCTGGAAATACATATCATACACCCGCACATACCCAGACTCCCACACACACACACACACACACACACACACACACACACACACACACACACACACACACACACACACACACACACAGAGCGGACTTGGTAGGAGTATAGAAGTTCTGGTTTATGTATTGTATTCTAGGCCACCTCTCAGTGACTTTGAACAATTGTCAGATAGTCAGTAAAGCAGTGAAAAGGACAGTGACAGCAATTGGCATCACGATCCATATGGTGATCTGAGTTTTAGCACAACTAACTACAACTATGATTATGCTTATTGGCTAAAATTGTGGTGAAGGAACCAATAACAAACCATCTTTGCAATAGTAGTACGAAACAAAGTCTGGGTTTAGTCTGGAGAAAAATAGAGTCCTTGACCTGTTGACACAAAAGCAGACTGCCCTGCTGCTGACTTTGTCTGCGACCTTTGTTTATACATGGATTAAACATTTTTTCATTTGCTGGGAAATAAGGTTCTTTCTTTAGTATCTATATCTGACTGTCCCCAGTGGAGAGCAATAGTATAGCATGTGTACACACTGAACCTGTATGCTGATTAAGGCAGAACTTCAAAGCGAGATGCATATTAGAGTATATGTGGTTCCATACGGCATTGCTGTAAATTATGCTAC
>NC_056741.1:631276768-631376768 GCF_019279795.1 Protopterus annectens
CTACAGTTGCTTAATGGTCATTTTGGTCATAGGTCTGTTGTATGGCTTGGAACCTTCCATCCAGGACTCTACTGGAATGGGGATCCACTTAGACAAACCTGAAAAGTTTTAATTTAAATAAAACTGGCTGGCTAATAGATGGAGCAATGGGTGATACTTTTTTTCAGTTTTTACTTCTTGCAAATGTGGCAGCCTTAACCTGTAGTAAATCTGTCCTTAGTTCCCATAGTTGCAGAAATGCTGGATGTTTATTAGCTAACTTGTTGCTAATCCTGCAGTCGGTAAGATTGGTTCTGTAGCCTGTCTAAGGTAGACACCTTGAGACTTTAGATGGTGGCAATAAAGGACCCCAGAAATGTTAAACCACTATTATATACAAACATTAGGGACAAATACACATGATGTTGTGCTTGGTCTGCCTTGACACCAAAGCACATGCAATATGGAAGGTTTCAACAAAGGGAGTAATAAGCCTGCAAAGTTCATCATTAAGGGGTACAAGGACTATCGAAATGGCAACAGAGGATGGATGTAGAGTCAGAAAATATAGTACAAGAAGCAAGCTGTGGTGGGTATACTTACAAAAAAAAATCATTAAATAAAAGAAACGTGTGTGCTTTACTGCATGTTTGCTTTAAGTGACCTCCTGTAGGAAAGCAGACAAAAAGAGTTGCATCATCAGATATCAATGAATAACACAAAGTATATCAAAATCAACTCCCAGGACATCTTCTACCTGCTGATGCCATACAACTTCAAGTAATGTACACATCTTATCCCAGAATATCTACTGCTTGCCAGTGTCATACAACTTCAAGTAATGTGCCTGCTGATGCCATACAACTTCAAGTAATGTACACATCTTATCCCAGAATATCTACTGCTTGCCAGTGTCATACAACTTCAAGTAATGTGCCTGCTGATGTCATACAACTTCAAGTAATGTGCCTGCTGATGTCATACAACTTCAAGTAATGTATGCATGTTGTCATATGGTATCTTATTGCCTGCTGATGCCATACAACTTCAAGTAACGTACAAATCTTGAAGAAGCCCACAGTCAATTTCCACCAGTCTTGGCCACATACAAGACCCTAAGAGCATCTTCCATTATCACATTTTTTTTAATTTTCCATTCTGCTAGGTAATTAGGCCTAGGAAAAGACACGGCAATGATACACATCCAAAAAACAAAAATATACAAGTAAAACACATTAAATACACAAATAGCCGACATGAAATAATTTGGTATGGAGAAGTAAACAGCTGACCCAGAAACAATAAAAAGCAAAGGCAAACATGGCATCCCCCCAATTAAGGCACATATGTTACAATGGGATGCAATTTGGTTGGGTTACACGGCTAGACTTATAAAGACCCTGGTGGTTCTTAGCCTAGTATGTAACTATGAACCTATGACGTGGGGGGTGTATAGTTGAAATTTTACATAAATAGGCACTGAATAAAAAATAATATACTGTCAGTCTAGAATACAGATCACAATAAGCAATAAGTATTTTTGTGAAAGTGGCACTGATGTTAACATCACCCATTCTTGAACAAACAATATACGAGTCAATGGCTGCTTTTCTTACTAGCCCTAACCACTGTGATATATTTTCAGTTTGTGAATGGTATACTATACCTATAACCATTGCACAGTTCAGCATGGCAAACTTCAAGTGGAACTACTAAATTACATCACCTGTATCTTGGATGTTTCAAGTTGCACTGAAACAGATGTGAAGAATACCTTCCTGTACTTTATTGTCAAATAGCATAGCTGAGGCATGGGGTTTTATCTCCAGATGCATTCTGTTTTTGTTATGCTCCATCTAAGACAAGCCAAGTTAAGGTAAAGGTCATTCAGTTTCAAGCTTGTAAACAAGACTCATTTGCCTCTTAATTCCAGCTATTAGCAAGCTAGCTCATGAGCTCCTAGCCACGCCCCATTGTTCATAAGTAGAGGCATGGAACTGTAGCATAGAATAACTTCATTTGACATCTATGGCTGGCTGTTTTAGTAGCATTCAAATCATGGAAAGTGAATACGAGCCTTCTCAGAGATGGGAAATACATTACTTAGTGCTTGGCTAGTATCAGACATATTGGCAAAGTGGGCAACAAGTGTTTAAAGGAAAGAAGAGAACACTTGACAGCATATATTAGTATACATGTAGTAGAACCTTTCTATCACCACAACTAACATGCTGGGAAAGGACGATGTACACAACAGAGCTTTTTAGCAAGCTCACGTTGAGCACTTTCCTTGGAGAAAATCCCAGCCCAGATTTGTACAATCACTGACCATGTGTATGTGTGTCTGTGTGTGTTTGGCAGGGTGTACCTCAATGCTGATCAGTCAGTCATTGAGTTAGAAAACTAACAACGAAAGTGAAAAACAAACACATAGTTTGCCACCAGGCTCTGTTAAGTGCCACACACTGGATTATTGTCTTTTGTTTGTTTGCCTGTTTGTTGAGGGAAGCATTTTTGCTTTATTAGAGTATCAGGCTCTTACTTGTGGACTGACTCTACAATGTTTGTCTTCAGCTTTTCCCGGTAAGGGGTAGCCACAGCGGAACTCCGGTCCCCTAATGATTGGCAGTAGATTTTTATGAAATGCCGAGGTGCCAGCTCATCACCCAACCTTCAATGAAGGCACGCCCATTTACGCACGCATGTCTTTCGAACACTACCCAACCGCGGGGAGGACATGCAGACTCCACACAGAAGGCACTCCCAGGCCAAGCCGAGAATCGAACGGGAGATGGACTGACTCTACAATATGCAGTACTATTACAGAGTTCTTCCAAAGCCATACTTTCTGTGCTCTGCTGTTACTGCACAGTATTCCCCTGTTACAGAACAACAGATTGCTTGGGTGTCAGTTTGCTCTCTAGTCAACATGTTCAACGAATATTCACATTTAAATTGATTATACTATCTTCAGTAGGCATGGCCAGGTAATTACTGTAAAGCTGCAGGCACAAACTGGTCCTTTCTGAAGGTATGCTGTTGTATTCTTAACAAACCACAGAGAAACCTCCAGGAGTCTTAATATAACCTGCTCATATTTAATTATTGTAAAACTGCAATACATACATGATGCTAAAAAAAGTCATCTTAAGGCTACACAATAGGCAGCACCACTGAAGAGTACACCTCCCAAATGACCACATTTTCACAGAATGTCCAGGTTTTTGCCTTATATTTTGTCTGTTCCTCATAAAATGTGTGGTGTTCTGGCAAGGCACTGAGGACTGACATCACTAAATAATGGCATACATTTGAGTTTCAAACTTTATATCCTTCAGAAAATGCATGATAACACATCATGTTAATTGGTTCATAGGTTCATAGGTAGGTACTAGGCTATCTGCCCGAAGGCATTTATAAGCCTAGCCAGAATGTGTTGGCTTTCGCCGCCCCCTTTTAGCAACTTTCCAAGTTTAAAAGATTAATATTTAAAATATGTCCTATATTTTTGGGCTTCCTCCCCTTATTTTAGGTTTTGTCCTCATTTCTTGCTCTAAGGGGTTCAAAGGAATGTTCTCATTCTTAAACTCTGTCTTGTGCAGCTAAATATATTAAAATTATTTATATACTAGTTGTTTATTATTATTTTCAAACTTCTTTAAAACTTTCAACAACCACAACAGACAGAACTGCTTAGCCTTGCATTAAAACTCACACCTGGATGAACAAAATGCTGCTTACAGTTTGTGTGTATCTTCAGTGGCCATTCCTGGTATTGTAAGTTGTTTAGAAAACATTCCAAAAAGTTATATTTTCTTTGTTTATTGTTGCTTATAAACTCCATTATAATCTAATGAATGTACCACTTTAAAATCAGTTTGTGCTGAACAGTTTGTCATTTACACTTGTTTAATAAAACTTCTGGTTCTAGAGATATGAACATTTGTTTGAACTGTGAGACTGTAACCTGTATATGTCAAAGGAGTCAGGATGTCGCCATTGGAAGAGTACATGCTTCCAGAGCGCCACTGGAGGGAATTTGTTAACCGGCTATGCAATAGCTCTTCATGCCAGGAAGTCCCACTAAAATCTATTGTGTTACAGCGTATATAGGAATCTATTTATAGGCCTGGCATGATACTCTGGAACTGTGATTCTCTTGCTGGCATTTTACAAACAGGGAATAATACGTACGTGCACTAATGTTTGATGGAATAATAAAAAAATACTATAATAAGAACCAGTACAAGGCCAGATAAAAATATCAAAATAGAATCAGATTTCCATTGCTATTGTTACTAAAAAGAAAGAAAAGCTCCACTGATGTTTTTGTATATCAGTCACAAAAGTCAGCAAATGATCTATGTAGTTGTCTAACAATGAAGCATAATCCTGTCTAACTGAGGTATTCAGGTGTTATAATTCACTGGTAGGCTATAATAGCATGGTTTTCCAGATTTCTGTGATGAGCCCTCAACGTTTTAACCTTATTGCATTGCTATTGCCCAAGGTTCACTTGCTTGATATTGTACAATCGCTCTCAATGTTATTTCAGTGTCCAGGCAAGATTTCACCTGCCCCCCACTCCCACTTGTGTACAAAACCTTAACTAAGGCAGGATACAAGTGCTTGAACCTCACCTGATTTTTTCTGCAGCAGGTCATTACAGGAATGAATTGGTTTCTTCTCTTTCTTGTGGTGGAAGAATAATCGTTATCCACATAGACAAGGGACTCTAATCCCATACCATATCTTTGGTAATGGCACTTCTTTTAGCTGGCAGAGATGTAGCTTTACTAACATTCATTTGAGCTGTTTCCTCAATGCAGCACTAAATGGCACAAAAACCTGGAGTCTAATCTACTAGCAGTTCTGGAAGTAGAAACTTGGTCTGTTTATGGAGGAGCTCCTTCATAAACATAATGAAATTACTACCAACACTATTTTAGGAATGCCTGTAAATGACAAATATTTCACTTCTGGCCCTGTCCTTCATTTCTGTCAAATTCGCTCCTTGTACTGGGCTTCTATAGCAGACATATTTAATTCACTCTTCGATGCATCTTCTGAAAGTGACCGGACTGCATCAGAATGGTTAGAACAAGTACTTTATATCCCTCTGATAATCATGTCGTTCAAGGACACATAGTCCTTTTGTTTTCCACTGATATTCAAATCTCATTGTATATTTTGTTTATTTTCCCTTTGTGGCAAACATGTCATTATTCATTTCAGTGCAAGTTGCCTGTTGTGTGGTTTGTTCATCAGTCACATGGTCTGGTAGTGGGGCTGACCTGAGAATCTTTTCGATGTTTTAAATTTGTTTCTGGTAATCTTCCCTTCTTGGACAGTATGCAGTTCTCTTTTAACATTTTTGAGAGTTTCACTGCTTGCTTTAGTGCTAAGATACTGATAACTGTCCATCTTAATGGTCTTCCAAAGCACAATACCGAAAGTCGGTCAGGGGAAGAACATTCTTGAGCTGCTAGAGTCTTATTTTTAAGAAATGCTGTCTTTGTATCTCCCATTTATCTTGCTGATTTCTTTATGGAAACAACAAGGATAGCACAAAAGGCTTCTCCACCTATTCATAAGATATACAGCCTTGTTGTGCCTTTGAGCAGCCTTTTCTACAGAGTTTTCTGAAATGTGTGCATGAATCAGGTAGCTGTGAGCTACCAGCACCTATTAACTCATGTCCTGCCTTATTATATAGCTTAAGGATCTCCTTTTAGTGGTCAAATACAGGTACTGACTACCTGAAATCCATCATGTTAAAGGCAGAAACTACTAGTCCTATACTTATAGTAGATTACTGGAGTAACTGGACTAAGCTAATGCTGACCACATTCCATTTGTTATCTGCAGAACTAGTCTTCCTTCTATTTTACCACTGAATCTCTTCCTCATGCTGTTTATACAGGTACATTGGCTGTCAAGCCATTACTCTCAGTAGTTGTGACTGCAATAATCTAATTGTCCCTCTTGTATCAGCACTAGTGCTGCATGAACTTTTTACTTAGACTAGCAAAATGGTCAATGGAGCTTTTAACATAGTGATAACTTTACACATTAAAGCCCAGATGCTTTTTTTCTTCTGTCAGTATCACTTAAAGGGTAATTTTTTTAATTCTTTGGCTTTCAAATGATGTAGCATTGGCCTTTCCTTCATCAGAAATAGTTCCACTGTATCTCTATCAAAAATGGTTTATTTTCCTTTTTGGCAATGGAGGATAGTTTTTTTTTCTTATGCTCCTAGACTGCGCATCTTGGTTAACTTAAAAATATTTTGTATTCAAATAAGGATTTAAACATTTTTCTAGCGTCTTGATACCTGCCAAACAAAGAAATGCAGGACATTTTTCCAGCCTAAGCCTGAATTTCCACGTGGACCCCTGTAACAAATGAAGCTGGAATCGTGTCTAGATCACCCATCCTTCAACCAGAAAATCAACCACTCTGTGTGATATTTCCTAGCCTTTCTTATTCTGCAGATTGCCAGTACATCTAAATGTATGTGCCATTTGTCTGTGTCTAGGCTTCTGTTTCATATAAGAATCACAGCCTGTGCTGTATTTATAACATTTCCATACTCATCTTAGATAACAAGAAATGCCTGCCTCCCTTCTCCCAGCAGATGCGTGATTCTAATAACTTTTGTCTGTCCTTTCCATCCAGAACATTTTATTAGCACCTTACCCGAAGTGATTAGCAAATGAATGGTCTAGCAATAATTGTTTCATTTACAACCTGACCGGATGTACCTTTCTGCCTAGCTGTACTGTGGAAGTGACTTTCATCCTCCCTTGTCTCTTCCATGTAAATGAGTGGTTTAGATGACATATTTTACTGAGATTCTTTGCTGATGTCTTATTTTCACAGTGCAGTCTTCCAACATTGTGTTCTGTGTTGTACTGCTGACCCCTCTGTGGATAAGTGCAAGTATATTATAATGGTACATTAATTATGAACTTAATTATTACTTATTATGAAAGGGTACATCAGTAGACCGAGCCTAAAATCATTAATATATCTGAGTAATTTATGTTGCTTTATCGCTTGTAACCTGTTGTCAAGCATATTTACTCTATTAATCATTGGTTGATATGCGCCAGATATATGTGCGAAGTCGCTAGAACTTAACAATTCATTTTCTATTTTCAAGATTTCATCCGACAATTCCTTTTCTATAGGCAGAAAAAAGTCATTCATTAGTTGCATATATTCTTTGCTCAATTTCAAATTTAATTGTTGCCAGGTTTTTAAAAGTTCTGGATATGTATTGGCATATGCCGGCATTATTAATATATGCAGTCCTCTAGGGACTATATTAAATTCAAGGTACACTAGGAAACTCAAACGCTGCCATTGATATTTTTTAAAAGTCTGTACTTTTCTTTCCAGCTGGAAATTACTCAGAGATATTAATGATTTTAGGCTCATTATATTTTTTCTTGGCCGAGGACTAACACCAACAATATTAATAATATCGGAAAGCCATCTCTACAAAAGGAAAAAACTAACAGACTGGATGTTTTGGATGACTTTGAAGTTCAAAATGTTCCGGTCATACATGAAGGACAGACCCGCCCATAGCGAGAGTCCGGTCAAGGAGAGAGTAATCATGAAGAAAGAACGATGTGAAATTCCACCTGTGGAGAACGTTTAACCAATCAGAAGCAAGTAACAATGGCTATGCCCACAATGAGGGATTCTGAAATAGAATGTGAGCAGATATTAGGAGATCCGCCAAACGTATCGGCCGTGAAAGTTAAACAAACTGAGGTTTTTTTAAACCTCAAACATCCAATAGTCCCAAATTTGCCCGAGAAGGTAAAAATGAAGAGTTGACCTCAGTCCAGAGGCCGCTCGCAACAATGTTTCAACCTCAATGTGGAAAAAAGGAAAAACAGTCCTTTACCGAACAACAAACAGGTACGAAAGTGACTGGTAAGCCGCATTCATCAGTGGTAAATTTATCTTCACTTATTCTGACTGCTGATATGGAAAGGCTTCTAGATAAAGGCTTACAATTCATTGTAAGCGATAATGACATTATAGTTGAAGCCTTGACTGATTTAAAAACATTTATTCGTAATATTAGTTTGAAAATGTTCTTTAAGGATATGTATAACGGTGCACAAGTGAGGCTGAAGAAAAAGTGTATTTATACCCAATAACTTTCCTATATTGAATGCTTTTAGTTCTATTTGTGAAGAAGAACTAAGACAGTTATATGATGATGTGTCTAGACACAAATTGAAAAGGTATTCATATAATATAAAATATAAAGAGAGTGAGGCCTATAAGTCACTGATTGAAAATAAGAATATTATAATTAAGCAGGCAGACAAAGGGGGCACCATTGTGATTTTTGATAAAACCAATTATCTTGCTTCAATGTATAACTCTTTGGGTGATAAACAAATGTTTAAGGAGATCACCTTGATTGATGTTAAAAAAATTATTAGTGATATGTGAACATGTTTGTGTATGATTTACAAATGCAAGGTGACATTCGTTTAAAAATTTTCAATTATTTTTCTGTTTCAACTCCGGTCATTCCAGTAGTTTATGGTATACCTAAGTTACATAAATCTTCTACACTACCGCCGTTGTGGCCTATTGTATCAGGGCGAGGTTGGTCAACAGAACCTCTATCTATTTATATTCAGGAGAGACTCAGTAAATATCTGACTCTGTGTCCTAGTTATATAAAGGACACAGGTGACTTTTAAAAAAGTTATATCAGTGGTGTATTATGAATAAAGAGCGTGAATATTTAATCGTGACTATGGACATAGCATCTCTGTTCACAGTCATACCTAACAACTATGGCGTTGATGCTGTCCGCAGTTTTTTATGTGAAAACACTAATAATAGAGGGAAAGATATTGAAGTTGTGTAGTGTATTAGAAATAATTTTGGAGAAAAACGTCTTTATGTTTAACAAACAATACTACTTGCAGATTGCCGGTGTAGCCATGGGTACGCCCATGGCTAATGCATACGCAAACATTGTCCTCAGTCAATGGGAAAAAAATTATATATATATATATATGGTGATAAAAATCTGTATAAAAACAATATATTATTTTATCAACGCTTTGTAGATGATTGCTTTCTTTTACGGGAAGGCACACAAGAGCAACTAATATGCTTTGTGTCTTATTTGAATGATACCACAGAATTCTTGAAATTTACTATGTGTTCATCCAATTTAAAAATGTCTTTTTTGTTGGATGTTGAAATATATAAAAATGGTGATAATATGCTAGAAACTACAGTTTTTCAGAAAAAGGTACAAGTAATTAGATATACACATGCAAATAGTATGCATGCTGGTCGTGTATTTCGTGGAATAGTTAAAAGTCAATTATTGCGTGTTAGTAGACTTAACACAGATCTTCATAAATGTGAGCAGCAAATGGAAACTATGTGCTGTGAATTTTACAATAGAGGTTATAGGATGATACAAGTTAATGAAATAAAGGATGACATATTAAAAAATAGAAATAGTTATGCACGTCCTTTTTTTAGTGATATAGTTGTTCAAGCTAATGAGAATGATATGCCACAGAATACTTTAAGGTATACAATGACATACACTAATTTATCTAAATATGTCAAAAAAAAATTGAAAAGAATTGGCGTATCCTTATAGCTCAGCCTGAATTAAATAAACTTTTGGACATTTTTCCAAAATTTGCACATAGAAATATGTACAATTTGAAGAGAAGGCTTTGTTATAAAGATTTTGAAATGAATGTAATACCAATAGTAATGAATAAAATGGGTTCTACACCCTGCTATGCTTGTAGTTGCTGTAGAGATATATGTATGGAGAAAATATTTGTACATCCAAGTAATAAAATCAAGTTTGATATTCGATGTCAGGCAACATGTAGGACTACTTTAATTGTATATCTGGCTACTTGTACAAAAGGCATTGCATTTTATGTTGGGAAATGCTCACGATCATTAAAAGAAAGAATTATAGAACACAAATCAGAAATGAGAAGGCATATTCTTACTAATGCCTTAGCACAACATAAGAAAGATGAGAATGAAAAACATAGTTTTAAATTCATGGTTTTGCAAATAATAAATAAAGGTTTAAGGTTAGGTGGCACAATTAATAAACTTGATATTGTTAAATACAAATGTATTATCAGGTTGAATGCTGATAAAAAACCTGGATTGAATAATGTGGTTACTATTAAACCAATGTTGGAATTCAAACAGAATCAATATCATTAATTGCTGTATTATTTATTTTTGGTTTTTATGGGATATGTATTGATTATTGTACTATGCTAGCAGCCCACCCTAACAATTATGTTATACTGCTGTACTTATCTTTATGCTGCATTATGCTGTCATTTTGTATGCAAGTATGTCATTATAGTGATTTTTTTTTATTAATTATGATGAATCTTCTGTCTGTAACATGTTGTTTTTTAATTAATTATGATGAATTTTCTAACTGTCTGTAACATGTTGTTGGAGCTTTTCTCCCTGGGCCTCCACTGAAAACAGGCTCTTCTCAGCCCTAGTGGACTTCCCCGGTCATCAAACTAAAATAAAGAAAAAAAGAAAGAAGATAAATAAACATGTATGTGCACTTTGCTTAGGTGTAAGGTAGCTGAAGTCTCATAGATGTTGTTTGGCAGGCATAATTTAGTATAAAATAGGTGATAATCTGAAGACTCAGCACTACTTTCTATATGCAGAAACAAAGCCTCTGCTTTTGTTTGTTAGTCAAGAATGTCTTATTGAGGCAAAGCTTGTTTTCCTACAAGACACTAGCCATGGTGGTGCAGCAGTAGCATTGTTGCCTCACAGCAAGAGGTTCTTCCGTTCGATTTTCGGATGGAGCGCCTTCCGTGTGGAGTCTGCATGTCCTCCTCGTGGTGGAATGGCATTCGAAAGACATGCGTAGAATGGGCATACCTTCATTGAAGGTTGGGCATTGAGCTGGCACCTCGGCACCTGTAAAAAATCTACTGCCAATCATTAGCGGACCGGTGTTCCACTGTGGCGACCCCTAACCGGGAAAAGCCAAAAGAAGAACAACATTAGACCTAGAAGACATATTTTCAGAGCAAATCAAAAGTAACATGAATGATAAACAATGCAATACCTAATGCATCTTATAATAAGACGAACAATGCATTATACCATTTACTACACAAGAAGCATTATGCATGGTATGCAGTAAAGGGGAGGACATAATTAGAAACAGCCAGTAAGGTCATGCATGGTATGCAGTAAAGGGGAGGACATAATTAGAAACAGCCGGTAAGGTACCAACACTAATGAGAGAAGAATTAAACAGCAAACTAATGGAGCTAACACTTGGCAAAGATGTTAGTCTGGAGTAAAATGTGAGCTAATAGGCAAACCAAATAACATCAAGGAAACAGGTTAACTGGCAACAGAACAGTTAGTGCATAAATGTCAGTAATATTAACAAAGGAGTTCAGGGTTAGGCTGCAACTTCAAATACTGAACACAGAACCTTAAATTTCTGCAGTTCATTGTAAAACATTTATGCCTCATGTTTTAGAACTTGGTAGTCAGTGGCCTCATAATTGCACAGCAGGAAAAAAGGGCTTTGACAAATATTTTGCAGCATACCTAATTTTAATTACATTTCTGGTGCTGGATACTCTGTTTGCAAGTTCCTGTGCAGTTAAGAATGTGATTCTTACTTGAGAATGGAGCATAAACACTGCAAAATGGCACACTAACTGACCTCAGACCTTCTGTCTGTATGAAGAAAAAAGTAGGGCTGTGACATATTGCTACAGAGAGTAGTTTAATCTCTGATTGAATTAATGGTCCATTGTTCAAGAATCCGGCTTCATTTTCATTTGTTGTATGAGTCCACCTGGAAATGAAGGCCTATGCATGAATGCTTAGAAGAGGGGGCTGCTAAAGAGAATTAAAGATTAAGAATGTTAAAGGGAGTAGAAAAGTTATGCAGGTGAAATTGGTGTGGTAGTGACTGGAGAGAGTGATGATAGGAGGGCAGTGAGGAAGTCAAAAATGGGGTATGAGGATTGTAACAAAGGAACAAGTAAGCAAAACAGTTGTGAGGAAGTTACCAAGAGAAAGAGGTCAACAAGAGATATTTATCTGTAGTGTAGCTTAAGAATATTTGCAAAAAGAGTAGGTATTTAAGTAATCATAGGTTCATAGGACGATACTAGGCTACTGGTCAGAGACCCTTGTAAGTCTAGCCAAGAATTTTGCCCATGCTCCCACAAAGTCAGCACCTGTTTCCCCTGTCCAGCAGGGACATGTGGGACCCCAGGGGTGTATTTTCTGTTTCCCATTCAGTCGTCCAGGTTCCTCTTAAAGAGGGCTAGTGAGGTACTCTGCTTGACATGGAGAAGAAGTCTATTCCATGGATGGGGGGAGTCACTGGGACACAAATCTATCCCAACAACAAGTTATATTAATGTCACAGACCAGATTGAGGCCTTGCATGTGGGTTGCCTGAGTGGAGTTTGATTATGGATATGCAGAAACTCCATCAAGGTTGGGTATGAGATGGCCTTGTATGCCAGATACAAGTCACCTCTGAGCAATCTGTACGAGACTGAGTAGAGGAACAGGGCTTTTAGCCTATCTGTATAGCACAGGTGCTTGAGTCCTTGGATTTTCCTGATCAGGAACCTCCTTGGTCTCTCCAGCAGCTGCATGTGCTTGGCAAGGTACATGTCGAAGGGGGCATTGTACTCGATAATGGGTCTGATAAGGGAGGAGTACAAGGATGTTATGACCTCCTTGTTCCTGGATGAAATACCCTTATTTATGAGGTGGGACATGTAGAAAGCCTTCCATACAATGCAAGTAACGTGGTGGTCAAAAGTCAGGTTGCTGTCAGCCTGGGTGCCCAAGTCCCTCATGACTGATTTTGTGCTTAGTACTTTGTTATTACTGTGATAATCAATGGGGATGCCATTTTCCCCAAAGGGGATAATGATGCATTTCTTGGCATTTGGTTTGAGGCCATTCTTCTGGCACCAGTCATTAGTTTGGGTAAGGCCCTCTTGGAGGATGTTCACATCACTAGGGGAATTTAAGACAGCACCCAGCTTGCAGTCATCTGCAAACTTGGTCAGCCACAGACTACTGCTTTTGGCTTGTACCTCAGAAAATTATATCCCAAACAGTAGTGGCCCCAAGCTCAATTATTGGGGTATGCCACTCATTATGGGTCTACTACTAGAGGTGGCTTCCCTTATTTTGACTGAGTGGGTTTTATCAGTGAGCCAGTTAGCTACCCATCTAGTAACATACATGTTGATGCCTAGCTGGTTGAGTTTATCTATTATGCCAGAGTGGGGAACAATAGATAGTTATAGAGTTGTTTACCTTAAGTGTGCACTGATGGCTGTCTTAACACAGCCTAGGGATTGTTCACCTTAATGTTTGATTAAAAGTTTTACCCAGGCCATTTTCTATCATTAATATAGTCAAGTACATGCCTCTGTTATGGTCCAGAACATTAGCAAGTCAGTATATGCCTTTCGAACAGAATACATTCATCTACAAAATATGTTTATTGTTTGCTTGATAACCAGGAAACTGCTATCAGGCATTATCAATTTTGACTGAAAGCTTTAAGGGGAAAGTTCCATCAGTTACACAATAGACATAACAATCGGATACCATGCAAATATGCTTACTGATGGCAGTTGAAAAAATGACAACTAGAAAGCAAAACATAGTCTAAACAATAAACGTATGGCAAATTACTGAACAGAAAAAAATTATCAATTAAGTGAAACTAGATACAGTGACAATGTCAAGAACTAGCAAGGAGTATGTTGAATGCAAACTTTTGAGTCATTAATAGCAGGTGGAAAGTAACAGCCTATAAAGTAGCACTACATTGTGCAATAAAACCTTGAAAAGATATGATAGACTCCAAACAGCAGGAATAATATGAAGAAACTAGGGATTACATTACTTTAGGAGGGAACTGCATTGCTTGTACATTCCCAATAATCTCAATCTAGCTTCAGGACCTATTTTTTTCTGATTTCCACTTAAAACAACTGATGTTTAATGCAGAGAAAATGGTATATCCTATAATTATTAGGAGATGCAAATGCTATATATACAAAACAAAAGATACAAGCTGATCCTTTAAAATGCTGATTAAGATTTCAAACGTGCGCAGGCAGCTTTTGTATAAGAATGAATGGCGGGATTCATGGAGAGTTGACTGACCATATCTGTTTTCCCTTCAAAGACAAAATAGTGGGATGCATTTCCTGTGTGAATGAATGCCATGTAGATACAGTATCTAGATAATAATTCCATTTTCTGGGTGCAACGATTGTTATTACATCACTCACAGAGTGATGTCCATTGTGGTGGGACATTTTAGGATTATTAATGGCAATAGGTGACCACACATCACTAATGTAGCCAGAAGAAGAAATTCAGTCGGTATCTAAATTAGAGTCCCTTACTAACTTGTGTTTACCGCTGTCTCTCTGAACTGTATCTTGAAAACTGTGGCTATAGTCACTTGTTTTGCTCATGCTGTCTGACAGTACAAATCATGGACAAAGAAATATGCAGAGGGGAACATCCACATCAGACAGAAGATATAAGAGGGTGAGATACACTAAAATAAACAGCCCATCTGAAGAGTCAAGAGATGTGAGGATATCCTTTTGTTTCTCTGCTGTCATTTAATGTTTAGACTAGTACACTGCATAGGGACTTTTAATTTGTTGTCACTAGAAGGAGGTAAGCAAGATACAGTGATGAGAACAAAGCTTTGATAACCAGAGCTTAGTGTTCAAATCCTTCCACAAGAACAAACACTCTACATGATAATACTGACTGTCCTGCTTGATGTCACAGTATCTGAGTCCATCACACTGAAGACAAAATAGTAAACATGTAACCTCAGAGTAAAGTAAAATACAATAATCTGCTTAGTATATGACGATGTTCTGCCTAGATACATGTCTAAGAGTTTCTCTTACTGTATATTTGTTGCTCTGGGTTTTTGTTTTCTTTTGTTTAGTTAATCTGGTATGGTATCAGTGAAGGATCGGGGCTTTCTTCATGTTTCATTCAGAAGACGTCACTTCATGCAATGGTAAAGAAATGCTAGCTGTGGGGAAGCACCCAGTTATTCTCACAAAAGCTTCTCCCAGCATAAACAACTGATTGTATTTAACCCACAGCACAAATAGTTCTGTCAGGTATATATCCAGTCTACTGACAGCTGCAAAATTATTATATTTGCAGTTGACAACCATGTGGCTGGGTCACCAGCAGTTATGGGAACAGCTGCCATAGTTGATGGAACCCCTTTTAATATTGTTCATTATGTACAAGTTTTTGGATTAGTAGCTACCTTGGGCTGAGGATTGTATAGAAGAAAATGAAGATGAATCTGATTTTTATAGCACTTGTATGCAGTTCATCCCAAAAGCACTTTACACAGAAAATGAAGTTGAATTCTGTTGTTAAAGTACTTTTGTGTGATGTATCCTAAAGCATTTTAAATACACAATGTTCTAAATGGTCATAACGCAACTGGATATGTGGTAACATGTAAGTGTTTACAATACCAAAACATACCCTAGAAATTGCATGAACTAATTTTCCAGAAAGGAAAACGATAGTGAAGGTACTTCAGAAGCCTTCGCCCTCGCATTGAACAGTGTCTTTGATTTGTTTACGTACACATTGATACCCATCAGGAAGGACATCAGCAACATGTAGATGGGAGCACTGTTTATCATCTGTTCTGAAGGATATCAGGATTCCTAGAATCAAACCCACAAACTTCCTGTCTGAAAGTGAAAGTATTACCCTCTTACTACACTGAAAAGAAGCTCAGCATCATTATTTAAATTCTTATAAGACACGCTGCATGGTGTTGGACTTGATGTTACTTATGGACTTGAACCAAATGGCAAGGTTTTTATGTCTAATTACTTGTCCCATAAATCCCTGTAGGGGAGCTAAGGTAACCTGAGTAGCCAAAACTGCTATTTTTTAGAGTATGTCATTGTACCAGTTTATTATTAAAAAAAATAAAGAATAACACACTGTAACATATTACTAGACTGGCCAAGGAAATCAAACATGTCTTCTGTTTCACGGGAAGGTGTACAAGTTAGAGGAAGTGAGAAGAGAACCTCATCAAAGTAAATTATGAGGCACTGCAGAACTACATTTGAGACACAGCTTTAAATTTCTATATTCCAGCAAGAGTGGGGACAGAGAAGAAATGAGTAATCTTTGCAAGGGATGATACAAGACCACTTTGCTCATTCTGGGAAAGTGTAAAGCATTCTTTGCTGAAAACAATCACAATAAAAAGCGCTACAGTCTCTGGCTTGATGGAGTGTATGATGTTAAAACAAGCCGTGCTAATGAAAAGCAGAATTGTTTGCTCATCACTTAAAAACTTAGAAAAACAAAGACACTGTTTTTCTTGGTTTCGGAGCTCATTCACGTGGGCATGCAGTCTGTCTCACGGGGTCCTCACTGAATAACAAGATCCATGCCCTCTTCTCTTATACACTGCTTTTGCAGAAAAAAAAATACCTCAAGATGCTTGAAGAACTAGAGATTTACAACAGAATGTAAGGAAATTTGTAGAGAGGGAGAGAATCTAGGCACAAAGTGAAAGCACTCAGGACCTCTGCATGATTTGCTGTCATCTTCTCATCACTGTGGCAGGTCTCTGCCTTGTTACACCGACATTTACAGTTAACTGTAGTGTGATATATTGTGCCATGCCATTACCTGAAATGAAGAAGAACCACACAGGTATAATCTTTTAGAAATAAACCTAAATTCAGCTTAGAAGTAAGGTGTCTCCTTCTGGAAAATCTAAGGAAGGAATAAATTAAATGATTAAAATAATTTAAAAATAAAACTGCTACATCAGCTTTCCTTTGAGAAGCACTCATTTACTTGCTCATACAGTTATAATTTTGAGCTGCTTTTCTAATTATGAGAACTTTCATTAGGTCATACTGTTTTGGATGGGAGAAGAACCAGATTTTAACCATGCAGTAGAAACAGATGTATCCTTCCAATTATATCATCAGGTCTATGATCACATGAAGGATAACAATATATGACTGACTTACCAGCTTCTCAAAGACAGTTTCCATGTTGTAATCTCAACATTTATGATGTAGCTTGTGTTACTTGTGGTAAGCATGTTAAACACACCTAATACAGTCTGTTATACAAGTTTAAGGTACTGAAAGAAAGAACATTTCACCTCATCCATAAATGTATAACAATTAGCAATGTTTTCTTAGTTTAATGCAGCATACTATATTCCTAAGAAGTGCTGAGCACATAACAAATGTTAACATTGTAGTGAGAAGTACTGGATTTTTGTTCTTTTGGGACCCAAATCTAATACTACAGGAGCTCTTTGACAACGGCCAATTCCCAAACATTTTTACTGAGAATTTTGTCATTGTACAATGTAAGCAAATTTAACTTGAAAAAACTTGCAGTTTATTAAATTCAACTAGTCAAATATGTGCCTGTCTGTGCTGGAAATTAGATTTAATATTTCCTTCTCCAAAAGAGTAGTCTTTGCACTCTAAGGGTCACTTACTAAGTTGGCCACTGTCCTTTCTCTTGGCCAACAGATTACACTGTATATGTCAGTTACTTAATTTCTTTCTTGCTGCCAGGTTTCTTCATTTAGGAAATGAAACAAAACCTGCTCTACTTTGAACCTCTCTGTCGATTGCTTTATACTGGCTATAAATTGATTACTCTCTCTTATAATCTGACCTGAGGGTGGAACTGTCAATAAACCTAGATATAATGGCAAACTAGCCTCCTCCTTATTTAGACTTGTCTAAAGCCTTCAACATAGCTTGTCACTGCATACTTCTACTTCAAAATGTCCTCATTAGGGCTTTCTCTGCCCAACCTTCTATGGTTCAAATAGGTATCAGTCAGTAAAACTGCACTTCATCCTCTCTTCATAACTTCCATCCCCCACTAGTGTACTGCAAGGCTTTATCCTTGGTCCTCTCCTCTTTAACATTCTCATCAACACCCTCCACACATCCACACAACAGGCCTCCCTATAGAATGCAGATAACTCCACACTCATCTGCACATACGACAATATTTATTTACCCATTTATTTATTATTTATCGACATTTGTCCTCTGGGTCATGAACCCATTTTCAGTGGAGGCTCTTGGACAAAAACTCCACTACTAAAATATATGCATAGTAAAATGCATTAATTTTTAACAAAGCAAAACATTATATAGGTTAAATAATGCAACAGGTGTTAATAAAACTGACAGAGTTACTATATACATATACATATGTCAACAATTGGCAGAATTGCTATATACATATACTAGGAACACAGTGCCAAAATGTATGATATGATTTATCAAGGTGTATTCAAAATAACTTTTTAATTGATAAAGACAGGAACAGTTGAATTGCAAAGGTTTGAGGGAAGGAGAAGGGAGGTAATAGTGCAACAGCAAATAAGAAAAGAAAAGTAAGGGGGTGTTAGGGCAATTATGTATTAGATATAAAAGGTAAGAAAAGATAAAAGATAAAATGGAGATGTGCTGTGGAATAAAAAGTTATATTAGCACAGTGGCTGAAAAGAAAAGTGAGAAAGAGAGGAAGCATATCATTAGTGATGAGGTTGGTAAGAAGACAGAGAAAAAGAAAAAAGCGAGATACGAATTAAAAAAAGAAACATATATGATATTTTATGGTGGCCTACAATTTTGGGCACAGGAACAGATCTGATTGTTGAGGAAATATTTCTTCAAAGATAGTTTGAATGCTTTTAAGTCTAGCAGGGTGATATCTGGGGGAAGAGCATTCCATATCCTAGTAGTGGCATAAGAGTAAAGGTTCTGAATGGCTCTTTTATTAGGTTTGATAGGGGTTAAAAGCTGTTAATTAGTGCATTGCAGATTATGGGATGGGGAATATGGTTGTAGGGTGTGCTATAGGGCAGGGCAGGTATTTGGTTTGTAAATTATTTTATGAGCTAGAGTTAGTTGAGTGGAATCAAGGTAGTGTTAGAATTCAAGCCAGCTTAATTCCTTAAGTGTATGAAAGTGGTGTGATCAGTAAGGTAAGCCAGCTGCAAATTTTGCACTTTTGTGGTAGCATGATTGCAATTTATTTTTAAGAGACTGGTGGAGGTTGGTAAAAATGGGGGCCCCATAAAAGAGGGATGGCAGCATGAGGCTATTGGCAAGTGTCTCTTTCACTGGCTTATCCATGTAAAGTTTGTGTCCATAGAGTCTGCCAAGTTTAAAATATGTTTTTTTTTATTGTACTAGGTATGTCTTGTTCAAAGGTAACTTTGTTGTCTATAGTAATGCCTAATAGTTCGGCATGTGTTACTATTTCAATTTTTGTGTTGTCATGTGAGTATATGTTTAAATCTTGTAAGACTGGTTAAGTTGAGAATAGCAATAGCTTAGATTTTTTTAGGATTAAGTAGAAGTTTTGCTTAATTTTACCAGGTTTCTATGGATGTAAAGGCATTTTGTGTTATACTTAGTAGGTTTTGGAGATTATTGAAGGAGGAGATGATGGTGGAGTCATCTGCGTACTGGTTGAGCGTACTTTCAAGGAAGGCAGTATGCAGATTATTTACGAAAATATTAAAAAGGAGAGGCCCAAGAAAAGACCCTTCAGGAACTCCTGTTTTTTAAATAAAAATGAGAGGCCCAAGAAAACACCCTTCAGGAATGCCTGTTTTATTAAATAGATATTCAGACAGGCTACCTTGCCATCTGATAAATTGCTGTCTATCGGCTAAGTAGTTAGATAATCTTTTGAGGGTGGATTGAGAGCATCCTACTATTCATAGCTGCTGAAGTAATTTGGAATTTGACACTGTGTCAAAAGCCTTTGATGGGTCTAATAAAATCACTGATATTAGTAGTCCAGAATCCAAGGCTTTGTGTCTGTGAAGGAGAGAACAGCAGTGGCTGTGCTATGTTCTGGATGAACACCATGTTGCATTGGTGCAAGGAGGTTATTTTCAGTGAGATATTTTTCACTAAAATATTTTATTAATTGTGTTTGAATGCATTTCTCCAGTAGTTTGCATAGAGGGAAGAGGATAGAGATGGGTCGATAGTTTTTTAGTTTGTTGGTTTTGTCACCTTTGTGTAATGGAGTTATGATGGATTTTTTCCAGAGTTAGGGAATATTGGATTCTATGATGCATCCATTAATGAGGATGCTGACAGGGTAGGCTATTGTGTCAGCAGCAAGTTTGAGATATTCTGAGGGAAGATAAGGTAACTGTTGATGGATAGGGAGCAGGGTTTTAGTTTTTTAAGATGTTTATCCACTAGTGAGGTGGGTACTGCATGTAGAAAGAAAAGGCTGTAGGGTTGTTTTTTGAGGTTCCTGTAGGAGGGGAGTTGTTTGTATGGAGATTTGCCAGAGCTATATCTATAGGGTTTGGATCGTCTGTGAGGCTACAGTGGGTATTAGATGGAAAGTGATTTGTAAGGTTTAGAATACTATTGATGAAGTGGGAGTTAAACATTTGAGCTATTTCGTGTGGTTCTTTGTCTGGAGCTGCTGATGTTTTTTCTGAGGTTCCAGGATTAAGGAGCGAGGAGACAGACTTCCAAAATTTGTTAGGGTTATTTGTTTGGCTGGATAGTTTTTGAATGGCATGGTTTAGCTTAGTCCTTTTGATTCAGATGGGGACTAGGCTGTTAAGAGTATCTAAGAAGTCTTTATTAAAGTGACTAACTGCTTCTTCCAAAGGTATTGTTTTTAGTGGGGTCCAGTTCATGGATTTTAGTATATTATTGAATATTAGTTGGTTAAAGTTAGCTAGATTTCTGGATGTTTTGTAAGTATGAGGTTTCACGTTATGATCACTTAGGATGTTAGGCAGGGTACCAGTGTCTGAATATTTATGGGGGTCTGTGACTAGGATCCAGTATAAGGTTTAGCAGTGTTGGTCATTTTAAACTCATGTAGGGCTGGAGATAGGTTGTATGTAGCCATGCAGATTTATGCTATTTATAGGGGAGTCAGAGATTAGATCAATCCAGTTAATGGCAGTATCACCTAGAATGATAGTTTTGTTGGCTAGATTTTGGGTTGTCCAAGAAAGTCTTCTAACATAGAGATGTTCGGCCTGGTGGAATATACAGAGCTACAATGTTTAATTATTTGGAGTTGTTTATTTGCAAGGTTGCTATGATTAGTTCAGTGCTTTGAAAAGTTAGGACAGATTTAGAGGTAAGGTTTACTGTTAAATGGTTACAGTAGATTAAGGCTACACCACCACCTTTTTTGTGTGTACTATCAGTTCATAAAATATTGTACCCTGGGGGAATGACTTTGGTATCCTGAATCTGAGGTTTTAGCCATGTTTCAGTTACAGCTATTATATCTGGAGAGTATTGTGAAAGCCATGTAAGAAATTCTGTAATTTTGTTGCAGATGCTACATGTGTTTAATGCAATAAATAGTAGTTCTTTTGTTGAAGGAGATCGGAGGAAGGTTTATGGATGAGCAGGTCCTGGGTTGGGATGTACATCCCCACACTTGGATGATTTTAGGAGAAAATCTAAGAGAAGAGGGAAATGGTTGGATTTAGTAGCATGCTTGGGTACTATGTGGATAACTAGCTTTTGTTTGATGGTCTAGGGTAGAATTTGAATTTTTGCAAAGTGTGTGTTGGTAAGGTTGAGAAGAGAGGATGCTATGTTAGAAAATTAACTGCATGGGTTTGTAGTAGTAGGGACTGAGTAGAGGTTTTTATACAAAAAGGAGGCACCTGGCATGTAAGTGATGTGGCTTGAGTTAGAATGCCTACTAATGTTAAGGGAGCTATTACAAGCATGGTGACTCTTAAGGTAATTTGCATGGTTCAGAAACTTTGGGTGGAAAAAAAGGAGGTTCCAGATTAATAAGGCAGGAGTTGTGGTGAAGTCTAACTTGGGGGAGGGGTTAGTAAAATAGTAGGTGAGAGGTATAGCACTAAAAATCTTAATTTGGTTAGAACTACCCCATCACAAACATATACATATCTTCTTACCACCTATAAAATTATCTAGAGCCCAGTAGCTGTAATACCTAAAGACCATAACGACCCATCTGATTCAGCTTCATTCAGGCCCATAATTCTAAACCACGATTCTAAAGTGTTTATGTCTATAATGGCTAAAAGAATGTCAAAGGTGATGCCAAAATTAATAGATATGGACCAGTGTGGTTTTCTGAAGGAAAGGCAAATATCTGATAACATTACTAAAACAATGATGATCCAGAGGGAAGTAGAATATAAGAAAATACATCTGGTATTGGTGGGTCTTGATGTAGTGAAAGCATTGGACAAGAGTAAGCTAGGATTTTATGAGTAGGGCAATGGAAGCATTTGCATTTCCTAATACAATAATACGGTTGATTGGGAGGCTATATGAGGGATCAAAGGAAAAATTCAAAGTGGGAGGGTTCCTCTCTGATAACTTGTGACTGAACAGAGGGATCATGCAGTGGTGTCCACTTTCCCCTTCGTTATTTGCATTAGATTTAGAATCACTGACAAGGAAAATAAGGGACTCAGAAATTCAAGGATATACTCAGAAATTCAAGGATATATTTCATACAGTATTCAAGATAAGATGGCATTATTGGCAGATTATATTGTTTTGGAGCTGATGGAACAAGAAAGGGACATGTCAGTGTTGTGGTATATTCTGAGACAGTTTAGGGTTTTGTTAGGATGTCAAATTAATGAAGATAAAAGAAAGACTATAGCTATAAGGTATGTACCCACATGTGAACTGGTATTTAGGAGTATGGATTAAAAAGGATTTGGTTATGGCAGCAAAGCATACATAGGAAGAGACAAGCAAAAGATAATACAAAAACTGAGAAACTGGAACTGGGAAACTGGAAGCTCTTCCCTATGGTTATGGATAGCAAGATAGAAGCAGTAAAATGTTTTTGGACCCTTACATTTTATATACATGTAGGTATATTTTTTTATCAGTCAGGGGAGAAGTTGTGGACAATATTTAACAAAGAGTTGAAGGATTTTATTTGTGAGAGGAGAAGGGTAAGAGTCAAGTAGAATAAGCTGATCCTCCCAACAGAACAAGAAGGATTAGTATTACCTGATTTGAAGGGTTATTTCAGGGTTACACAGTTAAGGTTCTTATGCGTAACACAAGCAAAAAGTTACAACTCAAAGTGGAAAAGGATGATGAAGCAGGAGGATAATTCAAGAAATAAGAAAATAATGTGATTTTGGATCCAGATCCTTAAGGATAATAACAGCAGTCATACAGAATATTATACTCATAAAGTAGCAGAAAGTATTGTAAGAACTAATCCAACATTGGAATGGAAAAAGGAGACTATGACAACAGTCATGACTGCAATTAGTGATACAGAGAATAGACAAGAAGGGAATGAAATTTACTGGAGGTAGCTGGCAAAGGAACCACGGTATTGGGAAGAAATAATTAGAGAAGGAAAGGTAATAGAATGAGAAGAGACAAGAATCCATTTGGATAGCAGGGTAGTGATTGCCTCCCCTATCAGGGATTGATTTCAGAATACAAACAGAAAGGGATAGAAGAATCCTAAATTAAAGGCCTCACTGTTTGAGGTTTTAATTGAATCAAGAGCAGAAGCTGCTGTTTAAAAAGGGATAGTTAGTAAGGCATATAAAATAGTGAGTGCTAACTATAGGGAACAATCAGAATAGGTCAGAAAAGATTGGGAAGAGATTTTAGGCATGCAATTCACAAAGATACAATGTGAAGACATATGTGTGGCTTCCAAATTTGCAACAAAGTCTTGAAGATTTTCCCTGTAAGTGTTTGCATAGGGACTATTTTACCAGAAGCAGACTCCAAAATATTTTTGCTCATATAGATGGAAGATGGTGGAGGAATCATGAGGAAGAAAGAGGTAACCTGGAACATATGTTTTTGGAGTGTAATGAGCTGGCAGTCTTTACAAATTGTCTACAGAGTACTCTGTCAGAAATATTGGGTGTAGCTAACAAAATTATTTTTGGTCTAGGATACAGAATCTGAATTACTTAGACACAGTAAGACCTTGTTAAGTTTAATTCTGGTGGATGCCAAAAAAGGAATTACTGGAAAATCAAAATCAAAATCTTCTAAACCAACTAAGCTTGAAGTAGTGAATACTGTAACAAAGATAATATAACAGGAAGTGGGATCTTTAGAAAAGGGCAGCAGTAAATTACATAGAACAAAAATGGAAATCGTGGAAACAATGCATGCAGAACAATGTTTTAGAAGAGGAATGAGGTTTAAGAGAAGGCATGAAATAAATAATTTACATAATGCTTCTTAGATTATACATAACAAATATTGTTATATATCCTATAATGTCTGCAAATGTGAACTTGTTAAAGTGTTTTGTAACACTGTGGTACTGCATCGCAGCATCTGGTGAGTCAAGAGCTGTGATGCAATTTGCCAGAGTCTGCCAGTATTTGTTTGGGTCATTACTTCATAAAAATGTTTTGTAAACTTATTTTGAAACCATAGCCCAAATAAATTTAGTTTTCCCCTGGTGATGTCAAGTCAAGCAGGACTCCATAGACTTTAATGGATGTGTGTCTGACCAAGTGCAATAATCACCCCTTAAAGCTTATGAACGCATCCTACATTTTTCCCGAGTTGATGTCACAGACCTTAAAGATCGTCCTTACTTCTCAGTGCCAGCAGTGCAGGAAAAACACATTTCAAAAGGCTTTTACTTTTGTTTTTTTTTTTTTTCATTTTAGAGTGTGACACCCATGCACTGGCCCATCAGTTAAGGAGCCTCAATCTTCACCACTAACACAAGTGAGGGGCATCCATATAGGGAAAAGGTTAATAAATACACACAGTAAAGTACAATTTCCCTTAAGAGCACACAGAGATCACAGTCAATCTGGGGCTGGTTTCTCCCTTTCTCTCCAGGTCCCCAATAAGATTCACCACTGGCACAGCTATAGGGTCCAGATCTCAGCCTAGTGGGCAAGCTAAAACCTCCAGCACCCTCACTGTCCAACCAGTGCTTTGTGTCCCTGCCCAAGTAGCTGACACACACACACAGTTTGAGGTAAGAGTTATATGCAACCACACAGACACTCCTGGGGAAGGCTGTCAGAGGTTCTCCAGCTGTGCCGCTTTTACCCAGACTATACAGTAGTACAACTTGCCACCATCCACTAATATTTATCAGCTACCAAAAGGCCCTTATGGAAGGGTGTCCAATTATACTGTGCAATATTATTATCCAAATGGTAAGTGCAACTGAACAGTCAAGGCTTATTTTGAGTGACTTTGTACAGTATCACTATATATATGCAATGTACTCTAGAGATTAAATTATCTCTACACAAAACAGCCACAGTTGAAAGGTTTAAAAATATTTAATAATACATAATAAAAACACCAGACAATACTTCTTACTACACAGTGCTAGTCAAGAGTTCAGAGATCACAGAGAAATGCTTAAAATAATACAGCCGAATAGTTCTGACATCAATACAGAAAAAAAAACAACTGTATAATCTTCCTATTTCCTAGCTATTTCTAAGAGAAAACACAGTTCTAAGATAAACTTGCATATAGACCAAGACAGTGCTGGTGATGCTGGATGTTCTCAAGACAAATGCTCAATGCTCTCATTCTTTCTGTCCTTAAATTGATAACACAGTACCACTGACTGATTTCAGATTACATAATTTCTTTCTGGTTCCCAGGCAAATAGAAACTCAGAGGTTAATAGCCCTTTTGATCTTGCAGCTTGTCACAAAGCCAGAGCAATAAAAGAAATTATACATGTAAATTCTAGCCATTAACTCTGGCCTCCCTCTAGACATCTCGGCTCCGAGTTTTAGATCAAAGAATTTCACAATGCTTGACTTATCAGCTTTCTTACAGCAGAGTGCACTGTTGTTACATTTTTTTCAGTTCAACATCCAATACAGTCTTTTCACATTTAAGAGAACAAGCCTGTGGCTTACATTAATTAATTTATTTATTTCAGTTTGATTACCGGGGAGGTCCACTGGGCTTTGGGGCCCGTTTTCAGTGGAGGCCCGGGGAGAAAAGCTCCACAAAAACAACAAACAATATTGATTACAAAAGAGTTCAGACAAAAATATAACAATAGATGAAACAGGATTTTACAAACAGCCTACAATAGAAAAGTATAATGGCAAAATAGTAAAATTAACATTTTTAGTTAGGTTTCAGCACAGAAAGAAAAAAATGAGGTAAAATATTTTAGGTTAGAGAAAGCAGGAGGTAATAACTTGAGCTAGGAATATAGGAGAGAAAAGGAGAAAAAGAAGGCCAGCCTAGGGTGACTTAGCAGTTGATTCATCAAGTAAGAAATAAAGCTAGTATTTAGGAGAGACAAAAGAGAGTTTAGTAGAGAATGGAATTTAGCCTGTGGAGCAGGAGGAGGATGGTTTGAAAGGAGTAGGTTGAAGAGTGCAGTTGCAAATTCTATTTAGAGAGAGGTGGGAATGAAGTAATGTTTTGAAGTTGTTTAGGTTGTGGCAGGATCTAACAGAGGTGGGTAGGGCATTCTATTTTTTAGCAAGGGTGAAGGATAAAAGCATTTGGCCAGCTGGGCGCTTGGGTTTTTGTACAGTGATCAAGTTTTGATGAGAAGATCTAAGGGATCTAGGAGGGCTATAGGGTAGAAGAATGTTGGAAAGAGCGGGACAGCTAGTTGGATGGAACAGTAGTTTATGGGCTATGGTGAGTTTGATAAATGGCAGAATTATCTACAAAATTCTATCTAGCTAGGCTGGCAGCCTTTACCTATCTTCACATAGAGTCAAAAAAATCAGTGCTAGAATGAATGAACAGGTGCTTCCTGCACCAGACACACTGGTACAAACAGTACGTCACACTACCGTGACAAAACACTGTAATGTGGTTTGATTACTTTTATATAAATGTAAGTTTACCTATGTGACATGTGATAATTTATTAAAGGTGTTTAAAAAATTATCCAGAATCCATCTGCTTGTCCAGCATTAAATAACATTCTACACAAGTATGTTCTCAGTTGGCCATTGAGATCAAATGACCAAAAAAACCCGTGTCTGTCCACAGACCTATCAGAGCTGCTGAGCATTGTATTTACTTGCACCAGGTTGCTAAGGCCTGGAACTCCTTGCTTGTATCTAACAAGTCAACACTTTCCCTCCCACCCATCCTTCAAAACAATTCTGTATGACAGCCTAGCAAAAAGCTGTCTTTTCATCTTGCTCAACACCAGGATAAACTATAATCTCTAAATGTGAAGAAATACCTATTCATACCTGACACCTCCTTACTCTCCCTTTTTCCTCTCTTTCTTACTTCTATCAATTTGTCTTCCCTGTTTTTTCTCTAAATATACCATAAACCTACTTTTCTCTCATTTGATTTTGCAATTCCTGTTTGTATTATACTAACTTACCTTTAATTTGTTTATAAAGTGGCTACAATTTCTCCAAATATTAAATCATTTTCATATAACTTGTGCCTATTTTTATGCAATGTTTTTATACTAGGTTTAATTGGATATAATTATTTAAACTGTAGATATTTTTGTATTATTTTTAAATATTGTAAAATTATTGTTCTTCATATGTTTTGTAATACTTTGCATCTTATCACCCTGGCCCTCCTCTGAAAATGGCCTCCTACCCAGTCGGACTTTTCCAGTAATCAAATATCAATAAATAAATAAATATAAATGCTTTTTTAAACTGTAAAATATTAGTTGACTTGTTCTGTTTCAGCAATTGATTTAGATTATAAAAATGTTTTTAATTTGTTTTGGATCTACTATCGATTTATTAACGTCTTTCCTTGGCCAACCATAAATACAAGTAAATTACAGTGAATCATAATTTATACAGAAAAACTGCACAACTACAAATGGATTTTAATAAGTCACAACAGTTTTGTGACTCTTCTTTGAGCAAAAACATCCCATTTTATTTACTGTTTCACTGAAGATCCAACAGATGGACAAAGAAACATAATGGCTTAGTAAACGCATTTTATAACTATCATTGTGTAAGAATACTCACAGAATTTAGTTTATCCCTAAAAGTTCATATTAGTTCAATAACCCCAAAAGAGGAACAACTAAATAATCTACCTTGACATTCCATCCCTCTTTATAATGAAGTCAGTCAGTCACGTTTTATTATTCTCTGTATTTTCTTGCACCTACAACCACTGAAAAAGTGACATACAATGGAATTGATCCATCATAAGTCATGCATAAGTACTCGCATGACTTCTGAGAGCATAACAAGAGGTTCTAGCAGTTAATTGTGCTGTTATTACACAGCAGAATCTCTTTAAAATTCGCTGCTGTATATATTCACAGTTGATACTGTATGAACACAGAAGCTTTGCACTAATGACCAGGCAATATCAATTGTGGTTAAATCCAACATTACTCATTACAGCATGTTACTTAAATGACTACCACATACAGAAATTAAAAAAAAAAAAACTTTTTTCATCTTATCTTGATCTTTTATGTACTAGCAACAGTCGATTCTGTTTGCATTATCATCTTCTAACTTATTATAACCCCACAATGTTATGATAGGAGCTGGTATGCTTTGTGATTTCATTTTACAGTCAAGATTTTTACCTCCTGAGTGTAATTTTATGGAGACAGAGAACGTACTCTTGTTAACAGAGCAGACATTATGGTAATATTTCTCTACCAGTTTTGAAATAGGAGTATTCTGCTTTTGTTTTTTTGTTTTGTTTTGTTTTTTAACTTTTCTAATTGTTTGCCTTTTGCAATGATAGTCTGATACTTCATTGCTTTCATCTCTTTTGCAGCATTTTAAGTTACTTTGAATGTTAGGTGTGTAAGGGGAGCTAACTTCATCCTTTTTATCAGGCTAAAAATTGCAATTTTAAACCAGATTTTCTACATGATGTGTGACATTGGTCATCTGTGACTGATAACAACACTGAATGCATCCAATACCCAGGTTTAAAAGTTTCTCTTGAGCCTGTAGTGAGTGACATGTTTAGTTACGGTTCTCTCCTAAGTTCTTACAACTTAACTGCCCGTCCTGGCCTACATAATGGTACAAATAGCAGAAAGAAATATTGTGAGATTTTCAAAAAGTCAGATTTGTTTGAAGAAAATTAACTTCTGCTTAAATTATAAAGTTTTTGTATGCAGCATGCTCAGCTTTGAATTAAAGGTGGGGAAATAATATGTGATGAGAAAAACTTAACATTTACGTTTAGCTATTCCATAATCAATTTTTATATATGATTGGCAGGCTTCATTATACCTCATCGTTCATAAATTGGACATGGTACTTTCTGGATGAGTTCATCTCAGCAAGTCCAATGTCCTATTCCTTTTTTTCCAGAAGAAATCACTGCTGGTGCAATTTCAAAGTGTGCAGTAGCAGTAATTATTTTCTTAGTTGTCTCTGTTCTGCATGTTTGTGTAATCTTGAGTTGTAATATATATATATATATATATATATATATATATATATATATATATATATATATATATGTGTGTGTGTGTGTGTGTGTGTGTGTGTGTGTGTCTGTCTTCTGGGGTGGGGGCAGGTGAAAACTATCTGAACTTCTGCTTAAACTGTTCAGCTTATGCCTATCCATGAGGTTTGTGCCTGATGCATGGAGAACAGCCATTGTGACTTCTCTACAAAAGGTCTAAGTAATTACAGGCCCATAAGCCTCGCTAGCCTTATATACAAAGCCATGAAATATATCATAGCAGAAATCAGTTATGCAGACATAGATAACTTAAGTAATCTAGACCCCACTCACTTTTGTTTTGTCTGTTCTGTGTCTTTTAACAAGTAAACTTATTTGAAAATGTTACAGAGGCTATGAGGAGTGGTCACTCTTTGCACACCGTTTAGCTTGACTTGTCCATGTTTTTTTAGCACTATCCCCCATGCCAGTATTGTTGAAAAGTTAGACAAAGTTAATGTAAATTCTTAAGTGGATTATAAACTGAGTATCTAACAGATCTCAAGAAGTGAAAGTTTCTGGTACCCTCCTTAAATATAAAAATTATTACTATTATGTGGTACCAGAAAGATCAGCGCTGGACCTTCTCTGTTTGGCATTTATATTGCAGACAAATAAGTCAAGATATCTGAAGTATGGTTGACAAAGTGTGTCAATGATTGAAAGTTGGGCCTGTTATCCTATCATCTACTGACAGTAAATTGTTCCATCAAGGACTGGAATATGCACGCGTGGCAAAGTAGCATTCAGCACAAAAAAAAAAAAACACAAAAAAAAAACTATTCCATCTCATATGTTATAAGTGGTATTCTCTTCAAACAGATACAGTCATAAGAAACTATGTACTTAGTGTGGACACCTCTTTTTAATTTGATCATCACCTTCCCACCATATTCATGAAATTCTTCTGTCTGGCTCAGTTAATTTCCATGACAATATCTTGAAGATCCCAAGAAGTTATTTTACCACTGTACTCTTCCATTACCAGACCCATCAATAATGCAATGCCCTTTGGTTTGTGCAAATTCAAACACATGGCTCAAATGGAAAAGCTTGAATCATTTTTACCTTTTGCATCTCCTAGGTGACTTATCTCTTGTTTTTTTTTCTTTTTTTTTTTGAACCTTGGAAGACCCAGCACTATTTGACCTTGATTTCTTCACTTTACAAGTGGGTCAACAAACACCCTTAATGGGAACCTAGAGTTACACTAAAAAATAAAAACAACTTGCTGGAGAGATACGTTCCTACCTCAAAGTATTCTCAGTCTATGCCAAAAGTTTCTCAAATCATTTCTGCTCATCATCTAGGTGTAGTAAGCTTACCTCAGAGCTTAAAAGGAGCACTGGGTGTGTAGGCATTTCAGCTTGGGTCCTAACGGTGAAAGCACACATGTATATGTGTATCTATGCACGTGTGTGTGTGTGTATATATATATATATATATATATATATATATATATATATATATATATATATATATATATATATACACACACACACACACACACACAGACACACATATATATATATATATATATATATATATATATATATATACATACATACATACATGTGTGTGTGTGTGTGTGTAAACAAATAACCAACTGTAAGAAAACCATACGCACACACACATATCTATCTATGTATATGGAATTACTTAAATTGATTGAATACCATTTATGTCACTATACATAATGTTGAAACAAATTGATTGATATTATGCATGTCAACACACTACTACAAATGCACTCAGAATTAATCTCAGTGCATACAAAACATTAAAAAAAAAAGAAAAAGAAAACACAAAGAAAGCCTTGTTTTTTTGCAGAGTGTAAGCCTTCCTGCATGCCCCGTACCCTCTGCTAATTATATATTCTAACTCTGAGATTTTGCAATCCTTGGGGAAAAGGGTATATTCCCCTACCTGGGGACTGTCGATGCAGCACACCTGTCATCTGTCTGTTTAGTTATCCAAAGTACCATTTGATAAAGTTACCTGGACCCATATACATACACACACACACACACACACACACACACACACACACATACATGTATTTACAAGGGCTCTGAAGATTCACTTACTACAACTGTGACAAAGTTAAATTATATTTAGATGTTCTGTGTTTTTCTATGGCCATAAAATGAAATAGTAAATTGGGTGGATTTGTGTCCAGATGTATAGTGGCAATGATTTTTTTTTAAATCCTAAGTTAAAAGGAGGTGGGGAAATCCTTCTGAATCACTGTATGGCTTACCTTACTTTCCTAAAGATGTACACAACTCAAACACACACTAAGGATGAAGAGTTGTAGTCCCCCTTCACCTTACCTCACCTCTGTATTATATTCTCAAATGGCACATCATGCCATTACAAAATATGTTAACGTTTCTCTCTTTTGAGCCACGTCCACTTACCACTTTCCAGACAGGATAGTTTTCAGAAGTCAACACAGTAATCAGATAGGTGCTCATGCGTAATTTGTACATTGATATTACATCTCCTTACTAGTCATCCTTCAACCAACATGCATTTTGTACAAGCTGTATTCTACTTGCCCCATCGAATGTCCACTGTTTTGTCATCAGTATACATACCTCTGAGTCTGTCAACTGCTTGACAGTGCATTTCTTTCAGTCATGCACTCACCTTATGAGTTCTGTCTCAAGTGCAAATTTCTTTTCAGCCATTTTAAACACCCCCCCTTCAGTATTTCAGTGCTACTGCAAACAGTTATGACATACACAAGGCATACCTTCACTATTGCTCCAGTGTAAAGTTATTCATAAACAGTTTATAAGGAATATGTGAAAACAGTGTCTCTTATGCCATCTCACTGTTCACATTTCTTTATTCAAGTAATTTCTTCTTTCCTGTTTGTTGTCTTTCCCCTGCTAGATCCTGTCTCTCTTATCTACCTTAGAAATCCATCTCAGGCCTCCCAGAGTTTCTTTGTATTTTCTTTGGGAAGAATTGTTGAAGAATTCACTGGAGTGTTGGTATAATGTAAACTGCTTTACCGTAATGAGTTAGCCATTAAGTCAGTGCTCAAGACATTATCTCAATACATCCTTTTACAGATCAGGTAGTTGAAATAGTAGCTACCAAACAGAAGTTAATGGTATTATAGTTCCTTCCTCCACATTTGCATTTCTGTGGTGCACACATGCCTCTCTCTGTCCTTCAGTAACCAGCCTTAAAGCAAGCTAACATGTGAGCAACTTTTAATGGTGCTGATGCCTGTTGCCCTATGGGGTGCTTCAGAACACCTGGAAATATTTCCAGTACCTCTCCTGCCTTTTCCACTTTTAGTTTTCTAGGATTATTTTCTCTGGATGGACCAGCAGGGTTGCTGCTACTGCTAATGTAAGAAAATGAATAAAAAAAAAGAAATAAAATAAAATGAGTAGTATGAGTTACATATTACATACTTGTGAGACAGCATGGCACTTCATTAATCTGAGCTATAAACTTGAAGAATATGATATGATTTCCAGAATTTCTCCTGAATATTATTGGCCTATGGACAAATATTACGATGTTTTATGGATGTAAGAGGACTTCCTATTTTCTTATATCTCCCATGAGTGATTAATAAATAAATAACAGGTAAAATAAGATAGCATATAAAATAAGGGCTAAACACTTCCCACAAACAATGCCAAATATGACAAATGTAACACATTTCATATTTTTCTAGCTAGTTCAAAAGGGCCAGCTTTTCTTCAAAATATTTTTAGAAAGCTCTCACTCAGAGAACCTCATTAAGAATTCTGAAACAGGAGAGATATGTGGTTCCCCTCGGTTAAAGCTTTAGACTCAAACTAGGCTATCTTTTATGTACATCAGTACATGACCTTGAATAAGTCACATTTCACCACTGTGCTTCAGCCTTTTGCAAATGTAAATCTGTACAACTGGGATTTGGTGACTCATCTGTCTTTACCAGGAAGAATCTGACTTAAAAAGGAAAGAAAGGAATATATTTATAATGCTAGGGATGAGGAAATATTTGATTCTGGGAGGAAAATAAATGAAATGCTACTGAAATTTTCCTGCCACTAAAGTAAAACTGCTGATTTCCCTACAGAACATTCCTTTCTTTATATGCAGGGTGCTTCTTTGCAAGCTAACAGCACTATAAAGTACCTAGGAATTGTTATATTGCCTACATATAACGTGTAGTGGCCATGTCATGTGACCAAATCCCTCTTGTGCCACTGTAAATGTGTTCATAGGTGAATACTAGCTTAACTGCCCTGAAGGGCCATTTTAAGTCTCACTAATAACCTGAGGTCATAATCAACCTCTGTACCTTATATCTATGAGGCAAAGACCTTAACCATTATGCTAAATCCACCTCCAGTGCAAGTCATGTGGCAGGCCAACATAGCAAATATTGTCTTTGTACTAACTTTGACATTTCCATGGAAAAACCTCTTCACTACTCTTTTACCAATTAGTTGTCTGATTTATTTTATTTGTATTTGTCAATGGAGTAAACTATTGATCCACATGGACTTTTTTCAGACTCAACTTGTTACATACACATAATACTGGATAGATCACAACAGCAGTATTAAAGGCACAATTGAGATCTCCATGTGATTATCCGAGAGCTTTTTAAGGCATACTAGCAACAGCATGGAAGTACAAAATGAGTACCTTCACTTAAAATACTACATTTTAGAGTACCTAATGAATCATGTTGTGGTGAGTAACTAACTGTGGGGATGAATCCAGAATTTGTGGAAAGGAAATCATTTGTAACTATATATCAACATATGAAAACTTGCTGATTTTCTGAAAATAAGACTATGGGAAATATTTCATGTAAAGAAAAGGGAACATAACTTGTAAAATTATTTGATTTATGTTAATTTTGTTTCCTGGGTAGGTGAATTTAAACAACAAAGAATTTATTCAAGTAGCACCTGACAAATATGTACATACAAATAAGTACATACAAGGAATTTCAACAAGTTATAGCTAGTACAAAAATGATGTAGTGTAAACAAAAAATATTGCAAGCATGAAATATATCCAAAAATATCACAGTTAAGTTATAAATATGTATAGTTATGTGAGCAATACATGAACGGCAAAAATGGTACAGTAACAATAAATATAGGAAGGGTGTAATAGGGCATGCAAATAATAAAACCCTAGAAAATGAATGTATGTCTATAGGTACATATGATAAATGTCTTAACACAGACAAAACCTGCAACTGCATCAGCTAGACTTTAGAGAGACAGATAAACTAGGAAAATGAAAAACATGTTTGAGGCAGATAAGGAATGAAAGCAAAAGAAAAGACGGACTAAAACTTCAAGCAAAAATGAGAAGAAATGAAGTGAATGTGACAAAGAGAGATAATGAAAGAAGTAACAGGGAACAGGGGCTAGGGAGAAACGGGATAAAGGCAAGAAAAAAAGACTAAGGCTTGGAACTGAAACGCAGGTGTAGTGCGAGGGACTCCATGAAGTGTCCGAGCTTTATAAAAAAGGAACACTGTTTTAATTACTGACAAAATAAAACAGAAAAAGTGTTCTTTTTTCATGAGCTACAAACCTCGCAATCCAGGGCATATAGCTCAAGAAGAAAGGAGAAATGAGGAGAGAAAAAGCCTGCTTCAAGACCTTGAAAGACCTGAGAATTGACCTACAGTTGTGGTACATATCTGGCTCTGCTCCAGTCATGGGGTTTGGACTTGCTGTTCTTGGCTGTCTCTTATGACAGAAGAGGCAAGAAGACATTGTTTCCTGTCAGCTGTGGAAAGACTCGGTTTCCTAATGCCTACCCCTGACTGACTGGTTTTCATCTTCACATGAGCCATGACTGTTTCAGCTTTGACTTGCTGTACCATCTAGTACACGTTTGTGCCGAGCTATGCTCCAGCCACCATTTCACAGCCCACTACAAGAAATAGACAACCAGCCCAAATATCCCGCAGATTCCATTATCTACTGTGATTATCTCACCTCTCGCAGGTATTCTACTATTGTTAGTCATACTACTTGAGGAACCTATCTAGTGTCCCTCAGTCAACACCTCTCGACCTCTTAGTGCAGGAAATCTGGACAAAGCCTGAAACAGTGGTGGGGCGGCCCAAAAATAGGAACATATTTTAAACATTGCTCTTATAAAATTACAAAATTGCTAGAACAACAGGATTTGTGTCAGTGTGCATTTTCTGACCAATATGAAGTCTGAAACTCAAATGTATGTCATTATTTAGTGACTTTAATTATCAGTGATTTTCCAGAAAACTACACATTTTATGAGGAACATTTCAAAAACATGAGGCAAAAATCTGGGCATTCTGTGAAAATATGGACAGTTGAGAGGTACTGTGTATCTCCCTCTGGTAAGATTACTTTGTACAACAAAGGAAGCCTAACTCCTATTTTTTCATCCTTTATGTAAAAACAGCATTTTATTCTTAAATGTTCTTTGATCTACCCTGCCTTATCTCATATCTGCTCATAAGGGATTCATTATTTGTTCTATAATGCATCCCTGGTGATTATACATTTTGTATTATGCACCGCCTTTGGCTAGCAGCTGCTCTGCTACAAAAGTTGCTGCTTGGGTGAAGTATGATACGGTGATCCCACTTTTTCCCTATGTACTAACTTTTTCCCTATTACGTCATGTAGTAACTTTTTCCCTATTACATCATGTGCTAACTTTTTCCCCTATTACGTCATGTACTAACTTTTTCCCTATTACGTCATGTACTAACTTTTTCCCTGTTACGTCATGTACTCTCTTACTCAAGTCATACTTACTATATTTTGCCTAAGCAGCAGCAGGCATTCCACTGATGTTCACTGATAATCTACCTACTCATTCTAGATAATGTAGCTACCCTTCATTAGCTTCCTTACTGCCCATTACAGCTGTCCTGCCATAGCCTTTAGTTGTTTTTCCTTTTCTAAAATAAGCTTATCTATTGCCTCACATATCATCCGTTGAAGAGCACTTTGGCAGTAGTTGCCCTCCTATTGACGCCAATATTTTCCTTCACCTAAACAACTTCATCTTTTGTTCAGATATCACCCTTTGATTAGCACTTAAATAATGCAATTTGCTATTATGAGTCCCAGCCTGTCCTGGCTTCTTATTTAAGCAACCTTTTGTAGCAACTGTCTCGTGTTTGGTGATAACCCTGTACTTCCATCAGATGCCGGTTCTGCCTGTGGGACAGAAAGAGTGAAAGAGAGAGAGAAAGGGTTATTTAAGATTTGAGGTTGAGCTCCCCATCTCACTTATTGTCATTTGACACATAAGCTGAGTTAATTAAAACCTTTGTGCTTTTGCCCTCAGGAACCCACTTGCAAACCTCAGTCACTTAAAAACCTGCATTCTAATAAAAACTGTCTTGTCTTGAATGATTTCTGTTTGTAAATTCTTGCATACAATGTTGGAAACTCCTGGGTTCTGGCTGGTGTGATTCTCAAACAATCTGGAAATATATCGCTGATTGATAAGTATATTTCTTGGCATTTTAACCTTTCAGAGTTCTGCATTGTCTTAATTTTGCCTGACTGAATTATTGTTTGCCTGACTGAATTATTTTATATATTTTCTGGCATTGTTTTATGTTTCCTCATCTGTCCTGAAACTGTTTTTTTCCCCTCCCTCCCACCCTATTCTTGTAGAGTTGTTATAGTTGGTGGCTTTGCAGTTGCCCGGCCCTACTGTAAATTTGACCTGGGACACCCCTCCCAGTCTGGTGTTCACTCTATTTAATCGAGGGAGAACATTTGAGAAGGCCAACCCACTTAGGTTCTTAACCTCTGCTCCTCCTTTTTCTCTACTTGCACTTTGCTAAAAAAAACTGCACTTTATTTTGCTTTTGCCTCTTCTTAAAAGTACTCAATTGTATTTATTCTGCTGCATTTATTGCTGCTTGGTAGTAGCCTGATTAAATTATAACTGTTATTCTAAGCATTTGGTTGAAGCACTCGGGCTTCAGACCAGTTGTTTTACATTAAGAAGGTTTGAGGTCTGCACTGTTGCGGCAGGACAGGTAGCTTACATCCTTCTAAGTTGAGAGTTGCTGAGTGAAGGCTTAGTGTCTGTTATTCTAAGAGTGTATTAGTTCTGGTTTAAACACTTGGGCTTTGAACCAGGTATTTTACATTAAGAAGGTGTGGTCTGCACTCTTGTGGGAGGAGAGGGTAGATTCTGCCCATCTGAGCTGGGAGTTTCTGGTTAAAGGCTTATTGTGCCTGCTTATTTGCACTGTTTTTTTCTGAAATTGGAATGCCTTGTTTGCTGTAGCATAGACTAAATTCAGACCTGCTGAATCTAGCTTTGTTTGTATAACCTGAGCACTAATCCAGACCATCTTTTTTTGGAGAAGGTTCCCCTGCACCCTAGTGGCAGGAGTGTACAGTTAGAACTTGTCTGATCGAAGACTGCTGGAACGGGGCTCAGTTTTTAGCTTTTTATTGGTTAATTTGTTTAAATCAGTTTGCTCATTTGCTACTGTTATATTAAAAAAATACACTTTATGCATCTCCGCTTACCTAGGGTTAAACTATTCCTGGTGCAGTAAAGTCTGCTCTTCAAATTTTCTCTTAGAACTAGCCAGTTTTTTAGTTTTAGCACTCAAATCTGTTTCTTTGAGCTCATCACTTGTTCAGAACTCGTTGTAAGCACCAAATAAGCTACAAATTACTACAGCACTCAACTTTCCTCACTTGTCTAGAGGAAAACAGTTTTTAGTACTTTATAAATAAGCACCTATCCAGGTATGTCTAAGGGTCAGCTCCCGATGTTTTCTCCTGTCTACCTGATGAATCTGGGCATCTTGGGACAATGCAGCAATTGCCTCATGTACACAGACAACCCTCTCCTCCTACCATCCAACACTACAACCTGTGAGAGATGCACTTATATAGCCAAACTGGAAGCAATGCTCTCTTCACCCAAGACTGGATTAGACAATCAAGAGGAGAAGGTACACACTTGCACCACACTACACTCATCACATAGTCCCTCAAAACCTGCACCACCAAAACACACACATAGCAACACAAAACACACACCTACATTCGCAGAGGCTCTCAATAAAAATCTGCTCAAGCAACAGAGACCTCCAAAACATAAACGCATGCAACCTCAACCCCCAACACAACCCAAATGACACATAGCCCACAAACTGAGTGTGCCACTCAAGCACAGCCCATAAGGCATAACAATGTATCCAACACTCTAGTCATAGGTGACTCTATAGTCAGGCACACTGATGTTCCACTCACCAGGCTAAACAAGGAGAAAGTTACTGTCAACTGCCTGTCAAGTGCCAGGATCCGCCACATAATGCATGCACTCAGGTCACTCCACAACAAGTACAAATATGACTCTGTCATTGTCCATGCTGGTGTGAATGACCTGAGATGTACCTTCCTGTACTACATGAAAAGAGACATGGAGGAGCTCTCTGATCTTGTAGCCCAGGCAGGTATGATCCTAGCTCTGAGTAGCATCCTGCCATCACCCAGAATAATACCACAGTCCAAGGACAAAATGATTCACTTCAACAATTGGCTAAGCTTCTGGTGTCATTCTAAGGGGATGACATGATTGACAGACCACGATGCTTTGCCAGAGATGGCCTGCACCTGTAGCCCTTGGGATTCCGGATACTGGCTAAGGCTCTTGCCACCCTTATTGTGCCTTTTTTAGGCAAGGTTCAAATGACAAATTCACTACCACAATAGGTACAAGCAAGCAAAATCTGAAGGTTATGCTACACAATGCTAGAGGTCTAAACCACAAAATGCATTCATTCGAGACACTCCTTAAAATGGAGAACATCGACATCTGTGCAGTGACAGAGACCTGGTTCAAGGCTCCAGAGAGCACCCCTGCATTACCAGGCCATAATTCATACCACACCTTTCGGACACCTAACCTGGACTGAAACACTAAAGGTGGAGGTGTGTCTATATTCATTAAGGATATCCACACCTTCAGGCTAGTTGCTCAGCATAATGCATCCGAGATTATCCAATTGCAACTAACTCTGGGCAAGACCGCAATCCAAATTGTAACTTGGTACAGATCCCCCACCATGCCCTAGGATTCCCAGTCCTCATTTCTTGATACACTGGAAAATATTAGGGTAAATATGGAATATTAGGGAAATATTAGATACAAAGCCTGTTGCTCTATTAATGTTTTAAGTGAATTAGAGTAATATTTAAACATTGTCTCTGATCTTGGCGCTTTGTCACCCTTTATTTTTGGTTTTGTCTAGAATTCTTGAGCAGAGATGTTGAGAGGTATGCTACAGTCTAATAATGTCTTAAGATTTTCACTCATATTTTCAGTGCAGTTTATCTGTATCACCACATTTCCAAAAATTTCTCACAGCAGCAGCAATAAAATCAAAGTTTAATATGGAATTGTGTCATCACACATCAAGCTTTATGACCAGATCCCTAAGATAACTACTCTGAAAGTTCTTTCCAAAGGTACTACTAACTGTCCAAGATATAAATATACATTTAACTTGATCAAAAATCCATGAAATGTGAGAAAGGCCTTCAGACAAAGGAAGCAGACATGTTGCAGGTTTGTATAAGTATGTTAAACAGGGCATTGTGCTATGAGTTTGCATTAGGAGATTTGGAAGGAAGTGTGGCAGATGGCTGAAAGCATTTTATTTAGAAAAGTCTGGATATTTGGAGGCAGTATGCTTTTTCTGTCCTGGATGCCATTAATAATGGGGACTGTCCCCCAAAGCACTATGAATGAGGAGTGTAGTGGGTGAAGGTAGTGAACCATGGTGAGTAAATGGGGAGATTTTATTACTATTAATACTATTATTTAGATTTGCAGTTGAAGTTTGTCTCATATACTACTATATTTTTTTGTGCTGAACTTAATCTGCAACAGTTACCTTTGGCATTATCTCTGGCTTTAATTGTGGTGGGTCAAGGTCATGAACTGCATTGGACAGACTGAGAGGTGCATGTACAACAACACAGCTTCTATTTTTAATATGTTTCTGTACAGCATTTTAATTTATTTATTTTATTTTATTTATTTTACATTTGTTGACTGGGCTAGTCTAACTGGATATATGTCCATTTTCAGTAGAGGCCCGGGGAGAAAAGCTCCAATGGAATATTAGATGGTTATATAGCAATAAGCAATACATGATTAGAATTAATAAAACAAGGTTAGTTATTATGTACAACTATGATAGGAGCAAACAGAGAGAAATACAAAAGTCTAAGAGTCTAAAACAAAGAAATAATAATACTTTTTTTTTTTTTTTTGGTCATACTGTGCATAACAGATACATTTCTTTACATAGATATAATGTAAAGGAAAGTTGTAAGGGTAAAGGGTGAGAAAAGAGACAAAGTAAGGGGAAGGTTAATCTGGGTTGGTACAGGGGCAAAGCCATTGACTCTTGAGATGTATAATCAGCTGTCTTTTAAAAAGTGAGAGTGCAGTCAAGGATGTGATATCAGAAGGTAGTTTGTTCCACCTTTTTCCAACAGAGTTGGAAAAGAGGCAATCCCCAGCTGAGTTAAGTTTGGGGGTATGAACCAGTAGTTTGTTAGAGGAGCGTAGCTGTTTCATGTTATTGTAAGGTGTTACAAGGTTAGAGAGTATTGGTATTTTACTTGGTTGGTAAAGGACTTTGTGAGCTATTAGGAACTGTTGAAGTATTAATTTGTTAGGATTCTATGTAATGTTTTTACTATTAGTACCAATACATGAAATGAACTGTCAAGCTTACTGATGCACAGCAGTTTCTGGAATGCCTAAACTACTGGCGTGATCTAAAGTCATTGCATGTAGTTCATCTGACATTCCTGTAACTGCAGAATCCAGAAAGTCACCTCCAACAATTAATCAGTGAGGGAGATGGCATAGGAGCTGCAGTAAAATAGTCAGCTGATCTGAGCCCTGAACTAAAGCTGCTGTTAAAAATGCAGTTTTAATATGGAGCACAGCAAAGCCTGCTTATTAGTACTTATGCAAAATATTGCCACTAAGTAAGTAATAACCCATGCCTGGGTATGGATACCTGCCTTACCCACGGATAACGTGGCTTGCTCATGACCAAACAAAGTCAACCATGGGTAAACCAACTATTGCCCACATCCAGTCATGGGATATTGCTATTATATAAATGTGTTACTTTTCTGTTATACTGTGTTCTTGTTTTTTATTTTCTTTTGTGTCTAGTTTAATGTTCCTCCACTTTGCTATAATTAAAAGAGGTTCCATACTTTTAGATATAATTATGTTTTTATTTTTGCATGTTGTCTTATTTTTAATTAATATTTACTGATTACAGACAGAAATAGAAATGAAAAAAGCAAAGTCTGATATGTAAAGCTATGGAGCACATCATGGACCTGATCAACAAAGATATAGGTAATCTCCAAACCCTGGACCTCACGCAATTTGGCTTTGTTAAAGGAAGATCCTGCCTACTTAACCTGGTTGACTTCTTCGAGTCAGTCACCAAGGCTGTGGATGAGGGTAAGGCAGTGCACATAGCCTACCTCGATTTGGCCAAGCCCTTTGATACCATTTCTCACTCAGGAATTATTGATAAACTCACCACAATAGGCAATAACCCTTATATCACCAGGTGGGTTGCAAATTGGCTCACAGATAGGACCCACAGAGTGAAAGTAGCAGATTCCAAGTCAGACTGCCGACCAGTCACAAGTGGAGTCCCACAGAGATCAGTCCTGGGTCCCCTCCTATTTGGCATCTACTTCTCAGAAGTTCAGGCCAACACAGTGGGACTCTGGCTGACCAAGTTCGCAGATGACTGCAAGCTGGGTACAATTATAAACTCCCCAAGTGATGCAGACATCCTACAGAAAGGCCTCACTGAGACCGATGACCAGTGTCGGAGCCATGGCCTTAAACTTAACACCAAAAAATGCGTTGTTATTCCCTTTGGTAAAAACCTAGTTCCCACTAATTACCATATAGATGGGAGTCCACTGAACACTGAAAGTGTTATAAGAGATTTGGGCACCCAGGTTGACAGCAAACTCTCCTTCAGCCACCACATTGCCACTGTAGTCAGAAAGTCCTTCTATGTGGCACATCCCATAACCAAGGGTTTTGCATCCAGGAAGAAAGAGGTCATCATTTCTCTCTACTCATCCCTCATTAGACCAGTCATTGAGTATAATGCCCCATTTGCCATGTACCTCACTAGACACTTGCAACAGCTAGAGAGGCCACAGAAGTACCTCACGAAGAGGATCCTAGGCCTTAAACACATGTCCTACATGGACAGACTCGAGAAACTTCAGCTATTCTCCATCTCTTATCGCCTACTTAGAGGTTATCTCTGCTTGACTTACAAAGCCATGTCTGACCCAGCCCTGCTAGAAATGTTATACCTAAAGAATTCCTAATCCCTCCACACCACACGCTCCAGATACCTTAATCTCATTACCTCAATCAACAGAACATGCTGGAGGGACAGGTTCATCACCCAGAGACTGCCCATGCTCTGGAATAGGCTTCCCATACATGTCAAGCAGAGCACCTCGCTGGCCCTCTTGAAGATGAATCTCGATGGGTGGATGGGTAACAGAATGTTCACCCCGAGGATCACTCCAATGGTGCTACTGGATAGCGACACTGGGAGCTAACATCAGGCAGCACGATGCCAGGGCACTTTTATGGGCTAGGCTTGAGAAGGCTCCAGGACCATTTGCTTAGTATGAACCTATGAACCTATGAAAGAAAGGATATTAATTTCTGTATCGTTTGTTATTTTATGTTCTCTTGTTTTCCTTTATATTTCATCCTGGATTTGCTGTCTTCATCTTGTATCTTCATATGTTGAGTAATGTTATTCTTTGTGCAGTACCTGTAAAAAAATGTTAGGTTTGTATTAATTTAGGTGTACACTTGTTTTAGATATAGTTTTTTAAGCTATATATAGGTAAAAGTTTACTTACTTGTTCTGTTGGTTTTGTATGGTGTAGATGTTTAGTGTTCATACTTTATTTTTTTCTGTGGCTGATGGAGATTGTGGTGTGTCTTCATACTTTGGTATTTCTATGTTATGGAATTTCATTCTAAATGTACATGTAGTCTACACCTTGCAATAGTCTTTATGAAGCCCCTCAATATTTAAGGGTGCAATAAAATCAGTAGGAAAACTAAAATTAGGAGGAAGAAGGTGTGAGTCATGCTTGTGTCATCTTTTCACTCATAACGGCGTACATTTAGTGTAGGCATTAATGAATCCCAGACACTGCGGTGGTGGTGCTGTGGTAGCATTGTCGCCTCACAGTTAGACATTGCCCGTTCGATTCTCAGTTAGAGCATCTTCTGTGTGTCGATATGCATGGACGGGCCTTCCTTCATTGAAGGTTGTGTGTTAGGCCCAGCAAGCCAGCACATAAAAATCAACTGCCAATCATTAGCGGACCGGAGTTCTGCTGTGGTGACCCCTAACCGGGAAAAGCCAAAAGACAGTTTATTAATGAATCCCAGACATTATCTCTCCTGCTTTCATTCTGGATTCTGATAGTAAGGTTACTGCAGTTGCTCATAAGGAGTGGTTTGTGTATGTCTTTGGCAGGTTTGCTTCTTTGCATATCTGTGGTAGCATTTTTGATAGTTAACTGATTTTTATGGGTTGTGCTGTGTGTCATGTTTCCATTTTGTCTAGTATGTGTTGTGGATGTCTCCTTAGGAGTAGAAATAGTGATGTTATATTTGGTGGCAGTTTTTGTAGATATTTTTTGAAGCTTTGGACAGAGCACAATGGGTCTGTTTTACTGGCAAATATGAACCCTCTGAGGGACTGGCTTGTGCAGTTTTTAGTGTGTTTATTAAAGTTTTTATTTATGTATTCTGTGCTGTCTTTCCACCTTTTTAAGATAAAACTTTGTTGTGTGAAGTATTGTACATCTTCATTTCCACACCATCCAAAGTGTAATTGTATATCAAACCAAACATTACAATTGGGAGTGCTGTATCTGGAAAGAAAGCTTTGCTGTTATTTAATTGTGTTATTCCTTTAATTGTTAGTGGGTTGTGATGTTCTGTTGTGTGTTTTTCCACTCTGTATTTTTAACTAAGCTTTAAACACATTGTTTGCATTTCCTAGCCTTTTGTCTGTCATAAAGTTGATGTTTCAGTTTAATGGAGGATTCTTTATGTACCTGTTGAGCCCTGCTCATATAGCTACAAAGCAGCTTATAATATATTCTTGCCCATTTGTGTTTCTTACAGTAGCATACAATTCTCTTAGCAGCATGTCTAAGTTCTGTGGTATTATAGTTAATGTCTATGTCGTATTGTTTTGTTTTTTCTTTTGTCAGTCTTGAAAGACATTTATAGCCCACCTTGTTTGTTTTATAGTATTTATCTCTTCTTTTCCTAGCTCTAGGTTTTGTAGTTTTTCTGGTGTTATTTCTGTCTGCCTTTAGTTTTTTGTTTTTTTTTTCTTTTTGTTTTCCTTCAGATATAGATATGTTAATACTATCTTTGTTTCCGTAGGGTTCTTTAGTGTTATACTTCCTGCTGCTGTACTTGAACTATGTTGTTACTGGGTGAACAACTGTTATCGATCTGTGAAACAGTTTTAAATATTTCTTCTATTTCTGTGTCACTGATGAGGTCAAAATTTTGCTCCATATTTTCTTTCTTTCTTTTGCTGTACTTCACAGTGTGGTAATGGCACCCATTTTCCGTGGTGTTTCCTAGATTTGTTTTGAGAGGTACCGTGCTGTTTTTTGGGTTTTGCATGAGGCTGCACTGAGTTGTGTTTTGTGGTTTGTTTATTAGTTAGGACTAGGGCATTATAGTTATAGTTATTGTTATATAATTCTGTGTTTGTTCCTTGTGCAACTAAGAAAATGAAAGTTGTGTAACTTGATTTGTACTGCTACACAGAGTATGGGCATTATATTTTCTTCTGACAAGATCGATATTTGTGTGCACTTGATTTGTTGTGAAATTGTATTATAACAATACTGTTTCCTCATGTTTTTGTACTCCAGTAAATTCGGCATTGGGATGTAAAAGTAAGCAGTGCAGTTATAACTCAGTTTCATAAGAAATGGGTCTCATAGAAATATTGATCTTTTAAGGACGTAAGATTTTCAAATTGTAGTACCGTAATCTTATTTTTTCCTCTAGAGTTTAGCATAGTATAGCTCAGATCCAGTAAGCAAGCAAATACTAATAAAAGTGAAACAAGAGACCATGTGCAACACTTTAAAGAACAAAGGCATAATGATAAAACAATAGGTTTTCACATAAAGTTTCTTCAGGCTGTATTTTACAACATGAAGAAGCTTTATGTGAAAACCCGACTGTTGTTTTTCAAATGTGCTTTAGTTCTGCTACATGTTGCATGACCTTTTCTTTCATTTTTATTAGTATTTCTTCTTACTACTAGAGATGAGCTTTGGTACCTCTTATTGTTGGGTGCTTTGTTTTCACAGTTTATTTGTTGGATTCTTCAAGTATCAATTGACTTGAGATAGGTGTCTAAACACTTGTCTTGAGGTGTATTCTTAAAGTCCAGCAATAATGTTAAGTAGTGGTTGGAATGAAAAAAAAAATACAAAATGGCGGCATGTTATATGTTACTTGCTACCTGCTTATGTTACGATATGGACATTTTTGAATGTTGGGACTTGTTTTTGTTGATAATGTTGGATTTACAGGGAGCAAACTGATTGAATTCTTCAATCAGCGCATACATATTTGAATATTATTTACATTATATTGTGTAATGTGTAATTCATTACAAAAACTGGAAAGAGATTCAAAGACTCTTCTATCAAGTAAGGTAAAGGTAAGTAAGCAAAAATAGAAAAAATGAATAGTTAACTGGTTGATGAAATGGAGAGAAACAAGTATCATCAACAGAAAATAGGAAATCATTATCACACTGAGTGTATAGCTGCTATAACCTTAACTAAACTAATGAATGCTATTCTAGAAACTCCATTTCATCACTGGTATAGACAGGAAGGAAACTGTTTAGTGAGATCCGCTAACATAGTTTATTGTATGTAGAAAAAGCCATATGGAGAGGCTTTATATGAGCTGAATGCATTTGTCCTTGAGTAAAAGACAGACACAGGTGACAAGATGAAACTTTCAAATACACTGAGAAAATGCAAATAGCCCATACAGAATTCATAGTTCAGAACATGAGTTATGTAAGAACACAGCCCATTTTTAACAACAACTGAGCATGGCTCAGATTCAGGGGTATAAATAAACAAGAGCATGTAAGGCATACAAATTAATTTGTGAGATATCATATTATGTCCTTTTCATATGTACCAAGAGCTTCCAGTCACTTGCTTATTTTTCCAGAACTCATTTCAAATAGCGCAAACACCTTGCTCATTTTCTGTTTCTGTTTGACACGGGAGTGAGATTCTTGTCCTCATAATGCGTAGCATGCATCCAGTATTTTAGTCTCACAGAGGAAGAGTGAGGTGGCTACATCATTGCCTGATATGCAGCAAGTGCACTTCCTACAAAGTGACCATGGAGACAGAATAAAAGTCAGGGTTCAGGAAGGCTTAGCACCTTTTTATGATTGTCATTTGCTTGCAATATAATGAGTTTGAGTACATGTGTTCTAGGAGTATGTGTCCCCAAGCTGTCATATACCACTGACAAACTACTATGATCTAAGTCAGATTTATTGAGAAGAAATAGTGGATCTTGAACTAAGTGCCCAGTGTTCAGACACTCAAAAAGGGTACAAGTGAGCCAGAAATGACTGTAAATATGCTCACAGTAATTCCTGCTTTGTATACTACTACAAGAATTTACCAAGAAAAAATAATAATTTTCTTGAGCTTACCTTCCAGGTAAAGCTGTGGGTTAAAAAGTACTGAAGAAATTATGTAATGTACATGAGAGACAATGGTCAGTTGTAATAGTACTCACCCTCAGCCCAGCTGATGTCCAGGGGACACTGCACAGAGTTAACCCGAGAAAAGCAGCTGGGCCTGAGAACATCATAGGGTATGTGCTCAGAGACTGTGCAGTCCAACTAACAAATGTCCTTATGACTATCTTTAATAACTCTCTGAGTCAGCAAATAGTTCCGAAATGCTTCAATGACATGACAGTCATTCCATTACCAAGGAAGTCCCCACCATCTTGCCTAAATGACTACCACCCTGTAGCTCTCACCTCCACAGTGATGAAATGCTTTAAAGGCTGGGCAAGGACACCATAATATCTGGGCTGCCTGCTGATCTTGACCCTCTGCAGTTTGCTTACTGAGCAAACTGCTCTATGGCAGATGCTATCTATCTAGCACACCATCTATCCCTGGTACACCTTGAAAATAAAAACACCTATGTGAAGGTACTATTCATCAACTTCAGCTCTGCTTTTAACATGGTCATCCTTCATCTGGTAATGAAGCTACTCCAACTAGGCGTCAACATTCCACTTTGTAACTGGATTCTTGACTTTCTCATAGACAGACCTCAGAAAGTGTGCGCAGGAATAACTCCTCGGATAGCATCACTCTTAACACTGGAGTCCCACAAGAATGCGTACTAAGTCCCTTGCTGTTCACCCTGTTAACACACGATTGTACAGCCAGGTACAATACAAATCACATCATCAAGTTTGTTGATGACACAACTGTAGTGGGCCTCATCAGTAACGATGATGAAACAGCATATAGAGATGAGGTGGAACTACTGATTACCTGGTGTGGAAATTACAACTTAGCACTAAACGTAAACAAGACAAAAGAGATAGTTGTGAACTATAAGAAAATTTTCAAGGAACATTCTCTCCTCACCATCAGTGGGGAAACAGTGGAAAGAGTGAGAAACACAAAGTTTCTGGGAGTGCACACTGATGAGGACTTTCTTGGAACACCAGTGCCATAGTCAAGAAAGTGCACCAGAGGGGGGTGGAGCCAAGATGGCCAACTGATAGCAGCAGTTTTTCAGAGCTCCATGAAACTAATATAAAAATCAGGAAATAACATATTTTATTTTAGCAAAAATACTTAGAATTCATAGATGAAAGTATAAACTATATTATTAGCAACTTTGGTGAACTTAGGAAAGTTTTTTTCCTGTCAAATTATAAAGGAGAATATATAATTTGTGGAGATGAGCACTTCGAAAACTTCTCATTCTGACATGGCTTTAAAAAAAATGCAGCTTGTGACATCTACTCTACAAGAACTTTCACTAAAAATGGATGATTTTAAGGAGAATTTACAAAACTTCAAGGAAAATTGTCAGAAACAAACAGATTCTCTCAAGGAACTTATACAGCTGCATCAATCCAGAATAACACACTTAGAAGCATCCCTGAATGATCTTGATGGAAGACTGAAGGAAGAAGAAAGCCAGAAAGATTTTCTCATCAAATAATGCATATGGCTTCTCAATAAACTGGATAACCTTGAAAACAGGGAGAGAAGATCAAATATAAGGATTTTTGGTATCCCTGAGAGAGCTGAAGGAGAAGATATAATTTCTTTCCTGAATACCTGGATTCCAGAGATTTTAGATTTAAAGGAGGGTCTATCCTTTGGTATTGAAAGGGTTCATAGAGCTTTAGGAAAGCCAGTGTCAGCATCTTCCTCTACTCCTCCCAGATCAATAGTCATAAAGTTTCTATCTTATTTGGACAAGGAGTTGGTCCTAAAATCAGCCTGGAGGAAAAGTTCATTAAAAATTAATCAAAACCCAATTAGGTTTGATAATGACTATTCTACCAGGGTTTTTTGGAACAGAGGAAAAAAGCTTGGCCATTAATAAAACTGTTAAAGCAGAATAACATCAAAACTCAGCTTGTCTTTCCTGCCAGAATAAAAATGCTATATCAGAATAAAATGAGATCATTTAATGCCCTAGAGGAAGCCACTGCCTTTATTAAAAACAGTAACATTATTTTCTTACCTGAGGATATGGAATGAGTATCTGCATCTCTGAAGAGAGTTACCGATAAATATTCTTGGACTGATGTTAAAAAGAAAAAACAAAAAAAGAGTCAATGATTGCTGTTCTCACTAAATCTCTGAAAGCATCTACCACATCTGGACTTTAATTTGTTTTATACTTACTAAATCTCCAAGTAAGGTATTTCATGACAATATTTTTCTTATTGCTTTTCTTTCTCTTTTTGCTTTTTCATTTCTGTACTTTTTTGTTCATATACAAATTAAACAACTGCTTATGCTTTTATTATATTAGTATAATATTACTGGTTTATTGAGTGATATAATTGAACAGTAAGCTATCTTTGCTTTTATGACCTTAAGATGACACGCTTTATTTCAAATAATATATAGCCCATTGCCCTGCTAAATGTTCTTCTGAGTTATTACACAGGTATAGTCACTGCTTAGATTATTTATCAAAACTGTTTTGGATACATGGGATAACAGGGCATATCTATGATTTAGTATATATTAACTATTTTTTTAATATTTATAACTTCTGATTGTTTCAAAATATATATTGGTACCTGTGTGAACAAAACGATGTTTACCGGCTTTTGAAATAAAGTGGGTCTCTTTGACAGTTGTATGCTTGTATGTTTTATGGCACAAGGTTTTTAAATGGTTACAAGTTATGTTTCCTGTAGAGTTTAATGTTAAAGTATTGTTTTCTCTCTCACTGGCATTGAAAGTTATTTTACTGTTTGGAAGTATCTGACAGTTAAACTTTGCATTTGTTACTGTAAACAACCAGAATTTGTGACACAGTTAAAGTGAGATCAGGAAACTGTACTGTGTAGTGTGCTGGGCGGGAAAATGTCAGTTTGAAATTTAAGAAGTGAAGCATCTGATGTTCTAAATCTTTGTTCATTCATTACTATTAGGACCTCGGTTCTGTCCTCGGAACCGATATGGACGTTTCCAAGCTCACGCCAGCCAAAAACTCTCAGCTAAGACCTACCCATAATGCCCCTCTCCTAGTTACTCTAGATCTCATTTGCTGCGTTCCTAATCAGATGTGCTAGCCATCTCTCTCAAAGCTAAGTAGAAAATTGTTATTTTTAAGACAGTTTTTCTTCAAAATTTTAATTTTTTTAGTCAATTTAGCCTTCTCTCACTGTCGCCTATAACCTCGTTCTATTCCCTACCCTTTACCTTGGTAATTTATTTTCTACCATTATTGGTACTGTCCCTCTCTCCTGGCTTTGACAGGCCTTTCCTTACCACTTGTGATATTTTTCAAATGCTATTGTTGGCATTATCTTACCTTTTTCTCACTCTTATTTTATTTTTTCTATAGGATAGCCTTGTTGCCTTACTACGTCAGACAAAGCTAAGTTGGGGTTTAAACAGTATGACAAGTGTGGATGTAAGATGCCTAACTCGGATACACATGCTCATTGTGTCTACTGTTTGGGCGTGGATCATATTAAAGCTCACTGTGACATTTGTGCTAGTTTTAGTAATCGTACACTAGCAGAACGTAAAAATAAACTTATTTTAAAAGGTTTAATCAAGACACCTTTTTCGGAGGCTCTATCTGGGTTGGAGGTCTCACCCCCTCCAAAGACCAAAAAACATAAGGAAAAACAGAGTCACTCAGTTCCTGCATCTCCATCAGTTATGGAACCGAGTCTGCTCCATGCTTCGCCGGCACCCTCGGCGCAGATCTCTTTGGCACCAGGCTCTGTATCATTTCCCTCGGTGCCATCCATGATATTCACCCCTATTTTGGTTCCAACCTTAGCACCACTGATTTTGGTGCCATCCTTGGATCCAACATTGGCTCCAATGACTGTACCTGCTTCGGCACCATCCCCGGCCATGGTGCCGACAGTTTCTTCGGCTCCACCGGCTCCAAAATTTGAATATCTGCCAAGGACAAGATACTCTCCAACTTGCGACCCCTTTTTGGGGCAGAGGTTTAGCCCCTTTCTAGAAAGACCTGATTCTCCTTCAGCAGCCTCCTTTAGATCCACTAGGAGTTTTTCTGAATTAGATCTAGTGCGGGTTGTGGACCAGCTTCTGGCAGCTAGGGGATTGCCCATTCCAGCTAGATCTTCCATACCTCTTGGCTCGGAATCTTTTACTACATCTTCCCCTGTTTATCCTCCTCCTGCCTCTACCCAGATCCCAGAGATCCTGGTACTGATGTCCACTCCAATGCATACTGTCTCGGCTCTGACAGCAGTTTTTCCCCTGTCGGGACTGACCACCCTTGCTGCATTGGCTCTGGTGGAGCCGATGCTCTATCGGGGCAGTGCTTGGACTGTCCGTACCTTGGTGCCTAGCCTGGCACCTATTTTCTTGCTGGCGCTGTCTATGTCCATGGGTCTGACGGCTTCCAGCCCTCTTGGAGCTCCTCACCTGGAGGTGGGATCCTCAGGGCAGGGTGTGACCCCAGTTCCGAGGTTGTCCTTCCTGGTTCCAGGCTCCCATCCATTCTCGGACAGGCCTGCTGTCCAGGTGATGGAGAGGGTCCTTCACTCCGAAGGCTCGCAGTCAGCACCAATGACATCAGTATCAGAACCCCCCCTAGCATGCACCCTCTATGTCAGGACCCCAGGCACAGGAGTCACAAGAACCCCCTTTGAAAGGAACCCCTTCTCTGGAGTCATCCTCACAAGATCCCACTGGGGAGCCACCCCAGAAGAAATGGTGCAAGAGGAAGCACCTTGATTCCCCGGAGGAATCTATCACTGAAGACACTGATTGTGATGAGGGGGAAGGGTCCCCACGGTCTCCCCGAGATGACGTCTCATTTGGAGACATTTTTGAAATCCTCAAGCAGCAGGGAGACTGGAAGTCCTGTAACCCTTCTTCTGAGGAATCAGTGTTCTTTCAGGCCTTCTGTGCCAAGCCATCTACTTCCTGGGTGACCCCACTGGCAGATGACCTTGTTAAACCCATTGTGCAGCATGCCTGGAAGGCCCTGGACAATGTAGAACCTTTCCCCCGGCAGCCAGACAAAATTTTATCGACACCCGAAGACCAGCCTCACTGGTCCAAGCAGTTGACGGTTGATTCTATGGTCATGGTGGCAGCCACCAAGAGGGAACTGGCAGAAGATAGTTCCACTGTCCATCCTCCAAACAGGGAGTCACAGACCATGGACAGACTAGGGAAGTGGACCTATGCTTCAGTGACCTTCGCCATTCGGTCACTGAACTATCTGGCACACTTTACTTGCCTCCAAAGAGACCTGATTTCAAAAATGTCTTCCTCTTTGGTGGGGGTACTGCCTGATGAGGTGCGTGATACTGTTGCCTCGCAGCTAGCTACCTTTGAATCCATCTTGAACTCCTCGATGCATATATCTCACACCACCGAGAAGCCAGCTCGAGCTGCCGCATAAGGCATTGTCATGAGACGTAATGCTTGGATACGGTTGTGTGACTTCGTAGACCCCTTTAATTCTTCCAAAGTCAATGCACCTGTCAACAAATCTGCACTTTTTGGACACAAAGTATGAGACACACTTACACAGAGTGAGAAAGATGGAAAGAACTTGTCTGCTGTGGGCATATGCTTTTCCAACCCCAAGAGATCCTACTCCAGGAACCAGAAGGGAGAAAAAATGTGGTTCAAGAAATCCCATGGATCTTTTTGAGACACGAGTGGTGAACAATTCCCCCAGGGCAGAGGGGACAACTCATATGGAAGATGCCCTTTTCAGGGTAGCGGAGGTCTGCATAACCAGGGCACTAGAGATTCTTTCTCTGTCAGACCCTACCAGCGCTCCTGAGCAGCGGCCCGATTGCTTTCATCTTGAAGCAGTCAGGGGTCATTTTTCTCTGCACCTACCAGACTGGCATCTTATTACTACCATTATGTTTGGGTGCAGAGAATAATATCCAGAGGCTACCAAATACCATTCAATTTAATTCCCAGACCCGTCAAACAAATCTCCGATGTACCACCCAATCAGAGAGAATTAGCAGCCTTAGAAATAGAAAAGCTGCTAAGAAAAAGAATCATCCAACCAGTCCCATCAGACCAGACAGGATCCGGGTTTTACTCGAGGTTCTTTTTAGTGCCAAAAAAGACAGGGAACTGGACCAATCCTGGATCTCAGCCTATTGAACAAATTTATCAAACCTCAAAATTCTGGATGGTCACAGTACAGTCCATTCTTCCCTTCCTAGGGAGGGACAACTGGATCTGCTCTATAGACCTCCAGGATGCGTACTACCACATAAAGATGGATCACCACTCTCGGAGGTTTCTCTGCTTCTGCCTGGGAGCCAATCACTACCAGTTCAGGGCACTGCCATTTGGTCTCTCGACAGCCCCCTTAGTGTTCACCAACTGTATGGCAGTTGTGGTAACTCATCTTCGACTACAAGGATTCTAGGTGTTTCCCTGTCTAGATGATTGGCTCCTTACCGCTCCGACCAGGAAGCTCCTAGTCTGCAGCCTCTCTTACACTCAAGGTCTCGCTCTCTGCTTGGGGATTACAATCAACAAGGACAAATCTCAAATGTCTCCAATGAAGACAATGGAATTTATTGGAGCGGTCTTCGACACAACAACCTGTCAAGTTTCTCTCCCCCCTCACAGGCTTTTGAAAATAAGACACCAAATCCAAGGCCTTCTTCCTCAGACCTATGTACCAGCACGTCTTGTACTGCAACTCTTAGGCATGAGAATCCTGCAGTGGCTCCTTTCCGCACAATGGTCATTTCTAAGTCACCCAATTGACCACATGATACGTCTTACAAACCATTGCAAGGAAGAAATGCTATGGTGGATGAAGCCACAAATGAATCTTTGGTGTTGACCATTCTGTCTTCCCCAGCCCATGGCCACAGTGACCACGGACTCTTCCCTGTTAGGGTGGGGGGTCACTTACAGGGAAAGATGGTCCAAGGCACCTGGTCCCCCATGGAGGCCAATTTGCACATAAATGTCCTGGGACTGAGGGCAGTTCTCTTAGCGTTGCAAGCATTCCATGCATCCCTACCCTCTGGGACCATTGCAATTCAGTCAGACAATGTGTCATTCATCTGGTATATCAACAAGCAAGGTGAAACCAGGTCTTATCCCCTGTGTTGGGAAGCCATGAGAATTTGGCACTGGATGTTAGCTTCCAACCGCTTTCTTATAGCAAAGCACATTCCCAGGAGTTCCAACCTTATTGCAGACAATCTGAGCAGGAACATCCTGATGCCTCACGAGTGGTCCCTCAACCTTGTAACAGCGGATCAGATCTTTCAACGCTGGGGCAAGCCTTGCTACGATCTGTTTGCTTCCCCCTAAACTACAAATGCAGAAGCTACTTTGCCCTGATCCACCCTCAGGGGGAACCACCGAGGGACGCTCTAATGTACGATTGGCCCCCGGGTCTTCTGTATGCCTTTCCCCCATTTCCCCTCATTCCAAAATTTCTCCAGAAAGCTCAGAGGTTGAGAAGCAAAGTGATCCTCATTGCCCCCTACTGGCCCCGTTAAGTCTGGTTCCTGTTTCTATGGCCTCATCTGATTCACAGCCCGTGGATCCTGGATCATTCCCAAGACCTGTTATCTCATCCTCAGGGACTGATTCATCTGTACATCCACAGTCTCAAGCTCACAGCTTGGTTCCTCCACTTTCAATGATTGTCAGGCTACCTGACATCCCATCTCCTGTTCGTGAAATTCTTCTGGCTTCACACAAACCTTCCACCAGGAAAGTTTATTCTAGTAAATGGACTAGGTTCTCTATTTGGGCCAAAGATCAGAACTTAGACCCTTTCTCTATGCCTATTCAAAAGATCCTACAATATCTGACTACTCTTTTACATGCAGGAGCCTCAGCATCGACGATCGCTGTACATTTAGCAGCTATCATCAATTTTCATAATGGACTTGATAATTCTTCGATTATGTCACACCGCCTATGCGAGACTTTTTTGAAAGGAGTATTACATGTTAAACCTCCTGTCAAGCCTCCCTTAGAACCCTGGGACTTGACTTTGGCACTTCAGTCTCTCACAGGTCCTCCTTTCGAGCCCTTTGGTTCATGTGATTTAAAATGTTTGTCTTGGAAAACCTTACTTCTACTAGCACTTACCTCAGTGAGAAGAGTATCTGAGCTGCAGGCCTTGAGTGTCAAGAGACCTTACTTGATCTTCCACATTGATAGGGTGTCCCTTTGTACTGACCCTTGTTTCTTGCCCAAGGTCATTTCTGGATTTTCCATTAACCAATCTACTGACCTGCCGGTTTTCTTCCCTTAGCATTATAATAGAGGGGAGTATCTTCTGCACACCCTTGATGTGCATTGGCAGCTTCATTGTTATTTGGACAGGACTAAATCTTTCAGGAAAACAGATCAATTGTTTGTGGCCTTTGCAGGACCCAGATTGGTGAAACCTGTTTCCAAAGTGACTTTATCCTCCTGGCTTAGAAACATCATTACCTTTATTTACCAACAGAATAAGCTATCCTTACCTTCCAGAATAAAGGCTCATTCTACAAGATCTATGGCTACTTCTGTAGCATTTCATTACAGAGCCTCTAAGGATGATATCTGTGTAGCAGCCACTTGAGCAAGACCTCATACCTTTATCTCTCATTACAAATTGGATTTGGCCTCCAGGGGATGAGCATATTGTGGTTCTATGGTGCTCAGGAATATCCTTCCTTAGGGGCCACCCAGGACTCAAGTAGCTGGGGACCTGGTCCTAATAGTAATTAATGAACAAAGATTTACAACATTAGATAAAGAAGTTATGTCTCACCATAACATTCCATCTGTGCTGTAGATCTTTGTTCATTCATTACTTCCCACCCTCCTTCCCCCTGCCTGGAATCCTGGTGGACTTTAGGAACTCCTGGTTAGGGTATTTGCTCAAATAGAGCCTTCTACTATTTACTACGTGTATTATATAGGGGTGGGCAAACTCAATCTGGAGTAACCAGAAGAAGGGCATTATTGGTAGGTCTTAGCTGAGAGTTTTTGGCTGGCACGAGCTTGGAAACAGCTGTATCAGTTCCGAGGACGGAACTGAGGTCCTAATAATAATGAATGAACAAAGATCTACAACACAGATGGAACGTTATGGTAAGACATAACTTCTTTTTTCTTACTTAGCTCATGACATCATGCATTCTATGCATGCAGATCAGATTACATTACATCTAATGTGTATATGCAAGCCTAATTGTGAATGTCAAGTCTCTGATTGGTTAATATAGCATAGTAGGCTTCTTTTACAAGAATTAGGAGCTACACTGTCTGCAAACATATTCAAGGTTCCCTTTTATAATAGTGATTATATTCTGTGATCAAATATATACAGAAATGTTTTTTTCTTGTAAACAGTTAATTATATTTCTATTTCTAAGTGAATATACTGGAGTTTTTTATAAATAGATCTTTATAAATAACTTTCCTATGCAGTTAGCAAGTGTTTAGTATAGGCTTATACATTTACAGGAAATGCTTATGAGTAATGGTAATAACTGTAAGGATACTCAAACACCATATTAAATCCTAGCAAAAAAAAAAAAATATATATATATATATATATATATATATATGAATAATTTGCTTGAACTATAATACTTTGCATTTAATATGTTGATTTCCTTATTGTATCCTAGATATTATTTATATTTCAGATGTCATGTTTTCAGTTATTATAAAGTCATGTCTTTTAGTATATTAGCACTTTATGACAGGGAAAGGACTCAGTAATATCTATGACTTGTGATAACACAACAAACAAGTTATGAGTTTCAGTATTACCCTATTACTATCGTAGATATTTACAGCTATCTCTGACTTAATTTTGTCTTTGAGTCATTCACTTTTAAGACCTGTTATCCATAGTAAGTTTTATATAAATAATGTTTTTTACTAATTGTTGTCATTTTAACTGATGCCATTTAATTATTATAGCAATAACCCACGTCTGGGTGTGGGTAATGCTAAATTTACCCACGGTTGGCATGGTTTGGTCCCGAGGACCAAAAGCCAACCGTGGGTAAATTAGCATTACCCACACCCAGATGGTTATTGCTATTATATGACATTATTTAAGAAAAGAAACTATTACTTTTCTTAAATAATGGCATAGTATAATGCCTGTTTACTGCCCTTCCGCAGATGTCTGGCATCGCGGCAGTTCTGATGTACTGCGCGCCCGCGCAGTACATCAGAGTTGTGAAAAGCGGAGAAAGCAAGATCTCCGTTGCTTTTTAGTGTCTCGCTATGTTAAATGAGTTTAACATGGCGAGACAGTTAAAATAAGCAACGGACATCTCCGTTGCTTATTTTAAACTGTCTGGCTCTGTTAAACTCATTTAACATAGCGAGACACTAAAAGCAACGGAGATCTTGCTTTCTCCGTTTTAAACACTGTCTCGCGATGTTAAATGGGTTTAACATAGCGAGACAGCTTTAAAATAAGCAGCGGAGATCTCCGTTGCTTATTTTAAAGCTGTCTCATATGTTAAACCCATTTAACATAGCGACAGTTTTAACGAAGTTATACTAATGGAATGAAAAGTCCGGGCGACCGGACCTTTTTCCATTAGTATAACTCGATTTACAACGGGCACGCTGGCCAATCAGCGTGCACGTTTTGGGGGGGTCATGGTATAATATTGATTTTAGTCAGTTATTTAAACATCTGTTATTCCAAAAGTTTAGGAGTTAATTAAGGACAAATATGTCTTATGGAATATTTCTAAAAATCTATGTTAACATCTTTTGGGAATGACACCACTCACTATGTGCTAACACCCAATTCTTGTGAAGTTTTTCTTTAGTGGGAGTTTGTCATGATAAGATTTATTCAGAGGGCAAGTAAATACAAACACTAAATGATTATTTGATTTGTTCTGCCAAAGTTTTTATTAGAAGTAATACAGATGGCATGCTTAGGTATTTTGGGTAATCATTTAGTTTGTTAATAAAGCTAATGCTTCCTTAGTCTATTAAACACTAAATTCAGATTATATATATCCTAATATGTCTCTTGCTTCCTTAGTGAATAATTACTGTATAAATGTTTAATGTTTCTAATAATAATGTATGTAACTCATCTCTAAAACCTAACTAGAATCAATATCTGATTAGTTGTTTATCACTGCTATTTTTCTCTTAATTTATAATATATTCTCCATTTTTTACTTTCTTTTCATGGGCTCGAACCAACAAAGGTTGATGGTTGGGATAGGTTGTCTATCAGATTTAGTTTTGTTTGCTAGACTAGGAATTTATCTCATTCCATGTATAGGGTGTATTAAAGTTTATATCAGGGTGAAATATGCTAATTGTTTGTTATTTAACTCTTTTTCTACTTTTGAAATGCCTGACACAATTGTTTTACTTTTATCTTTCATGGAGAAAGTTATTTGGACTGAGATAAATAGAAATACAACAATTGATATTCTATTGTCTATTCAGGAATAGTATTATGTATACAGGATTCTAGTAATACAAGTTCCTTTATTATTTGTTATCTTTAAATAATTCTGATATGGATTTAACTTAGCTATCCTTAAATACTAATGGCTTGAACAACTCATATAACAGAGCCAAGCTACTAAGGTATCTTAAACTAAACAAGGCTCAAGTAGTTTTTCTCCAAGAGGCACACTTTAAAATAAATGACACATGTATGTGGGACCCTAAGGAATATACAATACTTGCTCAAACTTCTTATAAAGATAAGACCAGAGGAGTAACAATTCTATGTAGAAAGACTTTCTTAAATCCCCAAATCATTTACAGACATGTAGATAATGATGGACTCATGGCCTTAGTTATACTTAAGTTTAATAATAGAATTTGGACCCTGGTTAATTTATACTGGTTCCCGGGTATGGGGGTTGGACTAGCTAAGAAACCCTTAGACTTTATTACAACTACTTCTAAAGGTAATATTATACTAGGAGGTGATTTCAATTGTATCACAGATATTATAGAAACTACCAATAGGAAATCTGCTAGACTATTGTCCTCAGCCAAACAGTTAAAAAAATGGACATAAATGTTTAAATTAAAAGATACCTTTAATGCTTTGGGACCAAAGTCTTTACTATTCTCACATCATGACTATAGACATGGTATGCAAACTAGAATAGATAAAATTTATATCTCACAAGATCTTTATTCTAAAATCTTGAATTTTTCAACACAACCTTGTCCCTTTTCGGATCATAATTCCCTGCTGTTAACAATACACTTGGAATTCAATTAATTAGTTATTACTTCAATGATTCCTTCATATATCACAAAAAATAGAGACTTTAAATATTGGATAACTTCTGAACTTCAGCTTTTCTTAGAGATTAATTATAAACCTGAAGCAAACACAGTTATTGTTTGGAATTCTCTTAAGGCCTATCTATATGATAAAACCATTAGCTGGTACAAAAATAAAATTAAAGAATGGGACTCAGAGTTACAGCAACTACAAAATCAAATATTATCTCTTAAATCTAATAAAAACTTAATTGCTACAGATAAGAGGAAAACAGAAGAAGCAAATAAGAAATACAATGAAATATTATCCCATAAAACTAATTTAGGTATGGAAAAACTGAAATTAAATTCTTATGCTACCTCTCCTAAGCATCTTCATAACCTATCTATGAAAGTTAAGATACAATCAAAAATTAATAACACTGATAGTATCTTTCATGAAGTGGAAAGGAAAAAAGTCTCAGACATAGGGGACATTCTGGAGGTTTTTAGTTATCATTACGCATATCATCATAAAGATAAAATAAGTACAAATGAATGTGAGAAGTTAGAGAATATAGTTACCAGCATAACATGAATTCCTGAGGAACTTAAGTTAGATCTACAAAAACCTATTTCTCAAAAGGAAATTATAGATGGTATTAAAGGAAGTAAGTCAAATAAAGCACCTGGAATAGATGGCTTCATCATCTTCTTTCGGCTGTTCCCATTAGGGGTCACCACAGCAGATCATCTGTTTCCACTTCTTCCTGTCCTCTGCATCTTTCTCTGTCACACCAACCGCCTGCATGTCCTCTCTCACCACATCCATAAACCTTATCTTAGGCCTTCCTCTTTTCCTCTTACCTGGCAGCTCCAGCCTTAGCATCCTTTTCCCAATATACCCAGCATCCCTCCTCAGCACATGTCCAAACCAACGCAATCTCGCCTCTCTTGCTTTGCCTCCAAACTGTCCAACCTGAGCTGACCCTCTAATATACTGATTCCTAATCCTGTCCATCCTTGTCACACCCAGTGCAAATCTTAACATCTTTAACTCTGCCACATCCAGTTCTGACTCCTGCCTTTTTGTCAATGTCACTGTCTCCAACCCAATAACATAGCTGGTCTCACTACCTTCTTGTAGACCTTCCCTTTCACTCTTACTGGTACCCGTCTGTCACAAACCACTCCTGACACTCTTCTCCACCCATTCCACCCTGCCTGTACTCTCTTCTTCACCTCTCTTCCACACTAACCATTACTCTGAACTGTTGATCCCAAGTACTTAAACTCATCCACCTTTACCAACTCTACTCCCTGCATCCTCACCATTCCTCTACCCTCCCTATCATTTACACACATATAGTCTGTCTTAGCCCTGCTGACCTTCATTCCTCTCCTCTCTAGAGCATATCTCCACCTCTCCAGGGTCTCCTCAACCTGGTCCCCACTCTCACTACAGATCACAATGTCATCTGCAAACATCATAGTCCACGGGGCCTCCTGTCTGATCTCATCTGTCAACCTGTCCATCACCACTGTAAATAAGAAAGGGCTCAGAGCTTGATGTAATAGATGGCTTAATTATCGAAATTTATAGATTGTTCCCTTCTTCTATAATCTCTCTCCTACATAAAACCTTTCTTGAAGTTCAAACATTAGCAAATATTCCTGTTTTTTGGAGAAATTCTCTAATTTCCCCTATATTAAAAGAGAATAAGGACCCTAATTATTGCAACTCATACAGACCAATTTCTTTGTTGGTTAATGATTATAAACTATTTATGTCAATTACGGTCAGTAGATTGAAAATACCCATATCTAAAATAATTAATGAAGATCAAACTGGTTTCATACATAACAGGCATACACAGGATAATATTAAAAGAGTATTAACTCTGATATATTACTCAATAGAGGAAACCATGACGCATTGATAATAGGTCTAGATCTTCAAAAGGCCTTTGACTCCTTAAATTGGGGTTATTTATTTAAAGTCTTACAGTTATTTGATTTCCCCCCTTTTTTATAACAATGATAAAGAAAATCTATGATAATAATCTAGCATATGTCAAATTAGGTCCCCTTACTTCCAAAGCAATCCAAATCACTTGAGGTACTAGACAAGGATGTCCCATGTCCCCTATCCTATTTGACTTGCCACAGAAATACTTGCCATTTTAATACATAATAACCCAAAGATAAGAGGTATAAATATATATGACCAATATATTTCTAAAATAATGATGCTTGCTGATGATGTTTTACTTACCTTACCCAACTCTAAGGAAGTGTTAGGTGAAGTGGATATAGTAACAACAAGTTTCCAAAAAAATCTCAGGACTCTCCTTCAATAAATCTAAATCAAAATATTTATTATTACATAAAAAAAGAACATACAGGTTCCAGTTAATCATATTATTGGAAACCAAGTTTCAACTTTAGACTATTTAGGAATAGTCCTAGGCAAGAATATAGAGGAAACCTTACAGCTTAACTATGCTAAAACCATAGATTTAATCAAGACATTAATAAGAAATGGAATAATTTGTTTATAACATTTGATGATAGGTTACAACTGATACAAATGGTTTTGTTACCTAAAATATTATATATTGCACAAGCCCTTATACTTCCATAAGGAAAGAAAATCCTTAAAGAAATAACTCAACTCTGATGAAATTCCTATGGTACCTCAAAAGAAATAGAGTGACATATTCTCATCATATCAGAAAATGGGAACAAGGGGGGTTAAAATTCCCAGAGATTGAAACTTATATAAAGGCATCTATAATTAAAATAGTGATGAATTGGATAAATCCTAGATACTCTTCCAATTGGAAACAGTTACACTCCATTATACAATTGAATGAAAATTGTTTATCAAAGAATGCTTTAGTAACTGACAAAGATAAGCTATGACACTATTTAAGTTTAAATTTACAGTATAGTGCTACAAAATTAACTAAACTAACACTAATAAACAGTATTTTTTATGTGTTTAGAAAATTCATTAACATACATTTAGATATAAAACTGTAGCATAGATTTTAATACCATTTACTATTACAAGGGATTTCCCTGATAAAACACATGGAGAGATTTTTGGTTTATGGGAAAATAATAACCTATTTTTTTTTTGGTTGCAATGTATTGAAAACCAACAAACTTTGAACACACAAAGTATATTGTCAACCTATGGCCTTTCCACTAATAACTGGTTGGTTCTTCAGAGTGTCACAGCATATACTAAGGATCTGTTTAGAATAATACATAACTCATCCTTCAAAACCGTACCAAAAATTATAAACTGGATTTTTGGAATTCTATATAATAATATCAATGTTAAGAATGAATTATCATATCTATATAATACTTTCTCTATAAGACAGCTCCCAAAGATTCTTACTGGCAATACCTAACTATAGAGTTTCAAGTATCATTATCAATGGAAGATAAAACAAACATTTTATTTTCAGTTAAACTAACTTCTTACTCACAATTCTGGAGGATTTTTCATTGGAAATTTCTACACAGATCCTTTCTGACACCTGAGAAACTCTCAAAAATGAACTCTTCAAACAGCAAGTTATGTTGGAGATGTCATCTGTCCACTAATGCTGACTGGTCTCATATGTTTTATGACTGTACTAATATTAAACCATATTGGAATGAGATTAACAAATTTCTTCAAGCTATCTATACTAATATATTTGTTTTGACAAAGTCTTTAATTTTATTGCATGTTGTTAATAGTAATAACATGAAGAAAGATTACCTGCATTTGTTGTGGACAATGTTAGCAATAGCCAGAAAATGTATAACTAGAATATGGAACTCTAATGTAGCACCCACAATGGAGGAATTCTTATCATTACTGAAGAAATGCATACTAATGGAGAAAAGAACTAAAGAGTTAAGAACTTTTTCTAAGCCACTGGTTAATAGTCCACGGAGGAAAGTTTTGAATTTGATTGATTCCTCCCTACAGATGGAACCAAACTCTTCCTAACTATCATAGTTTATATATTAACTTATTATTTAACTACAAATGTTTTTATCTGAATCCTTTTTGTCAGGCTGAATGTAAATACTGTAAATAGTTATTGAATGTTATGAATGTATTAAATCATTGTGTTATTTCATCAAAATAAAAAGCATTTGAGTAAAAAAAAAGACAGTGCACCAGAGATTGCAATTTTTGAGAAGGCTTAGGAGAGCAAATCTCCCATCGACAGTTCTCACTACCTTCTACAGAGGTACTATGGAAAGCATCCTGACGAACACCCTCATAGTATGGTATGAAAGCTGTTCTACCTCTAAGCACAAATCCCTCCAGAGAGTGGTAAAGACAGCTGAGAGGATCATCAAGACCACCTTACCACATATCCATAACTTGTACTTATCCTGATGTCTTAGCAGGGCTAGAGGAATAATTAAAGTCTGCACTCACCCTGCTTACAGACTGTTACTGCATTTATTAGTTGGAAAGCACTTCCAAAGCATATGTTGCATAACTACAAGATTCAGGAACAGCTTCTTCCCTAATGTCATCAGGCTGCTGAACTCTAGTAACAACTATGCTCCATGATGGCCATCTGGGTCAGTCGAAACTGTAGTAGCTTGTCTCATATTGTGCATTAACCTGGTTACCAGTCTCATCTAATACTTAGTGCAATATTCACCACGACTGTAACTTACAGGCCATCTAGGGCAGTAGCAATGCAGTAAAATATCTCTTCTTTCAGTGCAATACATGTTGCAAATTTGCAAATTAACCAAAGTGCAATATTCTAAGGTCCATAGTGCAGTACTGTAATGTTCACAGTGCAATACTCATATGTCTTTTTCTGTGCAAGGATCAATACAATGTATTAATCAAGTACCTGTGCAAAACTAAAGACTCATGCAAGTAAGTGTCCACTGCGAAGTGTTAAAATGTGATTCTAATTATGTGCAATATTAGTCTGGCTACCTGTATGTCTGTGATGTAATAGCTTGGTGTTATATGTGTAAATGTCTGTGAAAATAGTCTATATGTTGTCTGTGGACTAAAGTCTGTTGTAGTTTACTTATTAAACAGGAAAGTAGAGATCAAGATGGGGGTAAATTGCCTTGTGCTTATCTACTACAATAATCATTGCTTTTCAGTATTGGTGCTATGCACAGGTATTATCTGATGCTGTTGTCTTGTCTTCATTCCAAGATGAAAAGTTATGGTTAGCGTGATTAATGTTAGCATCCATTTCAACTATGTCAGCTAAAAATCCTGAAAATTTACAGGTGAAAAGGTGTCACCTGCAGCTAAGGAGGCAGAAATGGTTCTTGCATTATTTGCAAATACTGCCTTAAGGCTGAGCAATCTAAAATATCTGTAAAAGACAGGAGATGTATTTTGATTAGAAGCTTCTTAAAATGCTCTTATTTTTTAAATGATTTATGCTGTTAAATTATTGTTATTTTGTAACTGACAGTATTCTTATAAATGCTACACCAATGCTTTTATGGGGCACAGTCTCTAATACTTTTCTCACTGAAATAAGTACTTTTCAATTTTGATTAAACAATGGATTGCTCTCAATGTATTGTTCTAATGAAGCAAGATCTTTATACAAACCATGGATTAGGGAACGTAAATATAAGATTTCATGAGCAGAATGGGAAATACTGCATAAGATTATAAAAACTCAGCTAAATACAGTATTGTTCTTTGGGTTATTAAATGTAGCTAGGGCATAGGTATAAATTTCATTTTATAAACAGAAACATGATTATCTTTTGTCAATTAGCACGGATTTCCTGTCTATACTACATCTGAAATCAGACCTCTGTGACATTTTTCCTGCCAAGATTTAAGTAAACTGATCCTTTTCTCTACTATTTCAAATTCTTCTCAGACTGTTTCTTTTTTATTCTCATGGATTTTGCTTGACTTGAAACAGAGTGCAGGAATAATTAAGTGCAATTTGTCTGCGTTTGTGTTTGACGAGGTGCTCTGATCTGTGATGGGACATTAACAGAATACCACTGGGAAGAAGACTGCTAAAATTAAGCAACATACCTTGCAAACAAAGGAGGTTATCCATCTATTTACCTATCTATATATCTACATGATGTAGAAAAGAGAACTACAGAAAAATAGCAAAAAGACCTCATGCCATAGAAAGTGATCTAATGCCAAGTAAAACTGTTAACTTTGTTTAATCTTTTAGTAAACAATATTCCTGATTTTGTTCTACGTATATTGGCTTTAGAGCATAACATAAGTCTGTAGCTTAGTAGATATACTCTGCTCAATAACACAGCAAAATACGTACATCATTAGCTTTATAATGAAAAATCAAGCTTTGTATGCATATGAAAAATGCATGAGATGTTTCACAGATTTGATTTAAGGATGTAATACTTTAAAGAATTGAACAAAAGGTCTGGAGGTGATTCTAGCATTAGTTAAGCAATTTCAGTATTTTTTTTTAAGAGGAACATTACTCGACTATAAAATAACCTTAAGGTGATGTACAAATTTTGAGAGAGGTGGGATGTTATGAGAAGAGCTGATTGCGACTAAATAACTTTAGGATCCTATCACTGATATGATGTATATAAGGACTACTAAGTTTTTTTGTGCTGTGCTGACTTCTGAGTCTAATTCAACTGGCATTCGGCTGCTACATTGTTGTTATTGTATAGAGCACAGAGGCATATGAAGGCTGTGATGAGAAGAAATATGCCAGCAATGGTGTGGATTTAAAGTGCCCTGGGGAAGATGAGAGTGCTGCACCAGCAATGCCAATATTATTAATAAGTCCTAGAATAATAACCGTAAAAAATAGGGAATCATGAAACAAATGGAACCACACATATTAATGAAGCAATGTGGTTTGGGGACTTGAATTACATCCCTGAAGACTAAGGTTTAACTTGCATAGTTCCTAGATTACAGGCGGTGTGATGCAGACAAGTCATTAAAGTAACACTGCTCTCCCAATGTACATGTGCAAATAAACAGCATAACCTAAATGCCTTGCTTTAATGGTTCTCCTTCCCCCCAGTCATGTCTAGTATATACTAATATGCTTGAGGAATGACCACTGATTTGTTCTAGCCCTGTGCTCCTACCTGTTCCCAATATATATATATATATATATATATATATATATATATATATATATATATATATGTATATATAGACATACCTGTTGAAGCATGGAAGTGTTTAGGTGAAATGGCAGTGGAGTTTTTAACTAGATTGTTTAATGAAATCTTGGAAAGTGAGAGGATGCCTGAGGAATGGAGAAAACGTGTTTTGGTACCGATTTTTAAGAATAAGAGTGATGTGCAGAGCTGTAGTAACTACAGAGGGATTAAACTGATCAGTCACAGCATGAAGTTATGGGAAAGAGTAGTGGAAGCTAGGTTAAGAAGGGAGGTGATGATTAGTGATCAGCAGTATGGTTTCATGCCAGGAAAGAGCACTACAGATGCGATGTTTGCTCTGAGAGTGTTGATGGAGAAGTACAGAGAAGGTCAGAAGGAGTTGCATTGTGTCTTTGTGGATTTAGAGAAAGCATATGACAGGGTGCCTAGAGAGGAGTTGTGGTATTGTATGGGGAAGTCGGAATTGTCAGAGAAGTATGTAAGAGTGGAACAAGATACGTACGAGGGTAGTGTGACAGCGGTGAGGTCTGCAGTGGGAGTGATGGATGTGTTTAAGGTGGAGATGGGCTTACATCAAGGATCATCTCTGAGCCCTTTCTTATTTGCAATGGTGATGGACAGGTTGACAAACGAGATCAGACAGGAGTCCCCGTGGACTATGATGCTTGCAGATGACATTGTGATCTGTAGTGAGAGTAGGGAACAGGTGGAGGAGACCTGGAGAGGTGGAGATATGCTCTAGAGCGAAGAGGAATGAAGGTCAGCAGGACTAAGACAGAATATATGTGTGTGAATGAGAGGGAGGATAGAGGAATGGTGAGGATACAGGGAGTAGAGGTGGCGAAGGTGAATGAGTTTAAGTATTTAGGATCAACAGTTCAAAGTAATGGTGAGTGTGGAAGAGAGGTGAAGAAGAGAGTACAGGCAGGATGGAGTGGGTGGAGAAGAGTGTCAGGAGTGATTTGTGACAGACAAGTACCAGTAAGAGTGAAAGGGAAGGTCTACAAGAGGGTAGTGAGACCAGCTATGTTATATGGGTTGGAGACAGTGGCATTGACAAAAAGGCAGGAGTCAGAGCTTGACGTGGCAGAGTTGAAGATGTTAAGATTTGCAGTGGGTGTGATGAGGATGGACAGGATTAGGAATAAGTATATTAGTGGGTCATCCCAGGTTGGAAGGTTTGGAGACAAAGCCAGAGAGGCAAGATTATGTTGGTTTGGACATGTGCTGAGGAGGGATGCAGAGTATATTGGGAAAAAGATGCTAAGGATGAAGCTGCCAGGTAACAGGAAAAGAGGAAGGCCTAAGATAAGGTTTATGGATGTGGTGAGAGAGGACATGCAGGTGGTTGGTGTGACAGAGCAAGATGCAGAGGACAGGAAGAAATGGAAACAGTTGATCTGTTGTGGCGACCCCTAATGGGAGCAGCCGAAAGAAGAAGAAGAAGTTGTTTGTCTTTTGGCTTTTTCCTGGTAAGGGGTCGCCACAGCAGAACTCCCATCTGCTAATGATTGGCAGTAGATTTTTATGAAATGCCGAGGTGCCAGCTCGATGCCCAACCTTCAATGAAGGCATGCCCATTTACGCACGCATGTCTTTCGAACGCTAACCAACCATGGGGAGGACATGCAGACTCCACACAGAAGGCACTCCCAAGGCCAGCTGAGAATTGAACGGGAGAACCTCTTGCTGTGAGGTAACAATGCTACTGCTGTACCACTGCGGCTACATGTATATATATATATACACACACACACACACACACACACACACATATACACACAATCACTCGCACGCACGCATGCACAGACACACAAACACATACACACACACACACACATACACACACACACACACACACACACACACACACACACACACACACACACACACACAATACCCTACATAACTCACCTGAGTGATAAACTGAGGCAGACATGTTTAGAAAAATATAGACAAAGAATACAGGCAGATATCAATATACACAATGTGCAGACTTACATCTGATTGGCAGAGACACTTATACTAAAAATGCAAAGTATTAAACTTCTAATAATAACTCAGCTACATCACTTCAAAGGACATGGTTCAGAAATTATGTTAATATATAAAAGTAAAACAAAAATGTATGATAAATATTTGTGTATGAAAGTATCAATATAAACTACACATTTGTCAAGAGTCCATAAAAAATATCAGTCAGTTAAATGATTTTAAATAAAATAAAACTTATCTACTGATAATTCAAAAAACATAATTTGGTGAAATAATAATATAATACAGATGAATTAGAAAAGAAATACAAGTTTAGGCAATATTAAAATTATATGGTACTTCTGATAACACATTCAAGTCTCTGCAGAAATGTATTTGAATGAATCAGAAACACTCAGAAAAATCATTTGAAGATGAATCTTCACACAGTCGGATTATTGAAGCTGGATCAGAATTAGTCTCCACCATGCAAAACAAAATATGTGCTGCAAACTCAGGCTTTAATTTCTAAATAAATATATGGGGTTCAAAGTCAATCTATACATAAATCATAAAATATGCATGAAAATAGAGAGTTCTGATAGCCAGTCATTGCCATTTCCATACTGTTTTTTTTTTTGTTAAATATCTTTATTAACTTATCACTTAAGACACAGAAACACATGCATTAACAAAAAAGAAAACAAACCATAATAAAATTTTTTCATTAATAATTTTTATTTAAGATTTGTTTACCAAGAAAGTCTGACTTGGAATGGGCCAATTTTCAGCGGAGGCCAGGGGAGAAAAGCTCCAGACACATTTTTGTAATGTGGGAGGAAACCAGAGGATCCAGAGGAAATCCACATGAATGCAGGGAGGACATGCAGACTCCGCACAGAAGGCACTCCAACAGAGAACCGAACCGGAGAACCTCTTGCTGTGAGGTGACAATGCGAACCCCTGTACCACTACACCATCCAAAGTGAATCTCCCACTACTTTACACACTGTCATTACTTGGATTCAAACCGAGGTTGCCTGGGCCACAACGAAGAGTACTAACCACTATACAATAATGCTAAGCTATCTGGAGAGGAGCTTATACATTGCATATGTGTTTTATTTCTTTATAATTACTGTCGTACACTTCAACATTAAATATATTGTTCAATTCCAGCCTATCTTAATCCCCATTCGTCCCGAACATTATTCTGTATGTACTGTTTCCACAAATCCTTTTTTCCCATGTGATTTGCACCTAACCTTTTTCTAAAGATCTCACTTCCAGTTCTTTTATCTATTTAACAAAACTCAATAATTCAATTACAATTGGTTCAAATTTTGAGTTCCGTTTTCTAGTAATTGCTTTTTTGGTAGGTTTTAGCATTAAACTTCGTAAGGCTTTACAATGTCTAAGCAGGCCAGATCCTATGTCCCAGGTCAAAAAAAATATGCGCTTAGTTATATCAAAGTTTCTTTCTTGATACTTCTGATAGAGTACTCTGCGGTGTAGTTTTAAAATCTACTAACTCATTACACTCTCAAAAGACATGTTCTCAGTTAGTTCTCTTTCCCATCACAACTCCAGCATTTGCTATCTACCTGAGAACAATTCTTTGAAATATACTTGAGGTATAAAAAATAAGTATGCAAGTTCTTCCAAGCAAAAATTCTAAACCTTCTGGACATTGTTGCATACTTGGAGTTATACATATGTCCTTCCATTGTCTTTTTGTAAATTGCTTTTCTGGTCTCTCTTCCCTTTTTTAAACTCTCCTTACTGATTCTTATAATTGTCATGCAATATTTTATACGTCCTACTAACTATCCCTTTTTAAGAGCAGCTTCTGTTCTAACCTCAACTAAAAACTCGACTAGAGATGGTCTTTCACTTAGGATCATAGGATCATAGTAGGTTACTAGGCTATTGGCCTTAAGGTCTCTGCAAGCCTATCCATGTTAGAACCTTGTGCCCTTATGGACCAAGCCATATAGGCTATGTTTGTGTGCAAATTTAAGATTAACACTGGCTGCCCCTGTCTAAGAGACATGGGAGAAACCCCTGGTGTAAATGTATGTTTTCCCCATCCAATTTTCCAGGATATGCTTAAATAGGGTAATTGTGGAGCTCTGTTTTATATAAATTGGGAGTTTGTGCCAGAGGAGTGGTAACCTCTGGGAGAAATATCTGTCTCTCCAGCATGTTCGGTTAATATCACAGGCTTGGTTAAGATCCCAGAGTGAGTGAATGTTGTCCTTAAGGCTTCCCTGTCCCTTTCTATCTTCCTATACTCTGATATCAATTCCTAAAAGGGAAGGGAGTCTGTAGGCTCCAGTGCAGACATCTGCTTAAACTCATCCCACTCTGTTCCCATACTCTTAAGACGTACTACATAGCAACAGCATTGCTCTTATGTGGATGCTATCCCTGGGATTCATTATTGCTTGCCTACACTAAGTTTACACTAAGTGCAAATTCTTCTGAGTGAGCAGACAACACAAGCAATAACTTGTACCTTTTTCCTCCTTAATTTAGCTTTCCTTCTGGTTTTCTTGCAATAATCATGAGGGATTCATAAATGTTACCACAAAGTGTAGACTAGATGTACACTTAGTATAATCTTTTTGTGTGACTAGAAAGCAGAAAACATATGATAGGGATGGTCTTGGATACAGAACAAGAGTTGTACACTTGGTGTAGGAGTTAATTAATTTGGCTCTATGTCTTTTATTAGGTGCACCACATCACTTGGTGTCTGGACTCCAGGTTGATTCAAGTAAGACTTGACAAAAATAAAGTCTGGTTATTGTGAAAATGACTTCATAAACTGACATCTTAAGTAAACAATTTCACATATATGTTTGATTTTAAACCTCTGTGCCTTTCACAGTTATGCTTTATAGCATAAACACATAGAGTGCTTGGGAACATGCTAAAATAAAGTCTATGAGACCGTATTTTACACTGTTATGCTATTACTTGTTTTATGTTAAATTTTATAATTATTCAGTTGTTGGGTATTCTGCTTTTTTCCTCATCCCAAAGACATGCAGTAGGTAGATTGGGAAATTTAATTGTTTGCAGATGTAGGTGTGTGGGTATGTGATACAGAAGAAAGGGCTGACAATGTACTTTCTTTCGCTGTTTGCTTAGTAAACTGTGAACAGTGGCAGCTGTTCATGACGTTGTTACCAAAGTCAGATATATGGATAAGAGGGATTGTCTAACATCAAGGCCTTTGTAAGATGATTTGATGTCGATAAATAAACATTACTAATGTCCTAAGACTCTGTTTGTCACATGACATTGTGCTCAGAATATATATAATTTGGTATGCTCATATATAAATTACATATTCCATACATGCATCTGATCATGTGCAGACTGAAATGAAACAAAAGTATTATATCTATGACATTCCAAATGATGAAAAAGATCTACACATATCAGTGTTGCAAGTGTAATTTATAAACAATAATAAATAAATGAACAAAATCCAAATAAGTTCCAGGTAGGCAGGTAGAGCAGACTCCAGGTGTAACTTTAAATCAAAATAAATTTATTGGTATAAAGTGCTTTTCGTCCAATCCTATACATGAACTTCTTCAGATACACTGTTACAAAAGAAAATGGTGCTTAAAATGCCCTCCCTTACTAGTCATGTGATCAAAAGACCAATCAAGAATTTAAAGTACCCTCTACAAAAGAACACTTATATTACTCAGACTTCTCTCGTACAAAAGCATATACTAAAACTTTTTAAAAACAAACGAATATTAAACATGAGTAAAAGCATAATATGAAAATCTAGATTCCTATTCAACTACTCATATTTATTATCTTTTTAAATTTTTCAATTATAAGATGCTGTGGATAGAACACGTCATTTAAACCTGGTAGTGTATATGCATCCAAGCATATTTGCCACAACAATTCAGATAATTCCAACATTACTGTCAATGGACCACCTCTTGTGTTAGGCCGCATCTGCTGTATTATCCAAAATTTAAAAGTGTGTCCTGGGTTCAGACTGACATGTTCTGCTAGGGCATTTTCGCCCTTATTCCTGGAAATACTATACAGGTGTTCATAAATCCTTTCACGTAATTTTCGTTCTGTTTTTCCTATATAGAATGAAGGGCATTCTTGACATTTAGCCAGGTACATAACCATTTTAGATTGACAATTGCATCTATTATTGTTCTTCAGTTTCATGCCCCTGACTTCTACATAATACCCTTCTTCTATATATTTACAATAGGGGCAACTGCTACATTTAAAAGTACCCGGAGTCCTATACAATTTAATTTTTTCTTTCTCCAAAATACTTTTCAAATTTATGCCCCTTCTGTAATAATTTTTGGATTTATTCCTATTTTAGCAACCAAGTCCTTTTCACCTGAAATTAAATTCCAATTCTTATGTATAATATTTATCACTTCGTAAGCTGCCTGATGTTAAGTTGTGCTCGGAATATATATAATTTGGCATGCTCATATATAAATTACATACTCAATACATGCAGCTGGTCATGTGCAGACTGAAATGAAACAAAAGTATTATATCTATAGCACTTCAAATGATGAAAAAGATCTACACGTATCAGTTTTGCAAGCGTAATTTATAAACAATAATAAATAAATGCCAATTCTGTCTAAAATCATTCCATACTATAACAGCGAACCACTTTTTGCATCATCAGTGCATAACTTGAGAGCATGTCAGGACCCAAAAAAGAACATAAGTTTCACTGAATAAGAGCTACAGTTTCTGTTTATTAATCAATTAGCAGATTTTAGAGTTTACTGATTGCGCTGATGGAGCATTATTATTGAATGCATATGTTCCTATCTTATATAGTTTTTAAGTTAAGAGAAGTGGCCCAAAATTTCTGCACCTCTACCTGCTCCGACTGCAGACATATTACAGCAACTGTGTTAGGGTACTTGGCAAAGTAAAACTGTGAACATACTATGCAACATGTGAGCATAAACGTTATAGTATAATACAGCCTTTGGAGTGCATTCAGTGAAGTCCACAGGAAATAGAAGACTTGACACAAGTAAAATAAATTACTGCAACTGTAAAAGGAACTGGATAGACACAGCATGCACACTGCAAACAAAATACAAAATACATTATAAAATGTAAACAGCATGGGGCCCGTCTTACATTCCATATATAGTGACGTCCTAAAGCAGATATAGGGAGAACACAAGGATGGCATTCTTTTATATGGAAGTTAAGGAGAATCCACACATAAATCCTAAAGTATACATACAGAGAGTCCTGGCAGCCAGTCATGGAAGCATAATATTAACAATATGTCTTTGTAACAATTAATTTTAGAATTAATTTTAGAATCATTACATCTGGAATGAGGGGAACATGGTGGTTTGCCATGTTACTTTTTCACAACGCAAAGTATTTTGCTTTTTACTGAAGTGATACTTTCTCATATGATGCTTATATTCACATGTTTTTACAAATGTGAATGCTGTACCCTAGAGACCACCACCAACTGTATCAAGACTATTTAGAGTGCAAAGTTGCAGATGCCACCACCAAAATATTCGATAATTCTCTGACAGACTGAATCTTCTCAGCACAAGTGGTAAATCTAGAAAAAAAATGCCATCATAGTAAAAGAGACTAAATGATTATGTACTGCAATATATGCCAAGAATTATTCATTCCAAATAATATCAGGAGTAGAATACTACAGGGGGGCACAATTTTCCCTCCTCAATAACTGTCAAAAAAACTGGTTACTTACAGCACACGTCATGCATGTTAAGAGAAAATTCCATTATGGTGGTGTGCCATAACAATGTTTATAATTTTATTGTATTTCTCATTGTGTACAAGGAATAAATTACACTGAAGTTTTGACATATAAATCAAATATTTTGCCATTACTGAATGTGTGTTAGACAGTTTTCAAAACAATTTTACATAATATTTGCAAATTTATTCTCAAAGAAGTGTAACATGTCTTATTCATCATGTACTGTTCCTGCCTGTTTTAAAGATAAGACAAGGATACTTGGTCTGTGAAAGAATCATTTACAAAACCTTTTTTGAACTTTTAGCTTGTACAGATTTTGAGATATTTGCAGTTTATGTTTTGATTCTGAAGCCCATGATAATTTAGTGAATAAATATTTTTCATAATGAATGTCTGGTCAGCAGAAAAGATATCTTATTCTGAGTGAAGTACAGAAGAAAGATAACTAAGCAAAGCTTTGCCTTCTGTAAAAATATTTATTTTGTCCTTTGTTTAGCCTTTTTTCACTTATAATTTACTTCATCATTCTTTTTTGTATTAAAGTTTTTTATACTAACCTAGGCTGAACCTGAAATCGATCCCTATGAATCAATGCTCTTCCTTGGTAAACCAACAGAAAAAAAAAAAACATGTGGACTAAACATAAAAAGAAGATAACATTCCGATGAGTTTTATATTGTTATAATGCAATGAAATGATTTGAAAACCTTTCTACCCTGCTTTGCCATCTGACGGTGCACACGACATAGAAATATGCTTATTTGATTACAAATGCAGACTTTGGCAAATACACTCCTGTAAACAGGCAAACACAGATATGCAGACAGGCAGAGGGTGAGGTTCATAAAAGCCTTAGGTTTGGTATAAGCTCCTTCAGCCAGGCCTTTGTAAGGTATAAACTGTTGTTGTTGTTGTTTTTTGGCTTTTCCCAGTTAGGGGTCGCCACAGCAGAATTCCAGTCCGCTAATGATTGGCAGTAGATTTTCATGAACACCGAGGTGCCAGCTCGACTTTCAACCTTCAACAAAGGCACGCCCATTTAAGCATGTCTTTCGAATGCCCACCCAACTGTGGGGAGGACATGCAGACTCCACACAGAAGGCACTCCCCGCACTCCAGCCGAGAATCGAACAGGAGAACCTCTTGCTGTGAGGCAACAATGTTACCGCTGCACCACCGTGGATTAAACTATAAGGTCTGGGATAAGAGATCCTGTTGTATGAAGGTCCCCCTGCCCGATTCCACAAACAGCCATTTCTGGCTAATTATGGCTACAAAAAGTGCAGCACTGGGGTGCATTTCATTGTCATTGCTGCTTGTGGTAGAGACCTGCTCTTCACGTCAAAGATGAGCTCTGAGAAAAGTAAACATACTTGCTATGTGACTTGGAGCTGGTGGAGTTGTGCATGCATGTACAGACACACATTCACAAACACATACACACATATGCATGCACACGCACGCTAACACACACACACACACACACACACACACACACACACACACACACACACACACACACACACACACACACTCATTCTGACATTGATCAAAATGGTTTAGTGCTATACATAACGTGAGATTAGAGACTGTACAACCTGTCAGATTTTGGAATCGCTGGTCCTCTCCACTCCACCAGTCAGCATTCAGACCATCCATTCTACCATTTCCATCACCCTAACAGTGATGGGAATCCACAAACTAACCTCTTCTAAGACTATGAGGAACTAAGTATGCTGATACCCAACCTATACAACTATCTCAGATGGCAGGACAGAGATCAGTTGTATGTTAGCAGAAATAAGAACCTACTTGCTATTGACTCACAAACTCCTCATCCCTTACCCAGGGCAGCACTGTTATGTTGTGTAGGCACACTGTGCTATCCAGGGCACTGCAGGTCAGAAAACTCCAATGAGCTGTCCAATGACTCTGCACTGTACATGAACCCTTGTCAAATACCTTGATTCTCTCATGTTCGACATAATGAGGTCTTGACTCACTGAGTTTGATTCACTCGGGATTCCAGCAGATTAAAAGTGATTGGGTTTTTTTCCACAATTACACTTCAAGATGACTTCTTGTACCCCACACTTATATACACACAAACTCCAGATTTACAGAAACAGTAACAAATGGAGAGACTCTGGAAATAAAAGAATTACCAACGATGCATGCTTACAAACTGTAGTGCAGTGATTCTCTTTAGAAAACAGTAATTGTGGATTCAATTCCTAGGAGATCAACTCAACCACTAGGAGCTTTGTCTAGTTCACACCTGACTGGGTACAAGGATGCCCAGTTATTGGGTCAATAGTAGTGAGGATATCATGGGTCTTCCCAGTTTGATGGCCAGAAAATACCTAAAACTTCTTGCAAAGCTCTGTGCTTATATCACTATAATAGTGGTGTTAGCATGAGTGTTAATTAAGCAATAATCCATGACTGTGTGATTGTATATCAAGATTTACTCACAGCTGATGTGGTTTAATCATGGGGGCGAAGCCTGATATACCCACAAATAGTCATGGATTATTTAAGAAAGAAATTGCTTACCTTTCTTAAACAATGTCTTTATATAATGGCACTTCCGTCTTCTTCCACGTTGTCTTCTGTGGGCAAATGTTCAGCATATGCGCATGGGCAATCCCACACTTGCACAGTACATCAGTGCAGTGCAGAACAAACAATGGAGAAAACAGAATCTCCACTGCTGTTTTTTTTTTATGTTTAAAAGGTCAGTATTTTATGTGGGACAGCACAGAAAGACACCAAAAATCAGGTATGTTTCTGTTTCTTTAGTTTTGCAGAACATACTTGATTTTTCTCATATTTTGCTGTTTCCTTAGCATATGCCAATAGAAAGCCTGACTGCTCAATGGTACTTCAGCAGCTGGACGTTTTTCTGTTGGTATATGCTGAATTTACAACAGCCATGCTGGTTGGGTGTCTAATTAGCATGGTCATTTTTAAATAGTAATGAGCGGTCATTTTACAATTAGGTATGCAGAAGTAAGGAAATTGGATGGATTTACTTCCATCCTTACCTCCCGGTTAGTTCCTTGCAGGCAATATGCCCTAACCAGCTGTTAAATCAAGCATTCAGCTGATACCCCTCAGGTACCACCAGGGCTAGTCAAATCAAATAAAACAAAGACTAGGAGGTCACAGGCTCCTAATCTCTATCAAGGTGCAATGATGTTCTGGAAGTTTTTCCTCTTTCCTTCTGTGATAAAAGAGCTGACCACTGCCTTTTACATCCTACCCTCTGCCAAACTCTTGATGTCATCCAGTAATTTAGACTTGACTGGTTTAGAAAAGAGGCTGCTCCCTGAGCCAAGCAAGTGTCAAAACCACAAGAAAGTGAATGCTTATTAACTACAGTGGCATAATTCAGCAAGTCTTGTAAATCTTTGTTTTCCGTCATGGAAGGAATATCTCTAAGTTTAGCCTTAATAGCCTCCAATGTATGCTGCTGATACTTAAGCATGTGAAAAAGACAATTCATGGATCTAATGGCAAGAGTTGCAGAAGTATAGATGTTTTTACCCCACCTGTCCAAGGCCCTAGATTCCTTATTAGAAGGCACAGGATTTCTAGCAATAGTAGCCTTAACACCATTGGGGCCTTGAGAAATATTTTCTGGATCAGCAGTAGGGTTTCTAAAAAGGAATTGATGAGATTCAGGAACCCTGTAATATCTATCCGGTTTTCTGGGGGCAAGAGGAACAGAATTAGGAGTTAAAGAATTTTCCATGAAAACATCATCCACAACTTCCAAAACTGGAGGTATAACCAGAGGCTTATGTTGTGGCAAATCTAAAAATTCCCTAATTCTTTTCTTAGACTGTGGAAAATCCTGACATTCCCATTTAAAATGCTCCCTAAGAGTATTCAAAGTATCCCCAAAGGAAAAATCTTCTGGAGGGGAGGCAGAAGGGATAGAAGCCTCAGCATCAGAATTCTCAAAGCCAGAAAAAAAATTGAGAATTTCCTTCTTCACCAGCAGACATACTGGAAATCTCAGAATCTGAGACAGACAAAACATCAGGAGATAATTCCCTAGACCTCTTTGAAGGGGGGATGAGAGCCCCTAATCAGGGAAAGAAGATCACCAGCCATCTTTATCAACAGGGACTGAGGTACAGGAGGGGAGGCCGATGTCTGCTTGTGAGTAGGTTCGTGGCTGGAAGGTTTACTAGCAATCTGGAGGGACGCAGGAGGCCTAGCAACTGCAGACATCTGAGCTAAGGTGGTCGGTCGGGTTCTGGTCTCATGTCGAAAAGAAGAGGTGTCAGAAGCTGGTGCCTGCAAAGCGGCTCTGGACCCATCTGAGGTGGTGACAGGCAGAGGGTCTGAAGATGAAATAGCAGCCTGTGGCATGGAGGACTCTGGAAAGGTCTCAGCAGAGGCTTGTGGCTGAAAATCTGTGGATTGCAGGGGCTGCAAAAGTGCCTCACTGACTACCGCTGTGCTGATGACCAATTTCACTGGTGCGTCATCAGTAGATTTAACCCTAGGCCTGTCGAGGTCTTTGTCTTTGCATTTCCTAGAAATATCCAAAGTCAGGAGACCAGAAGACACCATACCAATGAACCTAGGCCAGACTCCGAAATGCTTATACAAAATCTTAGCTCTACAGCGTATGGTACACGGGTTAAAGGAAGCACAGAGATCGCAGTTAGGGACGTCGTGCTCAAGGCCCAAACAAGTTATACAATAGAAATGGAAATCACGGTGCAGAATCTGTTTCCACAGGCAAGACAGTTATTAACTTTATCTGACATTCGTTAAAGCAAGAAAAGAGGATCCCCAACGGGGTACTTATCTGAAGGAGTCTTCAACTTGGTAGTCAGAAAGAGAAACGAAGGTAAACAGCCGACCGGCACTAATGCGAATTACATCTGCTTCAGGCTCCGAGGAAATGTCGTCGGCTGCCTCCCTTTATACCTGACGTGCTGACATCAGATTTACAACTGGCGGCAGCCAACATCATATACCAAGGACTCTGGTATTCGGGCCGACTGGGGGCTACTGGGAGCCAGATAACCTGTATGTGAGGACTGCAACAGTGGAATACGAAGAACATCAGTGTGATCATCGCAAGTCCTTTATGGTCATTCTAGCTCCATATCTGACATGTCTCTTTGTACTCAAGTGTGCCCATGACAGTAGAACCAGCTCCAAGCCTACTGGAGCTTACCAGAATAGCAAAGCTCCCTGATGAAAGCAAATCAGGATAAGCAAAGACTATGCTTACATACACCTGAGAGATTCTCTGAGTGTATGCTACATAAGACTTACCATGGAACTATACAGTAAGGACATGGGAGACCTCCAAACATTTGACCTTCTCAGTTTGGATTCATCAAGGGCAGGTCATGAACCTATTGGACATTTTTTTTTAAGCTGAATGAAGGATAAACCGTACACATCACATACCTCAACCTGGGCAAGGTTTTAGCACAATCCCCCTTTCAGGCATAGTAGAAAAGCTAATTAAACTGGGGAAATATTCCTGCATCACCATACCTCCTAACCTCTTATCACAAGAAATCTGGACAAAACCAAAAATATCGGGGGGATAATGGACCATAAAATATTGCGCTTATAAACATAGAAAGTTGCTACAGTAAAAGGTTTTGTGTTAGAATGTATTTTCTGAAGGTTATGATGTCTGAAACTCAAATGTTTGTCTCTGATTTACCAAAAGACCACAAACTGTAGAACAGCTCAAAAATATCTGGACATTCTGCAAGAATCTGGATAGTTGAGAGGTATGAACATCACCCACTGTATTGCCAGCAGTCTCACAGAGAGAACACAGGAGATCAAAATAGGGAAATCTACCTCCACAAACAGACCAGACACAAGTGGAGTCCCCAGGGTTCAGTACTAGGACCTCTCCAGTTTGGCATCTACTTTCATAGGTTCATAGGTTCATACTAGGCTATCTGGCCTAGGGCATTTATAAGCCTAGCCAGAATGTGTTTGGCTTTCGCCACCCATTTTAAATTTATTTTGCTATGCCCTTTTTCGAGGTTAGTATACTGTGCCTCTGTCTAACAGTGACACAGAAGTGATACCCGGGGTAAACCCACAATCTCCCATCCACTCATCAAGATTCCTCTTGAAGAGAGTCAATGAGGGACTCTGCCTAACCTGGACTGGGATTTTATTCCAGAGTGAAGGGAGCCTCTGGGTTATGAATCTGTCCCTCCAGCATGTCCTATTTATTTCAGTGCTGAGGTTCAAGTCTCTCAAGCGCGTAGCTGATGGGATTTGGATTTTCTGAGGTGCAGCATGTCCATTAATTCCGGGTTGGGCATGGCTTTATACGTCAGGCACAGATCACCTCTGAACAGGTGGTATGCCACTGAGTAGAGCTGGAGTTTCTTTAACCGGGCAGCATATGGCATCTGTTTGAGCCCTTTGATCCTCTTGGTGAGGTACTTTTGGGGTCTTTCCAGTTGCTGCAGGTGTCTGGTAAGGTACATCCCAAAAGGGGCATTGTACTCAATTATGGGCCTGATGAGGGATGAGTAAAGAGGCACGATGACCTCCCCTGATCTAGATGTGAATCCCTTCATGATTAGGTGGGCTATATAAAATGTTTTTCTAACCACTTTGACCACGTGGTTGTCAAATGAGAGATTGCTATCAACTTGGGTCCCCAGGTCCCTAATTACTTCTTCTGTACTTAATGGATTACCACCTATGTGGTAATTTGTGGGCACTTTGTTTTTGCCAAAGGGGATGACTATACACTTTTTGGCATTTAGCTTGAGGCCATGGCTCTGGCACCAGTTGTCTGCTTCTATGAGGCCCTTTTGGAGGATGCTTGTGTCGACTGGAGAGTCAATTATGGCGCCCAGTTTGCAGTCATCTGCGAACTTGGTCAGCCACAGTCCTTCCGTGTTGGCCTGTACCTCTGAGAAATATATACCGAACAAGAGAGGTCCCAGGACTGAGCCTTGTGGGACACCACTTGTAACTGGTTTGGAGCCTGACATGGCTCCAGCAATTCTAACCAGGTGGGTTCTGTCCTTGAGCCAGTTTGCAATCCATCTAGTGACATAGGGGTTTATATTTAAGCTGGTGAGCTTATCTATAATGCCCGAGTGGGGTATTGTATCGAAGGCTTTTGCGAGGTCCAGGTAGGCTGTGTGGACCACCTTCCCCTCGTCAATGGCCTTGGTGACTGTCTCAAAGAAATCAACCAGGTTTAAGAGGCAGGATCTGCCCTTAACAAAGCCGAACCGGGTAGGATCCAGTGTCTGTAGGTCCCCAATATCTTCATTTATGAGGTCCATGATGATCCTTTCCATAGCTTTGCAGACCAAGCTAGTCAGGCTTATGGGGCGATAGTTTCCAGGATCCGTTGAGGCACCACCTTTATGGAGAGGGACTACTGTTGCTGTACGCCACTCTTTGGGCACATATCCTGTAGTAAGGCTGAGATTGCACAGTAGTTTTATGTTTGGGTTTAGCTCTTCTTGGAGTTCATGTAGGACGCAGCCCGGGACACCGTCTGGTCCCATTGATGCTGTGTTTTTTGCTTTGGAGAGGGCGGTTCTAACCTGAGCACCTGAGATGTCAGGGGGGCAGCACTCTGCTGGGATAGATATTTGCCCTTTTGGTGGGGAGGGGGGGGGTTTGCGCTGAACCTGTCAGCTAGGATGTTGGCAATGTCTTTGGGTTCGGTGTATTTTTTTGTCATTTTGGACTAATTCTGAGCATATCTGGGAATTACCACCCAGGTTCCTAACATAACTAAAGAAAGAAAGCCTTGTGATTATCCTTAGTGTCCTGTGCAATTTTTCTCTCGAAGCTGGCCTTAGACAATTTTATGAGTGCCCGTAGTTTTTTGCTAATACTGATCAGTGATGCCTTCCCTTTTTGGGATTTTGCTCTATCATTTAGTAGCTTCCTCCTTTTATTGTATAGTTTGTTTATGGCTGGGGTCCACCAGACAGGACGTCTGCCTTTGGAGGATTGGGTCTTGGTTTTATTTGGGATCGCATGATCTATGCATTCCTGAAGGTGTTCATAGAATGCGTTTATAAAGGATTCTGTGGTCTGGGCCGTATTTTCCACAGGCCCGGGGGCTTTGAAGGATTCCACCTCGGTTTTAAGGAGTGTGAAATTTGCTTTAGAGAAGTTTTTCACTGTGGTTTTCTGGGCAGGGGGTGGGGTCGGGATGTGAATATCCAATGAGATTAGTTTATGATCTGATCTTACCAGTGAGGGATACACTTCTGGTCTGGAGCATAGAGTCCCCATGTTGGTGATGATCAGGTCCAGTATGTTTTCCCCTCTTGTGGGAGTGGTAACAAGTTGTTCCATAGGATTTGAGTTTATAAATTCTAGGAACCTTTGGGCTAGGGTGTTGGAGCTTGAGTAATGCTCCCAGTCTATGTTTGGGTAGTTGAAGTCACCCAATATAATGGTGTTTGGAGAGACCTTCATATTTTCCAGTGTTCTCAGGAAGGCCGAGTGGGGTTCCTGGGTTTGGGAGGGTGGTCTGTAGCAGGCTATAAACTGGAAGGCAGTTTTACCCACTGTTAGTTGCACATGGATAGTCTCTGATGCTTCGTGCTTTGCCACCAACCTGGAGGTGTGGGTATCTTTGATGAATATCAGTACTCCCAATCCTTTTGTGGTTCGGTCCAAGTTTTGGGGCCGAAAAACATGGTATGAGGTATAACCTGGTAGTGCTGGGGTGCTCTCGGGAGCCCTGAACCAGGTTTCTGTTACTGAACAGATATCGATGTTCTCCATGCTAAGGAGAATTTTGAGTGCATGCATCTTGAGGTTTAGACTTCTGGCGTTGAGTAGCATTACTCTTAGTTTCTTATCCCTTGTGATACCTATGGAGGTGGGTTTGTCTTTTGAGCCTTGCATAAAAAAGGCACTATGGGGGTAGCAAGAGCCTTTGCCAATATCCGAAAGCCCAGGGGTGACAGGTGCAAGTCGTCCCTAGCGAAGCATCGTGGCTTGTCGAGCATATCATCCCAAGCTGACAGGCATTGGATCCCCTTTGAATGACACCAGTACTTAAGCCAATTGTTGAAATTGATCATCTTGTCTTCATATTGTGGCATCATTCTTGGTGAGGGTAAGATGCTACTCAAGGTCAGGGTCATACCGGCCTGGGCTACATGCTCAGAGAGCTCCTCTATGTCTCTTTTCATGTAGTCCAGGGAGGTACGTCTCAGGTCATTCACACCAGCATGGACAATGACTGAGTCATATTTGTACTTGCCTTGGAGTGACCTGAGTGCTTGTGTTATGTGGCGGATCCTAGCACCCGACAGGCTGCTCACCATGACCCTCTCCTTGTTCAACCTGGTGAACGGGACATCAGTCTGCCTGACGATAGAGTCACCTATTACAAGTGTATCAGGTGTGTTGTTTAGTCTTAAGGGCAGTGATTGTTCGGCACACTGGCTTTGTGAGATATGTGTTGCACGTGTTTTGTTTTGGGGTAGCGGTTGCTTTGGTGTCTGCTTTGGAGGTCTCTGCTGCTTAGGCAGATCTTTGTTTAGAGCCTCCGAGTATGTTTTTGTGTGATTATGTGTTTGGTTTGCTGTCGTGGTAGGTCTATGTGAGACTGGAATTGTAGTCAGTGTGGTTCCCTTCTCCTCCTGACTGGTTATGCCAGTACTGAGTTGAGAGAGCTTAGTCTCCAGTTTGGCTATATGGTTGCATCTCTCACATGTGTTAGAATTTGTTGGGAGGAGTTAAGGCCAATGCCAAAGGGTTCTGACTGACTAAGTTTGTAAATAACTGGAGGGTAGGAACAGTCACTGAATCCCCAAATAACTTGGACATCCTGCAGGAAGGTTTGCCCCAAATAAATAATAAATAATAATAAATAATGATAATACTAAATAAATGGTGTCAAAATCATAGACTGAAACTAGATGTCAAAAAATGCATTATTGTATCCTTTGGGAAGTCCTCTACCCCAGGGAACTACCACATAGGTTCATAGGATGATACTAGGCTATTGGCCTGGAGGCCCTTATAAGCCTAGCCAAGAATTTCACCCATGTTCCCTCAAAGGCAGCACCTGTTTCCCCTGTCCAGCAGGGACACAGGTGGAATCCCAGGAGTATATTTTCTGTTTCCCATCCTGTCATCCAGGTTCCTCTTAAAGAGGGTTAGAGAGGTACTCTGCTTGACATGGAGAGGGAGTCTATTCCACAGATGGGGGAGATTTTAGGACACAAATCTATCCTGCCAACAAGTTCTGTTAATGCCACAGACCAGGTTAAAGCCTTGCGTGCTGGTTGCGTGAGTAGACTTTGTCTTATGGATATGCATCAACTCCATCAAGGCTGGGTCTGAAATGGCCTTGTATACTAGACACAGGTCACTCTGAGCAGTCTGTATGAGACTGAGTAGAGGGAGAGGGCTTTTAGCCTATCTGTATAGAATAGGTGTTTGAGACCCTGGATTTTCCTGGTCAGGAACCTCTGTGGTCTCTCCAACTGCTGCATGTGCTTGGCAAGGAACATGCCGAAGGGAGCATTGTACTCAATAATGGGTCTGATAAGAGAGGAGTACAGGGATATTATGACCTCCTTATTCCTGGATGAAATATCCTTATTTATGAGGTGGGCCATGTAGACAACCTTCTGTACAATGGAGGCAACGTGGTGGTCAAAAGTCAGGTTGCTATCAAGCTGGGTGCCCAAGTCCCTTACAACTGATTGTATGCTTAGTACAGTGTTATTAATGTGATTATTAGTGGGGATGACATTTTCCCCAAAGGGGATAATGATGCATTTCTTGGCATTCAGTTTGAGGCCATGCTTCTGGCAGCAGTCTTTAATTTGAGTAAGGGCCTCTTGGAGGATTTTCACATCCCTAGGGGAATTTAAGACAGTGCCCAGCTTGCAGCAATCTGCAAACCTGGTCAGCCACAGACCACTGGTTTTGGCTTGCACCTCAGAAAAGTATATCCCAAACAGTAGAGGCCTCAAGACTGATCCTTGGAGTACACTACTCTTTACAGGTCTACTACTAGAGCTGGCTTCCCCTACTTTGACTGAGTGGGTTCTATCAGTGAGCCAGTTAGCTACCCATCTGGTAACATACGGGTTGATGCCTAGCTGGGAGAGTTTGTCTATTGTGCCCGAGTGGGGAATAGTGTCAAAGGCTTTGGCTAGGTCAAGGTAGGTAGTGTGCACCATCTACCCCTCGTCCATGGCTTTGGTGACTGTTTCAAAGAAGTTGATCAAGTTTAACAGGCATGATCTCCCTTTGACAAAACCATACTGTGTAGAGTCAAGCATTTGGAAGTTGCCAATGCCCTTGTTTATAAGGTCCATGATAATGCGTTCCATTGCCTTACAGTTCAGGCTAGTTAGGCTGATGGGCTTATAATTGCCTGCATCAGTGGCCACTCCACCTTTGTGTTGAGGGATGACAGTGGCTATTCTCCATTCAGTTGGGATGAAGCCACTGTTCAGGCTTTAGTTGAATAGGGTGTCTAATGCAGCTGAAAGCTCATGCCAGAGTTCATGTGGGATACAGCCAGGAATGTTGTTGGGTCCCATGGAGACTGTATTTTATGCCTTTGAGAGGGTATTAAAGACATGCTCCCTGGTGATGAGGGGAGGGGAGAAGGTGCTGAGGATGTCCTGGTTTACTGATGGGGGGACAGGGGGGCTGACGTTTTCACTGAACCTGTCTGCCAGCAGGTTGGCTATATCTATGGCTTTTGTGCATGTAGTGTTATTGACCACCAGTTCAGAGCAGATTTGGGTGTTGCCTTTGAGATGGCAGACAAATGTGAAGAAGACCTTGTGATTATCCTCGGTGGATGTGGCCATATTTGGACTCAAAGTTAGCCTTAGAGGATTTCACCAGTGACCTTATTTGCTTGTTCAGATAAATGAGAGATTGATTCCAACTTGACACCTGCTCCTCCTTAACCCTGGAAAGCAATTTTTTCCTTCTGTTACAGAGTTTGTTTACTGCTGCTGTCCACCAGACAGGTTTACATTGACAATATACCCCTAAAAGTTGACCATGTTTTTTCAGGATTTGGGAACTTATATGGATAGTGACATATCTTTTGATCAACATGTGTCCACTGTTGTAAAAAAAATCCCTCTATATTGTGCAGTTTATAAACAAATGGATTGTTCCAGCATCTAGAGATGTTATTGTCCCCCTTTACTCAGCCCTTATTTGGTCAATCATTGAGTTTGATGCCTTCTTTGGCATGTACCTGTCCAAACACATGCAACAACTGAAATGGCCACAGAGGTACCTTACTAAAAGGATACAAGGCCTAAACAATATGTCCTACATAGACCAACTCAAAATGTTGTCACTATACCTGGCATCCTACAGACTGCAAGAGGTGACCTATGTCTGTTATACAAGCCATCCTCCCACTCAGTACTGATGGAATAACTAAATATCAGCAAATCAAAGAGCATCAGAAATACTAAGTCTAGAGATTTAAATCTCTTCTGCAACATCAACAGAACAGTTTGGTGGAACAGGTATATCTCACAGTGGATACTCTGCTCAGGAAAAGACTCACAACCAAAGTAAAACAAAGCGTGTCCCTGTTCATATGCAAACTCAACTTGGATCTATGGATGGGTATCAGAAAATTTACCACAGGACTGCCTCCTGTACTACTAATGGACAAAGGCAGCTCCTAAATGCTTTATTCCATGCAAGGGTCCCCTCAAATCATCTATGGTATGATCCCGGTTATTCTCATTGGGGTGATATATATTTACAAACCAGGGAAAGGTAAGGCTAGTCTAACACCAAATGGGTATGTCAATTCAAACACCAAAAAGGAAATTAACTAGGCTTGAAATGATGCACAAGGGCAGCTGTCCTAGTAGCTATGTGTGAACAAATCATTTTTAGTGTATCTGTATATGAACAAAATTAAAAAAAGGAGTGTAAGTACAGCACATTAAACAACGTCCACTAATAATTTTAATACTAGTTAGTATAAGAAATACAAGCAACAATGAACATTATGACCTAAGATGCCAAAATATGTAAAATCGAATACTTTCTCCGATATTCAGATAGTCTAAAATTCAAATTATCCTCCCAGAAAAATCAAAAATTTGAGTTCTTGTAACCTAGCTTCTGGAGGTTTTGAACTTTGAATGAATCAGCAGACATTTTAAGCAGTAATTCTGTGTGGAAACCAAAATCTGTTAAGGATATGATTTTAATTGCTGTGCATTTTGAATTGCTGTACAGATTACATCACAGAGAAAATGTTAAAACCTCTGACTAGACAAGATCTCCCAAATGTATAATTTGAAGAACCATATTTTTAGTTTCAGTCGTCACTTTAAGAAACATTTTTAAAGCTTTTTCATCAATAATAAGTTCATTCTTTCTCACAAAGATGGAATCAGCCATTAAACATCAAGAAAATAAAATATGCAAGATTTAGTGTGAATGTTAACATGACCAGTTCATTACATCTGTTGTATTCTTCAGCAACAGAGTCTGCTATAATGAAATAGTTCACATTTCTATTGTTACAAATAACATAAAATTTCTTACAGTATGACTGGCATGAGCCAAGCTAGCATCTTAAAGAACTGTATCTTTCTGGACTGCCTCCTACATCCAGGAGTATTATGTCAGACTTGGCACATAGCTGCTTGCAAGCTTAACGTTTCAGTGACAGCTGCAAAGATATATGTAATACTGTACGAATGCAAACGCATTTATGCCGTCTTGAAGTATGATACGAGTCTGACATCAAATTTGGCTTGGCAGCCAAGCAAATTTTATACTTCAAGTAGATCCAATGTGCGGTCTGTGGGAGACTCAGTCAATGATATGCAATATGAGAAGGAAAACATTTTCTATAGACAAGCTAAAATCTCAACCAAGCCCCCTCCCCCACATGCAAATGAATTAGGACAAAGGGTCTCAACTCAAAATGACTTTATTCCAAAAATGTCATGATGTCTTCCAGGGTTTTAAATTGTACTAATACTGTTTAAACCATAACATCTTTAAACTTTTTAATCTCATCTCCTCTAAATCTGTGTTGGACGAGTTGTAAATAATTTTCTCTACTACCCGTTTCTGTTCACATTACTGCTGCCAGTTTTCAACTGTTGAACTGTTTCTTACAGTTCTCCTTGTATGAACCAATGATATATTGTCATTCAACCAGCAAAAGCATTCTGGTATCGACTATTCTAAGCTTTCTAATCGCAATATATAATATCAGGTGATCAGTATGTGTAAGCAACATAATTTTTTATGTGTTTTATTCAAAGCAAATGAAATTTGGGATGAAATAACACATAGTAAGGATATGAATGACTGCCATGAGAGAAATTATATTAAGTGAGTAGTTTTCACTTTACTAACATTTCCATGGGAAATTAATATTTATTTATTTATTTATTTATTAATTGACATTTGTTTACTAGGAAAGTCCAACTGAGCACAGATGCCCTTACTCAAAGAAGGCCTGAGGAGAAATACTCCAAGGTATCATATTTAATGCAATCAATATTTACAATAACACCTTTTATAATTCAGATTCAGTGAATTCATAGCATAACACTCGGTATAATAAAATTTTTATTGATATTCACAAACATTAGATTTATAAGCCTTGTATTGATACTTTACAGCTAGAAGACTGGTGTATAAGATAAGTAGGAGTAATTTAAGAAATACAATAGAGTGAGGCTTTAAAGGAGATAAGCAAATTTAAGTACTGACAGAGAAGTAGCGAGGCAATAGCAATTTGGCTGTGCTAATCAGAAGAAGGGATATCAATAAACTTAAGTATTAGATGGGAATAAGCAGGTTAAGTGATTTAGTGCTCTAAAGGGAGGTACAAGAAAGGTGATGAAGGGTGTTAGCTATGTCCCAGATGAGGAGCAGGGACAAAGCCAGGAGGCAGAGAGGAAGTCATTTAGTAATAGCTTGAAAATATGATGGTGTGAGATAAACCTGATTGATATAAGAATTTTATTCCAAGTTCTGGCTACACTAGAGAATAGAGACTGACCCCAGCAGTCCTCTATGATTAGCAGGTGGTAAGCAGTCATTTGTTATTTGACCAAAGGGGGTGATTTGGAAGATAGTATTGGAGTAGGGAGAATATTTCATAAGTGTGCAATTTTGACTTCTACAACACTGAAAATGTGATAATCTCATAGTTAAGCAGACCTGAAAAAGATCATTTTGGAAGTGGTATGAAAAAAATCTTGCACTGAATGAATTAGCAAAGCATACAGCTATGTTTAGTTAGAAACTTGTCAATTTTTGCACAGTACGGAAAGAAGGATAAGGTTAAGTGACCTGTTTGGTTTAATAGATACTTAAATATTTATAAAACCACCAATATAAAAACTAGATATGGAAGTAATACTTGGAATGGGACAGAAAAACATTAATAACTTCCTTCTACGAGGAGTCTGACAATGACTGCTAACCTGATTATTAAAAAAAAATATTAAAAATCATTTTTGGAGCAAGTAATCATATCTTACAAGATAGATATATGATGCACTGGCATCCACAACCATCACAGTTTCTAAACTGATATACATTTTTAAACCAATATAGGACAGTAACTCTTAGTTTTTTAAGTAAACCAGGTAACAAGTAATCACTGTTACTCAAAATTACAAAAGCTACTCTGTGTTTCTATGTAATACCATTGTTGTTATTCCTGACTTTTAGTGGAAAATGCAAACGTGTGTAGCATCTTAGTAGTTACTGTTTTTTTTTTCATACTCCTTATAACAACACATAATAGTGTAGTGTATGTTATAATAGCTTGGTATCAACTGCAGTTAGCTTTTGTTTGTTTTTCTCTCCTTTCCTTGCATTTATGTTGCTCAAAGAATTGTTCTGTTTCTTACAAGGTATGCTCCCCCTCCCCTGTATCCCCTATCTTCTTAGCTACTTGGTAATCTGAGTGTTTTAAAACTTCAGACATAATATTTACCTACTTTTCCTTTTTATTTCCAGTCCCCTCAGCAAAAGTAACTGTGTCCTGGCCAACCTCCAATAAACCAAAGGCTGTCCTGGTTGCCCTTCACTGTGAGACCCTCCACCTGCGGAATGTTAAAGTGCTTTCAGTTAAACTAGTGTATGTTACAGGTGTATTTAATCTGTCCTCTAAACTGAAACATTTTTGCTATAGCCTTTTACTGTAAGCATGAATACTACTGCCCCCCCCCCCATTTCTCTTCCAATTGTACTCCTAGTTCAATTATTTAAAATACTTTTGTTCTCTTGGAAAAGGTTTACTTATGTACCTGCAGCCCATACTTGTAATGTTTTTCCCTATAGAAGTGGTTGTCCTTGTCACCACACTGTATTAGAGTAGTAGCACAAGATTTTTAGTTATTAGGAAGATACCATGATACACTGACTTGGAATTGACTGATCTTGGTTTTCCTGGTTGTTTTCTTGGAAGCCAGCCTGGTCAGGTTTTTTGGCTCATCCTGCTCTGTTCGCCCACCCTGCACTCAGGCTCACTCCACTTCACTACCCCAACCCCTATTCCCACCCACCCCTGGCATCATTTCCTTTATAGCTAAATCTGTTTTGCCCTACCTTCACACTAACCAATAGACACCCCCACTCCTCTCTTCATACCCTCCATTACCATTAACTGTAATGCCCACTCCCCTCCCCTCCTGAGCCTTACCGGCTATTAACTCTTTCAACCACTCACTTAATAAAACTCCTTCAATCAATCCTGATTTCTTCTACTAACCTTTACTAAATTCTTTACCATTTAATCCTTTCAGACCTGAAACTAAATCATGGCCATACCTTTCAAAACTCTGTTTCTCTCCCTCCTTTTTCTAATTCTTGTCTCAGCTCTAACCACTTACTATAGCCCTCACCTGCTTACCATTCCATCTCCCACACTTTCTTATCCCACTACCCACCATACAATGTACTATATCATTTCACAAGTTCAAAGTATTGCACATACTAAATGCCCAACCTCTCATCAAAACATCAGGTCCTTTGCAAATATTTCTTCCTACAAATATTTCAAAGCACAGTACTACTCTTATCTGGTGATATTCATCCCAACCCAGGTACTTGCTAACAGCACTCTAAACATACTTACACAGCACCCCCCTTTCCAACTGCCTCACAAATAACTCATTACGGTCACAAGCCTCCAAATATCTATCTGTTTTGTCAATGAATATACAAAGCATTGTCAATAAAAGCACCCTCCTTCACACCTGAATTTCTCAATATAACCCAAATATACTTGACCTATCTGAGACATGGCTAAAACCTCATATTACAAACTGAAATTCTCCCCCCTGGTTATAATGTTCTTCGACTGGATAGAAGTAAAAAAAGGGTGGAAGAGAAGTTATACTCTACTCTAACCATCCCCCCCTCAATAGCTATCACTGATTTCTACCCTACCATAATGCTTATAGCAACCTGTAACCTTAATCAGCACAAACAACTTGCCACTGCAGTGATCTATATACCCCCAGGTAAAACCATTCCCATACTCCAGCAGTTTCTTTCTTGGATTTCAATATCCATTCCCTATGAAACCATCATCTTTGGGGATATGCATATTGACTGGAACCTTGTTAATACTGTCACCCCTAGCTACTCTATAAACCTTTATGTTTTTACCCAGCTGATCACCTCTCCTATGCACCGGCAAAAAAATTCTCAGAACGGCACAGTCATCGACTGGATATTAGTATCCTACCCCCACTGCTATCATAACCCTTCCACCCTAACTCCCTTAATGACAACCTCCCTACCTCAGTAGTAAGACACTCTCCTAATCTTAACAAGAGCCACCAATACAGAGAGTCTCATAACCTTAAAAACTACAACCCTGTCACCCTAAATTAATTACTGTCCACTGTAAACTGGTCATTCCTACACACATTACCCATTGATGAGGCTATCCAAAGCTTCAACAACATATTTCTAGAAACCCTAAACATCCTGGCTCTCAGTAGAAAATTTAGGCTAAAATGTAATTATGCACCATGGCTAAACCAGCTACAGTACCTGGAGAGCATGAAAAAATAAAAATAAAAACTCAACTTTCTACCTGAACTTATATAAACAGCTCCACAACCAAACAAAAAAGCAGGTTCTACTGGACAAAAAAAAAATTCTATCAAAACTCTCTGAGTGACCCACATTCCAACACGAAGAAATTCTGGCACGCAATAAAAAATTACTACCTCCAGGGAACCCTTCTTCACCAAACCCCTTCCCTAACAAACCTTCTAGTGAAACTGCAACTCTACTTAACTTTTTCATCAAAACAATAAAAAAGCTTTCTAAACCAGAAACTCTCGATATTAAGACTCCACTACCCACCTTCTCTCTTCCCTCTTTCTCCCTAGCACCCATACCAACTTTCTTCATCAGATCACTTCTTAACAAACTCAAACCCTGTTCCCCATCAGCCGACAAACTCCCTCCATTATTTCTCAAACATGCAGCCTGATCAGTAGCATACCCTATATCTGTACTTATCAGTAGATCCATCCAAGAAAATACAGTATACATAAACCTCAAATTACAGGCCTATTTCCATATTATCCCCCTTATCCATGATAATGGAAAAATATATACATAGACAAATACTAAACCATGCCTTACAGGAAAACCTAATTACACCCACACAGCATGGTTTCCAGCCCTTGCACAGTATTATCACTGCCCTCCTATCTTTCACACACAACATTGCCCAAGCCAGAGATAATAATAAACTCATATCAGCTCTATTCCTCAACCAATCCAAAGCATTTGATATTGTTTCCCATCCCATTGTCCTAAACAAACTTTCCAATTTACAACTCTCTAACTCCACTACCTTCTGGTTTAACAGCTACCTATCAAACACATATCAGTCTGTCAAATGGCAAACAGCCTTCCCCCCTTTCCATCTTGTTATGACCAGGGTTCCCCAGGGCCTCCTACTTTTTAATATATTTACAAATAACTTCTATATCTCCTGCCCCCACTCTACCTTAATACAGTACATAGACAATTCCACAATTTTTAACACCTCTGACAATATACAAAATCTCCACACTGTCACTCAACAAACCTCTGCACCTAGCAGAACAATGGCTAACTGAAAACAACCTGCTTCTCAACCCCAAAAAGACCAAGCTTCTCCTCTTCCTTCCAAGAAATCTCAATCCAGCTAAAGAAAACTTCACCATCTCACCTTAGATAATACAATTATCACCGCCAACTCAAACACCAAATTGCTTGGCGTTACTATAGATGACCAACTAAAATTCGACCTACAAATCTTGAACTATATCAAAAAGTCCAATCAAAAACTTGGTCTTCTATACCGCAACAACAAATATATACCTAACAAATCTAGACCTATACTGGCTCAAACATTTATTCTACCATCCCTGCTATATGCTGCTCCCATACTTACAAACCTCCAAAATAATCTCTTTACCAAACTAGAAACCACATATAACAAGACAGCCAGATTCACAGCCAATAATAGCTACAAATCCCATCACTGTATATCCCTGAAAAGCTTAAGATGCCTGAGCTTCCCCATATGCTTCAAATATCAGAACTACAAATTGCACACAGCAACCTAAATAGCCCCATCTCCTGCCCTGCCCTTAGATCCATAATTATACCCTACACTCCTAATTGTGACCTCAGAAGCACAGAACAAAACCTACTTCAGGTGACCAATCCAAACAAAAATATTGGAAAAATACTTTACAGTCATTCAATTGCATACTCATGGAACGAACTTCCACTGTCCCTTTGCTCCACAACTAAAAGTGACAAATTCAAAAAGCAAGTAAAATTAATTTCCAACATGCATGGATCTGTACTTGTCAGGAAATAACCTAATAAAGTTTTCTTCTTCTATCAATCAACATATCTGCCTGGTATCTGCTATCTAAACTGTCTATACATATTACTCTCTCTGCAGTTAGTACCTATGCTATTAAACACATCTTTGTTGTACTTTGTTATGATGTTACTCTAAATTGTGCATTACATATTTTTTTTATTTCAGGCATTGCTTGTATATAACCTAATGCTAACCAAATTTCTCAAACATATTGCTACTGCATTCTTAAATTACTATACTTTCGCCTTGTAAATATTCATGTTGTATACTTCTCTTTCTCTGTTTTTGAACTAAGAATCTTACAACTTGAATTGTTATTTTTTTTTTTCTTATATTTTAATTACTTTCCTGGAGCTCTTCTCCTCGGGTCTCTGCTGAAAAAAGGCTCTCTGGGCCCAGTCAGACTAACCCGGTTAACAAATATAAAAATAAAATAAATAATTTCTGCTGTTTATGTGTGATTATTTAGAACAAAATTGTTATGATTAAAACTATTTAAAAGTGTTACTCATCTCCTCACATCTTAAAAGCTAACAGTGCTGTAAAGACACAAGAAGCTTTGTATTAGCATCTGTTTTCTTGTTTTTTATTGAAGTCTTGATTCTTTGCTAGTCCAGTTAACAACTTTAAGTAGAAAATATTGTCTGTGAGCATCGAAAGGGGACAATCATCTGCTCTTTGAAAAGGTTAAGCTTCAGTTCAGCTCTGTAACTTTTTTCCTTTGCCATGGTATGACAGCCTAAAAAAACCCTTTTCCCCAAGAATCTTGTTTTCTGCCCTTTTCCAAGCAAGGATACTTCCTCCAACCCTGGCCAGTAAAAGCTGCTCTCATACTGTCCGTGTGACTCTGATACTTTTTGATAAATATGATGCCATCATCAGGATCTGCACACTGTTTCATGGATGTCAATACAGTCTGTTTCTCATTCCCAGATCCCATGGACATCAGACTCCTTTGGTTTCCTATCTCCAGATCCCATGGGTATCAGATTCCTTTGGTAGGTAGCCACAGTGCTAGCAATGCTGGCCTCTGTTGCGTACTTTTCATCCAAGTCCTGTTAGTGCTGAAGGATGTGAATAATAACAGTGTCAGCACGGTCATCCAAGGCCATTCTACTGAAGGATACCAATCATTTTCATTTATTTTTGCTGGTAACAAGTATGTTCCCCAACCACTGCTAATAAAAGGAAGTCAGTCAAAATCTTCTGTATAAGAAGAGAGAGAATGTCATAACTGTTAATCACTTAAATCCCTGCCTCAGCTGATCCAGCGGATTATCTAAGCCATTTTCACAAACAGGGTTATAGGCAAACAAGTACACTATCTATACACCCATGGACAAAATAACTTTAGGGGTGTAGCCACATTTTTTTGAAATTGAACATTGGCATCCAGAATGTAGCCCCCTCCTCATCCCACTGCTGCCCTCCTCTTCCCAGATACTTCAAGTGTTTGGAAAGTGTACGTTTTCAGAACTGAAAAAACACTTTTGAAATGACAAACATATCAAAGAATTAAAAAAATTTGGATTGCTTGGCATTCTGAAAAAAATGCTGTTTAACAAAATCTATAACAATAATATTAAAAGACATGAGCATACAAATTAAAGAAATTATTATGTATGCCATGGTATACATAACATGTGTGAAGATATAGACCTTGTCGAACTCTATTCTGTAGCTGGTGTCATGACTGCAGTGCTCCCCAATAACTGCATGCCTGACTTTTAAGGTTTACTCCACCAATATACCTTGCTTTGCAACAGGTATATGTTCCTACTGAAAACAGTGTCTCCAGCAAGAAATACTACCCTCAGATATCAGTTCCACAACTGGCAGACTCTGCCTGCTAATACTTGTCTCAACTTTACAGACCAGTTTTATGCTCAAAGCTCACTCAAAAACAGAGATCCAGTGTTGCTAATAAAACAGACACAAACTGGTGATGTTCTTCAACAAATGTGATAGTGAAATCCTGACGTGAGAGGAGTGCACTGTGCCAACAAATCAAATGGCCTTCTGCAGTCTACATTGAACTAGCAAACGCCGACATTAATTTAATTTGCTGACTATCAAAGTAGATTGATCATTTGCAGACCCATTTTGGCCATATCTCATGCCATAAGATAAAAAGTACACACAGTTTAAAGTAGGCAGTCAATTAGCACATTTGGAAAAGTGGAGAGCACCCCAAGTAGACATAAAAGTCCCATATGAACATGAGGAAAATATGTAGACTCCTCACCATTAGCAACTGGAGGTCAGTAAGCTAACCTTGGAATATGGGTGAATCAAAAAAATGTAACTGCTGTGATGACAAACACATTGCCCTGCTTAACAAATGTGTAAATAAATAAATAGGAAATGAATTAGCTAAAAACAGAGAGTGTGTTTGAAAACAGAGAAAGAAACTACAGGCAAAAAGTAACTTCCCGAGTGGAGGTTATCTGTAGTTTTTAAAGATGCATCAGTGCTTGTAAAAGCTGTACTGAGTTTCCTCTGGATTAATCAGTGACTTAAGCTGGAAGTCACTCTTCTTCCTCATGACAGGTCAAAAATTGCCTTGTCCAGCAATGGCCACCTGATGGACCCACACAGTTTTTGCCAGATGGACAAAAATAATTAGTAAAGGGACTGTCATAGGCTCACAGGTATATGCTAGGGTAACAATCACTGGGGATTTTACACGCCTAGCCAAGCTCCCAAGTAGGTAAATACTATGGTATCAGTTTGCAGACTATTACAAGCTTAGCAAATAACCAGGGATAAGAATCAAGCCCTGTACCTTACATGTGTGAGATGAAAAGCTTAACCATTACGACAACCTCTCACACACAGATTACATCTTTTAATGTGATATTAACAAGTGCTAAACATACTTTTTTGTTAGACAGGTGGTACATATTCTTATATGTATGTATGTGCTTAAAATGCAGCCTGTGGTTTGTCTCAGCCTACAGTTATTATGAACCGTAGGCCCTTTTTGTTCTCTATCATGGCCAGTTCTCCAAGCATGTGTTTCCTTGGATTCACATACCACTAGAATCTACCTATCAAACCACCATGAAAGTTTAACTAGCTCTTACTAGATAGAATCTTCTCCACCTATAACTACCTGCGCCATGGAGGTGCCTGTTGAAATTCGAAGCACTGTAACTGCAATTCTTGAAACAGTAAAACTGGGTTTGCAGATATGTGGAATGTATACCAAGGCTGAGATTATGATATTTCCTAGCATTTCAACTACACCAAGGCATAGTGATCTTAACTAGCAGCAGAGTGAGGGGTGGTGCACCCCATATTGGTGGTTGTAGAGACAATGTCGCCTTGCAAAATATTTTACTTCTGTTAGAGTGAGATTAAATTTCAGTGTATTTCATGCATTTTGCAGGTTATCTTTCATACTTGAGGGTCTTGTAACTCTGAGTCTTTCACCTGTGATAAGGAGCCCAGTTTTGCAGAAATCAGTCTATACACTAAAGTAAATGTTCAAGCAAAACATCATATCTGGCACAGATATTTCATGACTAATGACATTGCTAAATCACATGATCCTCTTCTACGTATCTGCTTTCTTCCAAATTATCTCCCATTATTTGCCATTCTGCTCTTTTCAGTGTGCCAGCTTGCTGTATGCCTTAGTGTCCTGAAACCTGCTTTCATATCCTTCAATTTTTATACCAATCTCCTTTGAGGCACATTTTTATTATTTATTTTTTATTTAACATTTGTTTACCAGGAAAGTCCAACTTGGAACGAGCCAATTTTCAGCAGAGGCCGAGGGAGAAAAGCTCCAAACACATGTCTTTGTAATGTTGGAGGAAACCGGAGAACCTGGAAGAAACCCACATAAATGCAGGGAGGACATGCAGACTGTGGACAGAAGGCACCCCAGCCAAGAATCAAACCAGAGAACTTCTTGCTGTAAGGCGACAATGTTAACTGCTACACACTGTGCCATCCAAATTATTAAAGACCCTATTAATGTCCACATGCAAAGCGGTCATGGGGCTTCCTCTGAGTGGTTCAATATTAACGCAATCACAGAGATGAATCAAGGAGTTAAGGCAACATATGCACTGTACTGCCCAGCAGCAAGTCACAGGGCTTCCTCTGAGTGGTTCAATAGTAACACAATCACAGAGATAAATCAAGGAGTTAAGGCAACATATGCACTGCCTTCTAATGCCAAGAAATCAAATCTAATAAACTTGCAAGTTTAGGCCTACATATTGAAAACAATAACAACAACAGGCCAAACATTTTAAATCATTACAGCACTTATCAGGAATCAGACTAATTCACTGAGCAATTTATGAGAAATTATTCTGGAAGAAACATATCTGCTATCAACAAATCATGTACTGAGGTAAGTATATTTTTTTCTGATATTTAATCTGCATTTCTTGATTACAGATACGTTTCACACACTTGAAAGACAATAACTTACACAAGTCTATTATAGTAAGCAGAAAAACTGTGCTTTGGCACATTTTGTGACACCCATGCACTGGCCCAGTAATCAAGGAGCTTCAATCCTCACCACTAGCACCAGTGAGGGGCTTCCACATTGGGAAAGATAACAAATGCACACACAGTAAAACACAATTTCCCTTAAGAGCACACAAAGATCACAGTCAGTCTGGGGCTGGTTTCTCTCTTTCTCTCCAGATCCCCAAAAAGACTCCCTACTGGCACAGCTATAGAGTGGAGTCCTTAGCCAGTGTTCCAAACCAAGTCCTCCCAGCACTCCCTCTGTCCAACCAGTGCTTTGTGTCCCTGCCCAAGTATCTGACACACACACACACACACACACACACACACACACACACACACACACACACACACACACACACTTTGAGATATGATTTATATACAAACACACAGACACTCCTGGGGAAGGCTGGCACAGGTTCATTAGGTATGCCCCTTCTGCCCAGGCTATAAGGTAGTAATCCACTGCCACCAGAACTCCTAATATCAGCTACTAAAAAGGCCCTTACCAAAGGGTGTCCAATTATTACTGTGCAATATTATTATCCAGTTAGTAAGTGAAACCAGAACTTTTAAGGCTTATTGGAGTGGCTTTGTACAGTATCACTATATACATGCAATGCACTCTAGAGCTTAAATTATCTGTACATAAAACGGCCACAGCTGAAAGGTTTAAAAATATTTAATAATAAATAATAAAAACACACTTACTACATAGTGCTAGCCAAGAGTTCAGACATCACAGGAAAATGCTTAAAATAATACTGTAGAATAGTTCTGACATAATATAGAAAACAGCTAGACTAAACTTACTATTTTCTATATTTTCCTAAAAGCAATCACAGTTCTAAATAAAGTAACATATAGTGCAAAAGCAGAGTACTGGTGAGTTATCAGCTTTAGACAAAATCCAAAATGCTCTCTCTCTCTCTGAGACAGTCTTTTAAATT
>NC_056741.1:631379268-631489268 GCF_019279795.1 Protopterus annectens
TGACTGAATTCTGATGCAGGTTAACAGAGATGCAAATGTGGGCCAAAACAGGTGGCTCTGCTGCAGGCTGCACCACCACCCTGGATATGTTATTAAGAGTACATATGAAAGTGCACATTTCTTGTTCACATCAGAACTAATGGCCCAGTCCCATCCTCAGGGAACTCTATAATTGACATGTGACAAGATGATGGCCCTCACCCACCCACACTGGGAAGACATTTTGCTAGATCAGGTCTGTTAGGAGCATGGATATTGTGATGCTGTAAGTCTGTACTGTCTTACAGATCTAGCCAGGGGCACCTCTTAGTCTCTAAGCTGTATCCATGAAGGGGAAGGGCATGGACCTGACCAGGGAAGAGGTGTGCCAGAGTTGCTGCAGGCACTGCTAACACCAAAACAGAGGGGAAACCTAGGAGCTAGCATCACATAGTAATATGCACACACAACAAAGGCCTGTCTTGGGTAATGATATCGATCACAATATGTGTCACTCCCGCAAGGAGTAGGTTGTGGCAGAGCCAAAGGAATGCTCCCTCCTAAGGTTCTCAGGATAAACAACCCAATAGAACTCTGGCACACCTGTAGGGGGCACTGACATGTGACACTCAGGGTATAGACACCTCATCAGACCAATCTCATACACATAAGCAACATTATTGTAGGATCTTAGCACCCTAGGGATGGATGTGCTGTGGCATCTGTACAGCAACGTCATCCCTATGTCACTGACTAATAAAATATGGCATGGTTCCCATAGCCAAAGATTAAGAAAATGACATCTGTGACCACAAAAAATTATTAGGAAATAATGCCCAAAGTATTACACTTGTTACTCTCATTCATGGACTCACAAAGACAGATGCACACACCCATCAGAATTACAGCATTTACTAGCAAGAGGTGGGTAATGTAAAGAAATAATGAAAGGCTTGCTGCTGAGGAATTATGTACTGTTATCACTTTTGACAGAAATTAAAACCTCTACTTATATTCAGATTATGTGATTTAATGTCTTTTTAACCCCAAAATTGTCCCTTCAGCTTATATGCAAGTAAGTACAGTATGTCCTATGGTGCTTTCATGCATGTCATTTTACAGGCTTCTCACATTTCATGAATCACAACACTTCTGCCCACCCCAGGGGTGGCTTGATTTGCAATTTATTTTGGCATATGTATTGTGAATGTGTGCCTATGATAAACACATTCTCTGTCCTTTTCTTTGAATTAGTTTTGCCTTTGTACATTCTGCAAAACATGCACAATCACAATGCAATTGTGCACATTGTTTATGATAGGGTCTGGAGTGCATGATCTGTTAGCAAAACAACTTCATAAGTACTAAATACTGACTAAAAGCAGAAAACATTGGGCTGATAAAAATGTAGAAAGCTTGGTTAATAAAAAAGTAGGAAATATGACCAATAACAGGCCAAATTAAGACATCACATGACCACCCCCTATTTTCTATATCACAGTACGCAAGAAAAAATGAAATATCTGAACAGCCAGTAATCAGTTAAGAATAAGACTGGTCAGTTATGATAACGGAAAAAAACATAATTTTTCTTTGGTAAATTTACCTGCCATCACCAAATACGCTTGCTATCCAGCAGTTTCTGCTGGATACTGTATCATCGTGGTATTATCATCTAGTTATCTTCATACTTTAGGTCAGTGTCTGGTCACAAAGTACAGGCATTTTTCCCTAACTTAATCCTTATACACTTAGCAGCAACAGGCTGTGAAAACATAGGCTTTTTTTTCTTTCTGTGCTTTGGTTGTAATACAGAGGTACTTTGTGCTATACAGAACATCCTCTGTTCTTTACACATCCGCTAGACCAGTGGACTCCAGTGTCTGCTACAGGTAGCATGTAGAATGTTGAGACTAAACACCAACTGGGTTGCAGAAATATAACATTTTTGTGATTATAATGACTCAGAAAAAAGACACACCAAACCCTTAGAAGAATTATAAATATATTTTACATACTGTAGAATTAAATGTTTCAAAGCAGTTTATTGCTCCTGTGTTGAGCATTTATTCAACCACCAATACTGCTACCTAACCTTTCCAAAAGGGTCTATAATGCATTATTTGGCATTGAGTTTAAAGCTGTGGCTTTAGCACCAGTCCTTTGCCTGTGTTAGACCCTCTTGAGAGATGTCTTTGTCTTGGAGGGATTCTATGATAGCTCCTAGTTTGCAATCAGCTACAAGCGTGGTCAACCACAGGCCTTTGATAATGGCCTTAACTTCTGAGAAGTAGATTCCAAACAGGACCAGGATCAGCATGGAGCCCTGAGGCACTCCACTGGTGATCGGCCTCTTTGTGGAGGTGGTCTCTCCAGTCTTAACTGCCTGGGTCCTACATGTGAGCCAGCTGGCTATCGGGCATGTCATATAGGGGTTGATGCCTAATTCCATAAGTTTGTTAATAATGTCTAAGTGCGATACTGTAGATAGCCAGGTCAAGACAGGCAGTATGCACCATTTTATCCTCATCCTTTGTTTGGTGAACTTCTCAAAAAAGTCCACCAGGTTTAGTAAAAATGACCTTCCTTTGACAAGGGCAAACTGTGATGGAGCCAGTGTATGAAAGTCTCCTATGCTTTTGTTGATCATTTGCATGATAATGCTTTCCATGGTTTTTCATAAGACTAGAAAGACTAATGGGTCTGTTGTTTCCAGCATCTGTTGATGGACTACTATTATAAACAGGGATAACCATTGCAGTCCTCCATTCTCATGGCATAAAGTCTATTTTGAGACTGTAGTTAAATAGTAACTCCAGTGGCCCAGATAGGTCATAGTTTAGACTATTCAGAAGGAATCAAGGGATATTATGACGCCCATTGAAGCTCTGTTCTTGGCCTTAGCGAGCACAGCCAGGACATGTTCTCTATTTATAGACGGAGAGATTATGTTTGAAGGCATTTCTTGGGGCGTGGCTTGGGGTGAGTGTTAAGTTGGAAGTGAATTTGTCAGCCTGCATATTCACTATATCACTCAGAGCAGTGTATGTGGCCCCAGTTAACCGCCAAACAATGCTGCCTTTGAGGTTTCTGGCATAGCTGAAAGCCTTATGGTTGTCTTTTGCCTGAGAGGCTATCTTGACCTCAAAACTAAGTAGCCCTCTTAGTTTCCTATTTAATTTATTGAGAGAATTCTTACCTTTATGGGAGTTATACTGCCTGATTTTAACCATGTTTTTTTTCTTTTGTTTTATAATCTGTTTAATTTGGGATGCTACCAGAGTAATTTGCTTGGGCTTATGTCTGGTAGGCACAGCAGCCTGTATGTACCCAGCAACATGGTTGTACAGAGTTTCTGTGAACAATTCTGCATAGGCTGCAACATTCTCTGGGTTTGGCGGTGGGTATTAAATTTTGATAAGCTGTTGCTTAATAAAAGGTAGTTTGCCTTTGATAGTTCTTAACTATTACTGGCTTTACTGTGTTTACTGAGTTGATTTTGATTTTGAAGGAGACAGCTTTAAGGTCAATCTTAGCAGTGAGGATATGACTGGGGAGAGGGGGCTGTTCTCCCATATTTGTGAGTAGGGGGTCCAGTATGTTGGAATCTTCAATGGGCATATGCACTAACTGGTCAATGGTATTATTATTTATGAAGTGCAGGAATCTCTGTGACTGCAAATTTGAAGCATGTAGGATTCCCTGTCTATAGAAGGTTAATTAAAGTCCCCCATTTGAAAGGTATTAGGCTGGATGGTGAGTGTCCCCAGTAGGTCTAAGTATGTGCTGTAAATTTTGTGAGACATAGAGGGCAACCTGTAGCTTGCTAGGATATGGTACAGGATCTTATCTATGGTGAACTGCATGTGGAGAAACTCCAGCATGTCATCCTGTTTAACCAGGATGATTGACCTCATCATGTCAGTGAAATCTTAAAAATATACTACAAGAGAAGATGTGAATTATCGGCACAGAAAGGTTATGATCTACGGAGAAAAGAGATCTGATTATAAGAAGTGCATATCCATTAATGTTTAATACTGTTGTCATAGACATCAAGATAAGTGGGGGATATAAAACATTTTCATTCTGTCATCATTCCCAGCCCATGATGTATCTCTCATCTGTCACCCTCCACTTTTTCTTTGCAGTGCAGTTAGTTCAGGCAGAAAAAAATGGCCTTAGGCAGCTTTCAAATAAACACTGTTGGTTTGTGGCTAAATGTAAGTGCAAGTGACCGTCTTATTTTTCCCTTTTTTCTTCTCCTTCTAATACATGTCCTCATGAGGACATTTTCTGTCTGTTTTTCTGTCTGTATTCCCACTTGGCCTTTTCATGCTTCTTCAGGTTTGGCCCTTCTCTTTCCTGCTCTGTATCTAAGCCATTGTTGTATAAGTGTGCCTGCAGTGGGGCCATTTCGCCTACAGATAAGCACACACTGCCTGCTTCGATTTGTCTCAGAAAATCCCACAATGCTTCATGTTGCTTACTTTTAGTATTAGAACTGAAATTCTTCTTACTGTACCTACAGGTGAAAAGATTTTTATTCTTTATAGTTTAAGAACCCGCTTTCCTATAGAAAAGAAATATTTACTGACTGGAAAGGAAGCTCTACCTTTGATTTTTGAAGTAAAGCAACTCCATTACTTCTTGTGAAGCAGAAAATCTAAGCTGGTGACAGACCATATACCATTGCTGACATTTCTAGGAAGGCACTTCAAGCCTTCTTGGTTTCCCACACCACATTTGCTGCCATTTAAGAGAAATCACAATCTGGGCTTCACTTCACAACTTGTTGCTGAGTTTTCTAAATCTTATTCCCCATCTAAAGCCATAGGAACATTAAGTAGCATATTGGCTGTCATTTGGGACTTAGAAACCAAGGCCATCATCATTCCATGCTGAGCTAACTGCCTCTCACAAAAAAGTCAAAGAAAGCTTAACTAAAAAATGCTTCTTCTCAGGTGCTGATTCCTGTCACCATGATGGTGCCGTCTGACAAAATTGGTCAAGAAAAGTTGTGAATGGCACTTGTAGAAAACAAATCCTGTCTTTCCTCTGGGAGACAGTTAGAGTTCTTTTAATAAATCTTGCTCCGTCTACTTCAACAACTTTAGGGCTGTATAAGTCCTATCTGCCCAGCTGACATTGGAATTACCTCTTTTATTATGTCTTTGTTCCTCCATCAATTATGATAAACTGGAAGAAGCTTTTCATTAGAGGCCAAGTGGTGTAAAATCCTCTCCTTAGATTACACTGACTTGGGCCACTAGGGAAGCTTCAGTTTTCCTCAGGCAGCCTCTTTTTCCTGGAATGACTGTCTCTCATACAAGCGGCACTATCACTGACTCTAGTGACAGTGATGGCATTGGCCCCTCTTTTCCCTTGGTATTCACAGATTCATATAGGTAGTTACTAGACTTGCAGTTCAGGAAACCATTGAGCAGCCTAGCCCAATCTCCTAATTGCCACCAAAACACTTTTCCTGGTTAAATGACTTGCTGAAGGTCACATAGTAGGCAAATTAAGGCTGATGTAATGAAACCTTGGACCACAGGACAACTCATAGCCTTAAACCTCTGTGATAATTGCCAGACTGATGCAAGCTGATACAACTCACATAGTATCAGGTTTCAGCTATGCTGGCACCCATTTTCACTGGGGTAACAACTATATTTTTAACTACAGCATTCCTGGCACTGATAGTCCCAACATCTTCTCCTCCAGTGCCAAGGTCTGCATCAAGACTTTCAGCTCTAAGCCCCCTTAGTCTCACCCGTAGAAGACAATGATGAAGAGGAAGGGGCTAGACCCCTTGTTTCCAGTCCTAATGACTCAAACCTTGGAGACTATTTAGAAATGATACAGCACAGGGCCTGACTTCCTGTGAACCTAGTCTAGTTCTCTAATGCTGACTTTGGTGGTCTTGCTACTTTATCATCTTGAGTGCTACCACCTTTAGTGAACATTATAAAAGATATGATTAAGGTGTACTAGGAAAAGTTGGACACAGTAGCACCTATATCACCATAAGTTTGACCAGGATTTCTTGCCTCTGAGAGACAGTTTAATGTGTGCAGGGACACTCAAACCAAACATGACTATTTCTGCAGTGACTCTTTGCAGTGCTCCCACATCTCTGAGTTCTGCAATTCATGCACCAAATAAGAAATCCAGATGACTGGACAGATGTGGAAAGCATGTGTTTTTGTTTGACACTTTAGCTCTACCCTAACTACTTGGACGACATGCTTTTTTTTCCAAAAGTGACATGGTAGATGAAATGCAGCATCTGGTGAAAGAGTTGCCTGATGGTCTGTTAAAATATAAAATTAGGACCCAAGTTACTGCCTCACCCAAGATGAGAAACCTTACTTGGTACAAGATACGTAAGTGAGGAAGGTACAGCAACAGTAACAAGATCTAGCAGTTATATACAGCAGCACTTCCTGCAGGGAGTAAAGCCTAGTTTGTCAAGGACACTAAGGTGAGATTCTTGGATCACCCATTCAAAGGGCTTCTATTATTAATTCATAAAATATCTTAGCACCTTAAAAATAATAAGGAGGAAGGCCAGACCCTCACTGCAATTGGTATACTATGCAACCTCTACAGCAAACCCTTGCCAGGAAGCAGAGAAGATAGTGCTAGATGTGATTTCAGCATGGCCCATGGAAGTAGGAGCAGGGAGCTAGAAATGGAAATTCCCCTCAATATGGCTTCCAGAAGGGTCATGGTGGAAGTTCTTAGTATTTTCCAGGAAGTTGTAGTTATTCACTGGGTGGATCACAACAATCCTGCCCAACTATTCCTCACTGGAAACAGTCCAAGGTCAGTTTTCCATAACAGTGATTAGAAAAAAAAAATAAAAATCCAGGTCCTATCAGACAAAAAAAAAAAAAACTAAGGATTCTATTCCATCTTCTTTTGATGTCAAGAATGCAATGGCCACAGACCTATTCAAATTTCAGCTTAAATGTATTTATGCTCAAAGAAATTATTTGAATAATCCAGTTGCGGATTTAAACTAAATACAAATAAATGCATTTTAGTGCATTATGGGAAAACTGCCACCCTGGCTAATTACTCCATCAAAAAGACACCCCTAAGAGTTGACAAGGTAGTCAAGGATCTGGGAATATATGAAGACAGTAATTTGGCCTTTCATCAATACGTGGCCAAGGTAGTATAAAAGCCATTCTATGTTGACCGACTTATAAGTAAGGGCATGGCATACAGGTCCAAAGAAGTCATAGTGTCACTTTGTTTGGTCCTTATCAGACCCATCATTGAGTATAACACTCCCTTCGGCATGTACCTGACCAGAGATATGCAACAGTTGGACTGCCCACAAAAGTTTCTTACCAGGAGAATCCACAGTATAAACACATTGTCATATATGGATTGCATTAAAGTTCTATCTCCACACTCTGTGTCCTACTGGTTACTGAGAGGCAATCTATGCCTGGCATACAAGGCATCCTTGGATCTAGCTCTGATGGACCTTTTGCACATCAGCAAAATGAATGGAATCAGAACCATTAGATCCAAGGATTTAAATTTTGCTTGTGACATAAATAAGACATGTTGGTGAGACAGATATGTGTCCCAGAGGATCCCCAGGTGCTGGAACAGCCTCCACATTCATGTGAAGCAGAGTCCATGTATAACCCTATTTAAACATAGCCTTGACCAATGGATGAGAAATTGGAAATTCACACTGGGTCTGGCCCCCATGTCTCCGATAGATAATACCCAAACAAATCCCCACACATACACACACACACACACACACACACACACACACACACACACACACACACACACACACACACACACACACACACACACACACACACACATACACACACATAGCCTCTACAGGCTTCCTAACTAACATGTCCCCTCTTATTAAATGCCCATGGTATATAGGGACACAAATAGGTTGGACTGCACAGCTAGGCTTATAAAGGCCCTGGTGGTCATTAGCTTATGAACCTATGAACAGTGTAATCCACCCTTCCTTGTTTATTAGAAGGGGACTAGATGTGCACTTTAGACCTCTTTGACACTTACCTCTAGATCGGACCATATCAGATGCAGTTATTACTAGTAAGGACCCTCCATTTTAGTCTCACTTCAGTCTACATGGTATATAGCAACTGCATGACAATACTCCCTTATCGGAGGCCATTTCCTCTCTGCCCCATCTCAGTTTTTTTTTCCTAGTTTGGAGGAGAGAATTTCTGTTCAAACTATTCTTTTCTCTACAAGTAACAGTCAAACTTCTTAAATCTCAGTTACACTCAATTCTTTCTCTTGTTTTTATGGGTGCAATTTGGACATTGTCATATGTTTTTCCTTCCTCCCCAGGACAGGATCTTACTTCTGCAGCAAATAGTTGCTTCTCTTCACTCAGCTTGATAATTTTCTGCAAATACTTGTCTCAAGTCTGTAGGCATCCTGGAAGCATCTATTTCCATGGTCCATCATGCCAGCCTCCACTTGAAGATCCTTCACTGGTCCGTTCAAGTCCAGTGGTCCCAAAACCTTGATCCTTTTTCTCATCTAGTTTGAATTTGTAAAGTCTGTTGATCACACTGAACAGTTGTGCTTGGATCTAATTTAGTCAGATGTCCATTTAAACTCCAGACTCTTAAGGTTACAATGAACATGGATGTGTCTGGTCAACACTGGGGGAAGTGTTACGATGCTCAGACCATACTTCTCACTTACATATCATGGAAATGAGGGTAGATGTTCTATTCCTAGTGACCTTTTAGGACTCTGTACCACAGGGATTCATATATATTCAAACAGAGACTTTCACTATGGTCTGGTACTTTAACAAACAAGGAAGAATTCATACCCATCTGGTTGAGAGACAACAAGTATGTAGCAATTCACAGTGTTTCCTACAAATGCTGAGACTCAGCCATTATTTACTAATAGCCAAAAATGGTCTCAAAGACACTTAGTTGAAAAAATAATCTTCCATCTCTGAGTCACCTCAGTCTGTGATCTCTTTGCCCCTACAGCCAACAAATGTCCCAGTTGTTTTTCATGTTCCTTCAGTGGGCATGTTAGGACAGAGGTGCACCACCACACCAATGGCCAAATGGACTCTTGTATGCTCTCCCACCACTTTCTCTGATACTGAGATTCAATAAACAAGCCAAATTCCTCAGAACCAAGCTCATTCACAGTGGCATAGCTGAGGATGGTTGAAGGGGAGGGCTGCTCAGGTTTTAAGGTTGTAAGGGGCATGTTTGGCAGTTACTGATTGGGCAATATTGAAGTACTAGCATTCAAAAATGAATGCCAATACTGTATTTGCAGTCACAACATTGAAGCTTTGTGTGTGGTATTCTAACTGTAACAAGATGCTTGTTACATTTGTAGAAAGTAGTTTGTTACAGTTTCAGCTTTTTTCATCCATAACTCAGACAGATGACCTGTTTTTTTTCAATTTAGAGTTGGGGGGATGCCAGACTGGAAGACCACAGTGGGTGCTAACTATGGCCCTGATTGTTCTAATAGTACTCTTGTGTCCCAGACAAACATATTTCTCCTTTTTGTGACTCTTTCTTCTACAGAAGCCTGTCTGTTCATGTCCCTTCAGTACGCTACTGTCATATACTTCAGTGAAACCTCACACAGACCTTCACCCTCTCAAGATCATAGCATGGTTTCTAAAATTCCATTAATAGTCAGTGATTCAGATGTCTCTCAGGGGGTAGTTTTCATCACTTCTTTCTCTCAGAGGCATTCTACCCAGAAGACTTACAGGGACAACTGAACTGGTTTTCTGCCTGGATGGCTAATGAATCACAGACCATTTTACAGTAACTATCCTCCAGTCTTTTCTTCTCTCTCTGACAATTTTAATGGTCATTATCAGTTACTACACTAAGAAAGCCCATTCAGCACTCAGTTCTCTCATTCATTCATTCATGTCTGCACTCTTTCTTCTTTCCTTGCTTCCCTTAAGGTTTGTAAGAGCTTCTTATATGGTGTCTTCTACATCAGTCCCCAGGTTAGTCACTTTGTCCATGAGATATTTTCATTATGCCTGAGTGCAAAGTAAATGGAATGTACTCAGGTAAAGGAATGGGGGCAAGTAAATTACCACAGCAGTCACTACTAGAACAAATCCTTTCAAAAGTGACACTGCAGAAGTATTGTGCGTCTTTCTACTGATTGCACTGTGATGAGAGAGATGTGACAAACAAAATAGTGTGGAAAGGATAAGTGTCTTGATAGGAGAAGACCCAAGTGCAGGTAGTGTTTCAGGTGCATGTAGGAGGTGGCAGTTGTGGGAGGATGGAAGTGAGAGACTATTGCCAGCTTGCTCATCCTGAAGGGTGGGAGATGGATCTGGCTTGTCAGTTGAGTGAAACCTAGCAGGAGCATTAGGTGCTTGGTAAGTGGAGTCCTGACCTGACTGAAAGCATACTCTACCATTAGTGTACAAATTAGCCAAGGCGACAACAGCCTAGAGGAATGCCTTCCCTTAGGAGGTAACAGCTGTGTGCATGGAGGAGTCAAAAAGGGGTTGGTGGTTCTCCCAAGGGGAAATTATGGATTGTCCTCCTCAGGAACAGCAAGCGGTCTTGCTTCTTACCACTACAGACTCTTAACTAGGAACAGAGGGCTGATGGAGGGTTCCCAGGCAGGAACAAATGAGCCATAAGGCATATTTCCAGTTTCCCTTCCACCAAAAAAATGTGCCAAATGGGAGAAGGCAGAGGTGCTATCAGGCTAGGTCTGTTGGGGAGCAAAACAAAAAAAGTCTTGGCAAGAGTAAAAGAATGATATTGTAGTTAAAATAAACCAGGAAAGCAAAATTCCAAAAATGGAGTATAAAACTGGAGGCAAGGTTGAAGTAGCAATAAGTACAGCACTTAGGTAGTAATTATAAAGGCTAACCTCAAGTTAAGCAACCAATCTGCGGAAAGCATAGGGAAGGCTGGCAAAATATTAGGATGCTAAAGCAACACTGAGGCGCAGGCAAAAGCAAATCATATCAATATACGCCATTGTGTGCTCAAATCCACACTTTGTTATCTCCTTGTTAGGCCAAAAGTACAAGGAGCTAGAGATTTGAATAAAGTTTGGATTTGAGCACAGAATGGAAAATATTATGATGCATTCGAAGAGATGACACCAGTAGGGAACAAGAAGTCATTGCCCTTCAGTGCAGACACTTTACTTGACCTCATCTGGAGTACTGTGTACAGTTAGGACTACATCACCATTTATAGGGCACATTCCAGACAGAGGCAGCTCAGAGAAAGCCAGCAAAGAATGTTGCATGGTCTCACAAGAAGGTATATGAAGAGAAATACAATACGACCATTTAATACATATAGTACTGAAAAAAAAGAAGGGACATTACACATACACTAAATACCTTAGAGTATCCAGATACCATACCGCTCAACCTCTTATTGCAAGAAATCTGGACAAAGCCCAACAAAACAGGGGGACAAAGGCCCCAAAGTAGGGACATATTTTAAATGCTGCTCTTATAAACTTAGAAAGTTGCTAGAGTAACAGGGTTTGTTTTAACATACACTTTCTGAAGGATTTGAAGTCTGAAACTCATATGTATGTCATTATTTAGTGACTACAGTCCTCAGATTATCCAAATGATTTGCCAGAAAGCCAGAAATATTATGAGAAACAGACCAAAATCTGGACATTTTGCAAAATTCTGGATGGTTGAAAGGTATGCCAAAGACACTGAGTATCCTCTGCTTGTTAAGACAGAAATAAAAAAAATGATGTATGAAAAGCAAGGTGAATGGCTTAGGCAAATGATAAAGTCGTATTGTTTAATGTAAAGACTGGTAAATAACTCCCAGGGCTGAACTGAGTAATAATTGGAGCCACATTCAATAAAATACTACATGGGACAGTCAAAGCAATTCATATGAGATGCAAGATTAAAAAAGGATAAAAGCTGTTGTTACTTCACATCTGCAGATTTTCTAGTATATGAGGAAATAGGAACATGAGTGAGCTGAAGCAATCTACACATATGCTATCAGCATCAGTGCGTTTAAATACAAGGTGAACAGGCATACATCTCTTAGCAAAGTTTGTTAAGTATGCTAAGTGCATTCCACCTCCCTTAGAATCATTAAATCACACAGCATCTCCTTGCAAAAATAGACATTTCCCCAGACACTAGTAAGGTTAAAACGTTCTCATGAATAATTAAATACTTTATCTGGGCCAGCAGAAATTTGTATTAAAATAGGATATGTACAACTCTCTGAAGTCTTTTTAATGTTGCCTGGAATGGGTTAGAAACTAAAGTTTGATGAGAAAGAAAGTGACACCTAATGAAACATAAAGCCAGAAACATAACTTGGCTTTCTAGCTGTGGAACAAAGAAAAACACATTTGTGGGACTGCAAAATGAGTTTTCATCATTCTCTTTGTTTTACTGACCTTAGAATAGGAAACATTTCTAAACTCAGGGTGTAGAAGGCTTGACCTTCCAAAAATACCTTCATTGTTATGTTTTCATTGTGGATAGTAATTCTTATTTTCGGTTTCACTGTGTGACAGCTTCATTCCCACTGAATGCATTACTACCAGCCTGATATGCTGTGGAAATCGTACAACTCATCTTTAAAGGGCAAGATCTCTCATACAGCACCATTAATTGTTCCCTGCTACGATGTGCAATCAAATACCCTGTCTGTACCCATTTGAATTTCTGTGTACTGCAAGACATTCATCAGCCAACAAGTTAGCAAGGCAAACTATCTAAGCCATAAACAAGAAAAAGAGGCTTCAAAGTGCAGTATAAGGCATTAATCTGTTTAACAGGCAAAATAAAATTTCAGGATTCTTGTTGTACTAAACTTACTTTTATTCAAAATTCTGGTTTATTTCTTTTTTTGTTTAAATCTAGTTTCTTATTACTATCAGTAGATTTGACTAGATAAAGTAAATTAAAATGTAATACCTTTTAAAAGGGGGTTGTTGTCATGTCACACAGATACAGGATAAGAAAATGGCTAGTGTGTACTATTTCTGACCTGTTTTTTTTAAACAGTTCCTTAACATCTGCCTTCCTCTGGCACAAGATTTATAAATTACAGCAGTGGGCTAATGCAGGGGTATCTTGTGTTAAGGGTTTGAATCCCTTTAAGAGACTCTTGTTGGCCCAGTGGCAGTGACACCAGCATGGTATGTTGGAAATTCTGAGTTTGAATTCTATATGAGAACTAATATTGTCCTTTGATTTCTATTATTCTAACGGTGCCTAAGCAGAGGTCTTTCTCTGTATTTGTGTGTTTGCAATTAGGTAAACAGTACTGGGCACTTATTTGATGAAGGAACTGAAATCTGTAGCATTGGTGCTATATTGGTTGGTGAGCATAGTTGCCTTCCAAGCAAGTGACCTAGGTTTGATTCCAGGCCAGTATAACAAGTCTACATTTAAACACTCATCTCAATGGTGCAGTTGAGAAACAAACATGGCGCTCATTTGTAGTGTCAGTGACTCAGCAGACAGTTCACTTGCCTTTAGTGATGAAAGCTGTGGGTTGTATTCGCTCACCAAGTAGTTGGCTTATCTTTTTTGTATGTACCTAACTGGGAATATCCAACAACTGGAACATCCAAAGAGTGCCCTCATTAAAATAATACAGGGCATAAATAACATGTCATATGCATACCACTTCAAAGCACTATCTCTGTATTCTGTCTCCTGCAGACTCTTGAGGGGACATCTATGGCTGGCATACAAGGCATCTTTGGACCCCACTCTGATGGACCTCTTACATATTTGCAAAACAACACCCCCAGAATTACCCTTCCTAAAGAGATAAACCTTGCCTGTGATATAAATAGGACCTGCTGGAGGTAATGGTTTGTATCCAGAGACGACCCCTTCCCTGGAAAAGGTTTCCCATTCTACTGAAGGAGACTTCTTCCTTAAACCAATTTAAGGGTAACGTGGACTACTGAAGCAGGAAACTCACCCCTGGTGTGGCACCTACATCTCCAATGGACATGGGCAGCCTGTAAATGATTCATTTCCCAGGCCCCCAGTTGTAAATGCCTTATCTCCAATACTCCTGCTTACACAACCAAGGGTGCCAGAACATGTCAGAAATTTGGGATGCATGGCTCTGCTTAAATGGCAGCAGTGGTAATCAGCCTAGTACACACCTATGAAACTAATTCACTAAAAACTGCCAAGAAATAGTTAAATTTTCAAGACTGATACTTTTTGTGGAAGCATTAATCAATACACTGAAAAGCAGTATGTGAGTGACATGGCTAATGTTAGAGAACCTGGACAAAGATGAAGGGAGGAATGAGTTATATAAGGGAAGAAATTAAGGGAAGTATGCTTAACTTTAATTATAACATATGACACAAGTTTTTAATTACATCTTTAAAGTAAACTGAGATGCTTGGCTGCACATGAATTGCGTATAATAAAAAATATGCAAGAAGAAAAAGAAACAGAAGAATACCAGATGGATACAAAACTAGCATTTTAATGGCACTTAACTCATAAACTATACCATCCTTTGAAAAGAGAGACAATAACTGAAACTTTGCTGCAGGGATCTCATTCACAGAGTATTGTGTTTTGTTTTTCATTAAATGTGTTTGTAGTTAACTGACTAGTTCAGGGCAATAAGTTATTGAATACGTGCTAAAGAAAATGTCCTTCAACTTCTTCCTTTTTTTCTTTTTTGATGCTAACTAGTGAAGCTTCTAATCTGCAGCGATTTTATACTGCAAGATTTCAGCAATCTCTCTCTTTATATATCTTGTGTGGTAAGGTTCTTTTTTACAAGGCTGTATTGAGCAGTATAACTGCACAGAGAAGACAGAATCATGCAGGAGAACCATTCATAGACTTGGAGACCCACTCATCTTCACCAGCACATTAGGTTCCAGTGCACTGTCTCATCTCCACCTGTTTATGAACAGAAACAACTACAGGTAAAGGTATATAAGACTAATATATCGAAATGGCCAGTGTCATGTTTACTACTGAAAACAAAAGCTGTTAGTTGGGATAAAATCTAAAGGCACACACAAATTAATTTAAAAAGAAAATCATTTTTAAATGTTTTGGGTCATTACAGTCACTGACACAAAATAGGCCTGCCTTGTGCCCATATTGCGCATTCATTCCTTCCAGGCTTTAGCTTCATTGCAATAACCTCAAATGTTTTTTCTCTATAATGCCCTACTAACTCAAACTTACAAGACATACACACACACACACACACACACACACACACACACACACACACACACACACACACACACACACACGCATGTATATATGAGTGTCTACATATATCTATATATATATATCTATCTGTATCTATATATATATATATATATATATATATATATATATATATATATATATATATATATATATATATACATACACAGTGGATATAAAAAGTTTACACACACCTGTTAAAATGCCATTTTCTTTCTGATATAAAAAAACAGGACCACAACAAATCATTTCAAAGCTTTTCCCACCTTTAATGTGACCTATGACCTGTACAATTCAATTGAAAAACAAGCAAATCTGTTAGGGGAAAAATATAAAAAATAAAACACGTACACTATGCAGGTTGCATAAGTGTGCACACCCTTAAACTAATTCATTGTTGTTTGTGTACACACTTAAACTAATACTTTGTTGAAGCACATTTTGATTTAGTTATGGCATTCAGTCTTATTGGATACATGCCTGCCATCAATTAAGAGACTCTGATTAACCCCAAATAAAGTTCAGCTGTCCTGGTAGAACTTTCCTGACATTTACTCAGTTGCCTGTTACAGCAAAAGCCATGGTTCGCAGACAGCTTACAAAGCATCAAAGGGATCTCATTGTTCAAAGGTATCAGTCAGAAAAGGGGTACAAAAAAATTTCCACAGCATTGGATATACCATGGAACAGAGTGAAGACAGTCATCAAAAAGTGGAGAAAATATAGGACAACAGTTACATTGCAAAGAAATGGATGTCCCTCCAAAAATGATGAAAAGACAAGACAAAAACTGGTCAGGGAGGCTGCCAAGGGACCTACAGCAATACTGATGGAGCTGCAGGAATTTCTGGCAAGTACTGGTTGTGTACTGTATGTGAGAACAATCTCCCGTATTCTCCATATTTCTGGACTATGAGGTAGGATTGCAAGACAGAAAAACATTCAGAACCAGCTAAAATTTGCAAAACAATACATCAAGTCTCCCAAAGCATGTGGGAAAATGTGTTATGTGGTCTGATGAGACCAAGGTTAAACTTTTTGGCCAGAATTCCTAAAGGTTATGCTTGGTGCAAAAACAACACTTCGCATCACCAAAAGAACACCATCCCCACAGTGAAGCATGGTGGTGGTAGTATCATGCTTTGGGGTTGCTTTACTTCAGCTGGAACTGGGGCTTTAGTTAAGGTGGAGGGAATTATGAACAGTTCCAAATACCAGTCACTTTTGGCCCAAAACCTTCAGGCGTCTGCTAGAAAGCTGAAGATGAAGAGGAATTTCACCTTTCAACATGACAATGACCTAAGCATACATCCAAATCAACAAAAGAATGGCTTCATCAGAAGAAAATTAAAATTTTGGAATGGCCAAGACAGAGCCCAGACCTAAATCCAATAGAAAATCTGTGGGGTGACCTGAAGAGGGCTGGGCGCAAGAGATGCCCTCGCAATCTGAAAGGTTTGGAACACTTTTGCGAGGAAGAGTGGGCAAATATTGCCAAGTTAAGATGTGCCATGCTGATAGACTCCTACCCAAGAAGACTGAATGCTGTAATTAAATCAAAAGGTGCTTCAATAAAGCATTAGTTTAAGAGTGTGCACATACAATAAAGTATTAGTTTAAGGGTGTGCACACTTATGCAACCAGCGTATTGTACTTTGTTTATTTTTTATATTTTTCCCCTAACAGATTTGTTTGTTTTTCAATTGAATTGTACAGGTTATAGGTCACATTAAAGGTGGGAAAAGTTTTGAAATGATTTATTGTGGTGTCATTTTTTATATTACAAAAACCTGGCATTTTAACAAGGGTGTGTCCACTGAGAGAGAGAGAGAGGGAGAGAGGGAGAGAGGGAGAGAGAGAGAGAGAGAGAAGGAGAGACAGAGAGAGAGAGAGAGAGTTTGTATATTTAAGTAAGGGGGTATGGGGTGCAGGTGGGTTTGTTCCCTTGCAAAAATGCTTTTGGAGTCACACCTAGTATATATACAATTTTCTATGTAATGTGTTTCAGTGAAATGTACTTTACATCTATTTATTTATTTATTTATTTTCTTTACATTGTTCACATGAGATCATTTGCAAAAAAAAAAAAAAAATAGAACAAATTCACAAACAGAGTAATTGAGTAATCACAGTGGTAGATAACCCCACAGACAATTGATGTAATATGCAAATGTTATTAACACAGTAGAAAAACAAATGTGAATTAATTTGAATATTAGATATGAGAGGGGAGTAGGAGGTAAGAACAGAGGGTCAGACTAGAAGTGATGCATGTAAGGAGGGAGTTATGCATGCAGTGGAAAAGCACTTGCAGTAGTGGCGGCTCATGCTATTGGACTGCAGGACTGCAGCCCCCCCCAGCTGTACAAAACAAGAAAAAACAAAATAAAAACAATTAACGAGTCATTGAAACTCAGCACATGTGTACTCATGACTCAAATCTGGACTGCTGTTTAACCAGTCCGAATTAGGGAAGAAGGCAGCAGTCTACACATGCCCCAGAAGTCTATGTGGTTACAACCACATAGATTGGAAGGGGATTGAACTGCAACGTCTGCAGTCTGAATGGAACTAGATTCAGGGCAAGCATGCGTGCGATCAGAACAGGAACTGCTGCATCTGAATGGAACTAGACAGGAACTGCTGCATTTGAATGGAGCGAGGGAAACAGTAGCTACTGAAATGGAGCCGAGCTGGTGGAAGCCACGGGACTTATTTTTGCATTCCCCGGGACAATCAGAGCTGCTGAACTTTTGCTGAAGCAGGTACTGGCAGTTAGGAAGGACTTTTGCTGTGTGTTAAGAAGAGGACAGTTAGGAGTGTGTGTGTGTGTGTGTGTGTGTGTGTGTGTGTGTGTGTGTGTGCGTGCGTGCGTGTGTGTGTGTGTGTGTGTGTGTGTGTGTGTGTGTGTGTGTGTGCGTGTGCGCGCGTGTGCTCGTGCGAGCACACATGCATCTGTGTGTCTATTTGAATGAGTGTATGGGTGCTGTTCATTTTGCAAGCAGCATGTGTATAGAAACCTGTCTTCTTTTTGTTAGGTACTAACAGCAAAAAGTACAGAATTTTTCTGTGAAAAGAATATGTTCAAACTTGTGGGAGTAACATGAGAGACATAGATAATATATGCAAATAATTTACAGTATCGTTCATATATATAGAAGCTTCACTTGTCAACAGCAGTACACTACATTGTATAAATCTAATACTGGGATTGATAGAGTACTGAATTTAGGTGACATGGTTAGAGGTTGCTTCACCTCAGGTCCACCATACTCATGCGTGATAACAGTAACCATAGCCCTACTGCCATCCCTAACTTCAGTCATGCACATTACTTAATGAAAACTCTTTCCTCAACACTAACATCTCACAAGCCACTCAGACGCAGACTTCACATAAGCACAAGTCAACAATATTAAACATATCCCCTTATCTATCTTGGTCAGTAATCATTGGTTTAAATGCCAACAAATTACTTTAGTTCTGCAGAGGTGGCATTGGTCAGGTTTTCCTTTCAATGTTATTGGCCATGCACAATATGTATTCCCTTTATATGAAAGAGCTCTTGATGTCACACAACCCTGTTTGAGATTTCCATTCCTCTGTTCGAATGTTACTGAAGGTTTCTAGAGTAAATTTAGAAACCCTGGGTGTCGGTTACATTTTGCTGTAATACCTCTCAGTTTGGGAACCTTCTTCCACAGTTGGGGAGAGAGTTCCCTTATGCTAGACAGTTTTAATACCCACCTACTCATGCTGGCCTAAAATCTTTTCTGACTATTACTGCAGTTTTATGCTCTGGTGCCATAGTTATACTTTTTATAGTAATGGTTCTTAGCTTGTAAGTACCTTAATAAACTTGAATTTGAATGTGCGTGTTTTCAAAAGCTGATTTAATAAAGTCTTGTTTTGGAATCTGCACATCTGGGGCACACTTCAGAATCACACTTAAACAAATCTTGCAATGAAGACCTGCCCTAATAAATTGTCTCAGTAACACAGTCATCTTCTGTAAAGATAGTTATGAATACTGAAGCCTCAACTTTGACATGTATCACCCATCTCTGAAAACTTGAGTTATCTATAAATTATTGTTTCCACAGATGTTTCCTCTTTCTACAGTAAATTTACATGAGGACCTTTACTCAAATGATATGGTCTGCTATTTTTAAAAAGCAAACTTTATTACAATGTCAACAACATTTCAAACAGTTCAACAGAAAAGGAAACAGAGATCCTCACAAAACAAAAAAAAAATACAGGAATATAATCAGCATTCAGGTTAACAGTACACAATTAATCCTAATATGGGGGGTGTACTTAAATGACAATTTTTTATCGTTTCCCTCTATCTACATTTCTGATTTAGGTATGCACTCTTAGTATACAGCGTTTCACTGTAAATTAAAAAAAGCTTCTGGTTACCTTCAGAAAGACCTTCTATACCAGATTTACCCAGTCAAACCTTCATTTCCATTGATTTATTGCAAATAAATCTCCTGTTTTCAACAAAATTTCAATTTTCTTATTCCATAGCCAATACTCTGATAGGGAGCTTTGTTAGTGATCGATGTGGAGGAACTCTCCATCTTAAAACTTCATAACACATTCTGAATAGCAACACCCTGGCCTCTGCACCTTCCTTCTTATATCTCTAATCATTGAATTTGTAACCGAGGGAAGCATTCATTAACAAACCACTGATGCTCTCTCGCTCTCCCTATCTCTCCCTCTCAATTCTTCTGCTTCTGCTAGTTTTGGAGAGTTTTCCTTCTTCCTTCTCAATTTAATTGTCTTTATGGCAATAATAATATCACCCCTAACAAAGCCCTGTCATGCTATGTCCAGTTTTCCTCCTATCTCTCCTCTGGAATCGCTAAACAAAGTCAAAGTGGAAAGCTTATCTTTTCTGGGCCACAGTTCCTCAATTAACAGAGTTGAAATAAAAATATTTATAACTTTGCAGTCACATACAGATATGTACCTATGTGCTACATAACCATTCCTCCACATTTCTTACACCATCCAGGGGGATCTATGTAAATTTTCTGCAATCTACATGGCATATAAAAAAAACTTGTGATGGCATTTCCACATATATACGCAATGTTTTCTAGATGTGGTGCATGTGGGAGCCAATTAAATCCAGCTTTATTGCCTGTCAGTCTTTTCCCTGCAGCTTTTTACCTTCCATGCAGCTGATCAGCTGCCATGAGCTACTCTCATTCATTACTAGGTCTTCCAGAGTCGCCTTAGCCTCCCCAGGCTTAACTGATCAATGCCAGAGGTTGGTGAGGATATCAAAAAATACTAGTACAGCATCATACTGCTGTGAAAGAATGTGCTCTAACTCCCAATAGCCCATGGAAACTTTGTGAGCTTCACTGGTACTGTTCTTGGGAGGTGCATCTGTGCCTCCACACATGTATAACCTCCAGACTAAACAGCGCACCACCTGTGTAGCATGGAGCTCACCAGACTTGTAATGTGCTTTACTGCAGTAAGCATAAGCTGCTTCACTTTTCCCAGACTTGACAAGCAGACATCAGTGACTCACTTCCATTCTCTTCCCATGGCCTCTCCAACACGCATGACACTAATCAAACAGGGGTCATCTGGGTGCACCACAAGGTCACTAATCTTTTCCCTAACAGCTTTGTCCATCTTTCCTCAAACATTACTTTCACTTCCTCTCTCATTCCATGTCCTAACTTATAAATCTTGCTTATTCAAGACTAAGCTACTTGGTCTGTTTCTGTTCAAGGATGGCCCCAAGCAGGTAATTCCCCCAAACCGACAACCTATTGAGTTACTTAAAAAAAAAATTAATAAAAGCTTCCTATTTTTTAATTGATACCAGAAAACAAGCTATTGATGTCCTTGTAGCCAGGCCACCAAATGCACCACTCCATCATGCAACACTAATGTCACTTTTATATGTGCTAATCACAGTGTCTGATATTCTGTTCTTAACTTTCTTATCACCCTGATGAATGCTTCTATTATCTCTCACCATGTCCTAGATATCTGACCATCATGGAATTTTAGGATCCAGTCCCTGAACCTATCATAACCCTTCTCAACTATATCTGTTGAGACTCTAGCTGCCCTCTCCTTCAGCACCATACCTCTGAACTGTACAAATTTACGCAGAATGTCCAGATTTTTGTCTCATATTTCTGGTCCGTTTTTCATACAATTGTGGTTTTCTGAGAAATTAGTGGCAAATCATTAAAGACTGATGTTAGAAAATAATGACAGACATTTGAGTTTCAGATTTCATACCCTTCAGAAAATTTATACTAATGCAAGACCTACTATTTTAATATATTTCTAAGTTTATAAGAGCAGCATTTAACAATTGTCCTTATTCTTGGGCCTTTGTTCCACTTTTATTTATGGCTTTGTCCAGATTTATTGCTCTGAGGTTCAGAAATATGACAAATGTGTCAGGGCCATCACTGTCAGCCAGAGACATTTCAAATTGTGACATACTTGTTGCACCCCATTCTCCCATGTAGTGACTCTGGATGTGTCTAAGCAAGGCAAGGAGCAGTGATACAGTGTAAGTGTGTACAGTGCAGGGTATCCCCCCATCCAAGGTAGATACAAGTACCACAGTGGCTTTTCATCTGTCCTTGATTTTTCAGAATGTTATGGTTTTCTGTCATATTTTTATACTGTTGATTTATGCTTCGTATTATTCAGAAAATGCATGTTGCTGCAGTGTCTGTTGCTCTGTATTTAAGTAGCAATGTTTTAATGAGGATCGGGTAAGCTTGTCTGAGATTTTAAGATGCAAGTAAACTTTAATAAGCATACTGTTAAAGAATTACCAACATTGAAAGCCTTTTTGTTGTTACCATGCAGAGAATATTTACATAACTTGGTAACGTAGAAGCCTTAGGTGCTGAAATGCATATGACAGTATTTGTAATAAAGGACAGGATTACAGTATTTTCAGAAGCTCATTACATTTGTTGGAGACTTGCCGTCATCTTTACAGACTTTACCCGTAAACAAACTAGAATGCCAATCTATTATGTGTGGTCCATAAGCTGTGCAGTAATCCGTTCAGCAATTTATCTTGAGCTTGTTTCTTATTTGCTGTTCATTTTTTACTTTGATCATGTTTTCCCCATGAAACAAGTAGATAGTTGTTGTCAGGCAGTAGGTCTTTTATGGATAAGAAACATTTTTACAAGTGGGGGTATCACAGAGATTGCTACCTTCAGCATGTTACTTGGTACTTTAATAAAGCTAAATATAAATTATAATTAGAACTGCAGTGCAAGGAGATGTGGTTTGAGTTGAGTGCTGCTTGTTTTTTTATACTTGATTTTGACTGGCATTCTAGTAATGTATTTAAAAAGTAATTTATTTGTTCATGCCTCACAACCTTTTTGTTTCCATCTAGATATTAAGTAAGCTGTCATGTAGCCAATGCATTGAATTTTTTTTTTTTCTTCTACACTTCATTTTGTCTTGATTGGACTCTCATAATGACAGTTTCGCACCCAGGGCAGCGTATTTAATTAAAGTCCTATTTTTTGTGGTTTTGAGCATAGCCCCACTCCTTTCTAGTTGGTCACACTCCTTCCCATTGGCCCCAGCCATTCAACTGTCTCCTACAGCCCCTCTTTGATTTGAAGTCACCAGCCACCACTGACTTGCAGTCAGATTTTTGATGGAAATGTCTTTTGAGCTGAACTCTGAATGTGGGTGAAGAGGACACTTCTTTTAGGTGAGAGAGAAGGGAATGCTAGAGATTGGGTGCAAGAATAGAGAGGGAATGGTTGGTACAGTGCAGTTTGGTTTGAAGTGTCTGAACTAAGGGGAGTTAATTGGGAGAGGCTGTGGAGATTGTAGAGGGTGGTTTTATTATGGAATTTGGCTGCAAGAGTTGGGAAACCACCTGGTTGAAGTAATTTGAAAGGAAGAGACTCTAGGAGTAGCTCAATTCTGTAGAAGATTGGCTTTGGAGAGAATGATGCCTACTGTAATTCCAAGACTCGTAAGTGTAACCTTCTGAAAATATAGCAGAACAGCGAAAGCTATTCTCCATTAAAGTTTTTTTTTTTTTTTTTTTTTTTTTGCAAGCACCCTGCAACCACTGATGTAGGAGAAAACAATCACCCTTGACTTATACATAGCAACTGCAAGATCTCATGCCTCTGAGATAAGGAAATATTCTGAGAATATCAATTTCCATCTTAGATTATTTTAAGTTGGCATTTCTGCATTTGTGGTCATTCAGTCTAATACTAATGAATCTCACAATATCAAATGGTTACATATAACTGCCTTACAAATCCTTCAGTTTGATGTTAATGATCATGACACATAACTGGACAAACACTACAAACTGTTAAATACAATACAAAGGGCTGAGCCCTTTCACTCCTTACAAGTGATGTGGAAATGCTTCAGACAATAAATGAACCATCACATGTAGATTAAATAGCAGTCCATAGTGTCGCATGACAAAACCACCAATAAAAACTGTTATTATTAAGAAAAAATGTTAAAATCACATTCAGATCTACAGATATACATATAAACCAGATTATAAAAAGTTTAAAATGATCTATTAATATTCACAGGAGATCTTCCATCCACAAGTAATAATCAAACCTTACCCTGCTAACTTATAATATGAAGAATATTCAGGTTAACATGGCCACTGTCATTTATACCTGCTTCACTCTTTCAATTTATATTTAACACTAAATATTAATTTAGACCAGGGGAGGTGTTGGCTGCTAGCATCAGATAACACTGTACTTCCGTGTAACCCAGTTTTGTTTCAGTATCACTGCCCCTTTCTGAAATAATTCTTTTAAGTACATGAAAAAGAAAATTGCTTAAAATCTGGGCATCTATATAATACACTACATTCTTCCTGTCTTTTTATGGAATATCAGTGGTTCGATATGTACTGTGCAGATTCTTACTTATATGGCCATCACAGAATGCATCACTCTTAGAACAAGCAGCCATATGAACCATTCTCTCACAAATGAATGTATCCATCATTATTACTGTTTATTTGTTTTAAAATAAAATGCAGGCACAAGGGGCTGTCAGCAACAAATCTAGAGGCATTGCAGATAACACAAGGGTTGGTCCCTTTTAGTTTAATAGTCTGAACCCTAATATAATTTGCCATAGTAAATCTCTACCTCTTATGAGGAGGGACTGAAGATTATCAGTTTTACAGTGAAGAAACTGGGGCTTTTCACCAACAGCCTTTTGGACCAGTACATGTCCCCAGCATATTCCAGTTTTTTCAACAATTTTTTTTTTAACATTCAGAATAATTATGCTGAATTCCCGGCTGAAGCGCCTTCTGTGTGGAGTCTCCATGTCCTCCCCGCGGTCGAGTGACGTTTAAAGACATGCAGGTAGGTGCGTGCGTGAATGGGTGTGCCTTCTTTGGAGGTTGGGTGTCGGGCTGGCAACTTGGCACTGTAAAAATCCACTGCCAATTATTAGCAGACTGGAATTCCACTGTGGCAACCCCTAACGAGGAAAAGCTGAAAGTCATTATTTGGATGTACCCCCCATTAGGGGTAATGTTGGACTTATTCTATTGTCTCATGTGTGGGGCAATATAGCATTCTAAAGAACACATGGACATTGTTTACACCTGTTGGCGGCAACTACACTAGCCACTGAATTACCCTTACGGGGTCCATTCCCATCATGATATTAGAAACCAAAATGACTTGGAGAAATTAAAAAGACCCTGATAATATATAACAACAAATATCTTTCAAAGTAGAATGGTGTTATCTACAAATTCTGTATCTTCATTGCAAACATGAGAAATTCTTATTGGTTGGCTTTTTACAAAGTTTCATCATCATCAGCCCCACTTTTTCCCATTTTTTACATGGGGTCTGGGTATCGTGTTAACTCTCACCAACTCTCTTGATTCAGTGCCACACTCTTGCCTTCTATAACACTCATGTCTGACTGTCACAGATCTTCTTTCACACAATCCATCCACCTCTTTGCTGGACATCCTCGCTTCCTCTTACCTTCTTCCTGTCTGTCCCAAATCTTCCTCTCCAGATTGTCTTCTGATTTTCTGCACATGTCCAAACCATCGTAATCTGTTCTCTTTTATTTTCTTCTACAACTGGAGCTACTTTGCCTTCTGCTCTTATATCATCATTTCTTCATCTGTCCCACAGTGTGCATCCTACCCCCCTTCTCAGGCACTTCAGTTCCATCACATCTAGCTTTTTGAACTGTTCTGCCTTTACTGCCCAGGTTGCTGTACCATACAGTAGTGCTGGTTACACCACTGTCTTGTACACCTTACTTTTCAGCTTATTTGGCATTCTTCTGTCATAGACTACACCTGACATGCTATGCCAGTCTGATGCAGCCCCTCTGATTCTAGCTTTGACCTCTTCATTCAGACGTCTCTTCTCCTCAACCACCCCTCCCAGATACTTGAAGCTGTTTACCCATTCCACTATCTTCCCTTCGATCCCTATTCTCAGCTTCCTCTCATTTCCTTAATTTGCTGCTATTACCACCATCTTCTCTGCGCTTAGTTTCATCCCATGTGCCTTCAGTTTTGCATTACATTCTCCCATCCTTTGCTGAAGTTCTAGCTCAGAAAAAATGTTTAACTTCAGATAATTGGCATATCTACTATCATAGTTCAAAAATGTATAAATGTACTAGAATGTAACAATATCCTCCCGACAATGGTACTTTATGAATCTCAATGTCTAGGAATGGTATGTATGTATCCAAAAACTCCATGTTAAAGTGCAAGTAAGTAGTACTATTGTTCAGATATTTTAAGAAACCATGCAACATGTGTACAGTACCCCTCCACATGAAAAAAATACTATAAATATATATATAGATATATATATATATATATATATATATATATATATATATATATTAAAAATGCTGTTGCTACCCGATGGGGATCATAAATCTATTATACACATATGCATCTCCCCACTGAGCCATACAAACTCTGGCAATCTGTGGAGCGATACATGGTCCCATTGTTACTCCTGCGGTTTGACAAATCCAGTATTTATGAAATACAGTGTACTTATTCTCACTGTCATGCACAACGTATCTTCAGTCAGACAACCCTTGTACCTCATAAACTGATTTGGAATATCCCATCCTCCTGGGGATTCACACTTGAGAGGGACTTGATATCTAGAGTAATAAAATGATCCTGGGCTCTACAATAACAGTACTGAATTTGTGTATCATCTCTGAATTATCTTTCACATTTCAGGGTATCGTGACCAGAAAATGATTCAGCATTTTTTCTCCTATTAAGCCCTTTGGTTCAGTCTTGGACCCTGATGCTGTTATGACTGGCCTATAAGGAAAAATCATCTCATTCACATACATCTCAGGAATTCCAAACACTGCAGGAATGACTGGATTAGAAACCACATAAAAATTATAGCTTGCATCAGTAATAACCCCTTCCAATAGCACATCTGAAAAATGTCTTTTCATAATATAAATGCAGGCATTATATCATGCTGTGAGCATTAACTCAAACTGCAATCTCATCTCTGCTTTGCATATTTAACATCCTGTGTATTCAGTATTTTCCATAACAGTAATGGTTCCCTCCTTCTCAGCCTTCATATATCCATATCTAATGTCACTTGTTTCATTTTTTCTCTTTGATGTCTATTTTAATTAGGAAACTTAATTTTATTATATTGTCTAGTCCACAGAGTTTCAAAAATCTTCTTATATCATGATCAAACTTTTTTTTCAAAACTGTCTATTAATGGATAAAAAAAGGGGTATAAACATTATTTTTAAGCAACAATCGGAAGAAAACTGCCCTTGTGCTCTCAAAACATTTAAGTTCAGATCCCTGTTATATAATTACTGTAATGCTTTTAGTGCTTTAGAAATATTGTTGTGGTGACTAGGAATAAAAGTAAACCTTCTCTGTAACACTGGTACCTCAGTATTATCAATAATTTTACTAAAATATTCATCACCTTAGACTGTCTCACAGTGCTAGAATACTTTTCTAATTGTCTAATGAAAAAGGCTCATTATTACTGCTTTATAACCAACTATTTCTGTTGTTGTGACATTAATTTGCACTGTTCAGTAAATGTGTATGCCTCTCCTGGGTTTCCGTGGGGGCTGTCTGCTTTTGTTGTAATAATCCATGGTTTAAAAAGAATGTCTCTTTTGTTCCAGTCTTTGTGGTGGTTCCAGCCTATGACTTTGTGATGGGAAATCTTTCTGGGCTTTGGGAATTCGTTTATTGTTTTACTAATAAATTCTCTTTTATTTGATTTTTTTCCTGCAATTCTGTTTCAGTATCTTCTTCTAGCATGACATAACCATGTGTACTGAAGTCTGATTGGTTAGGCTTCCCTGCATTCTTTTGAACCTTATGTGGATAAAACACTTCTTCTTCTTCTTCTTTCGGCTTTTCCCGATTAGGGGTCGCCACAGCGGATCATCTGTCCGCTCATGATTGGCAGTGGAATTTAACAGTGTCGAGTTGCCAGCCCAGTGCCCAACCTTCCACAGAAGGCACTTGTGGATAAAACACTGATATGTTCTTAATGGGTCCTTTGCAAATCTCTCTCTCTCTCTCTCTCTCTCTATATATATATATATATATATATATATATATATATATATATTTCATGGGCCTCCATTACAGGAGTTTTAAAGTATTACAATTCCCGCATCAGTCATGTCTGTCTTTCACCTTCATCTTTTCAAACCACTAATAAAAGACATCCTTCCTGCCTCCTGGCTTTGTCCCTGATCCTCATCTGGATATAGCTCTCCTAACATCCTTCATCACCGTTTTTTTACCTCCCTTTAAAGTACTAAATCACTTAACCTGCTTATCCCTTTCTAATACCTCACTTGGTTGTACTTCTGAAACTTCTACCCCTACTTCTAATTAGCACAACCAGATTACTATTCCATTCTTTACTAACACTTAAATTTGTTTATCCCTTCTAATACCACACTCTGTTGCACTTCTTAAATTATTTCTACCTATCTTATACACCACTCTATGTGTAAATTCTCAATAAACTGCTTCTACATTAATGCTTGTAAGTATCAACACAAATTTTATTATACTGACTACTATGTTACACTCAAAAAACACGGACCAACTCAAAATGTGAAAATGTTGAACCAGGCAAAAAAACACCTTGTAAGCTGCAAAAAATACACTTCCAAAAGTTTTCTTTAGCGCTTTCATCCACCTTTATTAGTCGTGAACTTCTTCAGAATAATTTACATCACATAAATATTACTTAAATAGTATTGTCACCGGAAATTATCTCATTACTAATTAAATAGTATAGTATTTATCTTGTTCTTTGAATATTCCCATATTTACATGTTTGTACTAAATCTAAGTATTTACAACTTCTGATTTACAAAGTTGAATAACTAAAAAGTCTATGTTTCTTGTTAATTATCTATGTATCAGAAAACATTTTAAATTTATTACTTCGTTGAGTCCTGGGGCTACATCAGCTCCAAATATTAACTGCCACAAAGTTTCTTTGCATTCCAAAATATTATTAAGGTCCCCTGTCAGTAATCCCTTCTTTACTGTGTCTAAGATGAAGAATTCGAATTTTTTGAAATCCCTGCATATTAAAGAATGTCTCGCTAAAGCGTTATTTGTATCTTTCTTAGATAATTAACAAGAAACATAGACTTTTTAGTTATTCAACTTTGTAAATCAGAAGTTGTAAATACTTAGATTTAGTACAAACATGTAAATATGGGAATATTCAAAGAACAAGATAAATACTATACTATTTAATTAGTAATGAGATCATTTCCGGTGACAATACTATTTAAGTAATATTTATGTGATGTAAATTATTCTGAAGAAGTTCACGACTAATAAAGGTGGATGAAAGCGCTAAAGAAAACTTTTGGAAGTGTATTTTTTGCAGCTTACAAGGTGTTTTTTTGCCTGGTTCAACATTTTCACTGACTACTATGTTATTACTCACTGAAACTGCATTATAAAATGTGTTACTATAAATACTGATTGCATTAAATACGATACCTTGAAGCTTTTCTCTTTGGGTCTCTGCTGAAAACGTTCACCAATACCCATTCTTACTTTCCTGGTCAACAAATATCAATCAATCAGTCAGTAAAAAAATAAATATTTGTGCGTAGCACCTTAGGAATATTCACAATACTCATATATATCACCAGGTGTTCACCAAGAGAAAGGATCACCCATAGATCTGCTTGGCAAAACCCTACATGATTCAGATATTATATGCAGTTATCAAAACAGTTACATATATGAAATGTTATCTCAGGGCACGTTATGTGACTGCACAACAGTATGTGGGGGACCTGGTTTTACAATGCATAGAAACAAACTGGCATGTAAGGCATGATGAGTAACATATGCAGCACATAGCGTTGAGTATAGAGGCAAAAGTATCAGTATATTCCAGATACATGGTACACAAACACACAGATGATGGTTGTATGTAGCCAGAAAACATTACACAACCAGCAATGCAGCATACTGAAGAAAATGCAGGAGCTACCACATGAATTCTTACAGATTTACAAATATTGCTGGGTTTCCCTTAAAGTACTAGATTTTGAATCAGTACTACATTCCTGTGCTATGGCTGAGGAGCAATGTAACGCGGTGCACAAACAAACATGAGTGATTGAAAGACAATACTTGTCCTCCTAATGAAGCAGTTATGGTATGCAGATGCATCAGGTGACATAGACAAGGCTGAGAAATGTTCCTTGCCAATACTACAACTGTTGCAAATGGGCAGCGTCTAGTTCAGCAACACACATAGACATACAGGATAAGTCTCAGTCGTGTGCTAATTATCTGACATGTTGTCATATAGTCTAGCATGACTGTGCATAAAAATGAGGCATGATGTCCAATCAATTGAATCATTTATGGACTATTGTATATACTGGAAATGTGCATGTTTGTTGGACATCAAACAAACAAAACATGCATGTATTCGGTGCTACAGGACATCACTATTTGCATGTGTCGGAGACACACAAATACAGATACGTATGCAGACCACAGATACTGTGAACACATCAATTATTCCACAAATGGATGTGTTGGCATATCAGTAACAATCATTGTCCCTGTGGGCATGTCTGATCATATCAGCTGTTTAAGTGGGGATCATGATGTTTGTTTAGGAATAATTTTATATAGGATGTGGACACAGGTTTGGAGGTGAAACTGGATGTGGTGACATGTGCCTATAGGGAAGGGTTGGGATTGGATGCTGCAGATTCTTTGGTTAGGGATGCTATATTATCTATGAAATAAGAGTTGAATTCTATTGCAGTTTTGAGTCGTGAGTTATTGGGAGTGGAGTTAGGGATGAATTTTTGGCTGTGATGTAAGATTTCTTTAATGGATGACCTTAATTTTTTTGGGTTGTGTTTACTATTGTTCTGAAAATTATTATGCTATAGTTTTCTGTCTTCATTTATTTGTTTTTTAGTACAGTTGAGGTGTATTTGTACTCATTAATTTAGTCTGCTTATGAATCCTACAGTTATGGAATGATAGCATGTCACGTCACCATATCAGAGTAACCCTAACCCATAAACTAAACAAAATACACCATACACAATGTATCATTATTCAAGTGTACATGGAGTATTTGATATTCTCTTCACACCTTGGATGATGACATCTGGCATCATATAGTCACTTCTGCTCACTTGCAGTGCATGCATGCAGGTATACATACCACACCTTGCTGAGTCTATTTAAGACATGCATAAAAATATGCAATACTTTATACTGTCTTTGGCCAAAATGGTGCACTGATTGAGAGTAGCCAGTACACATTATAACTTAAATATTATGCAAGTTTATCATTCATGGCTAGCTTATGCTATCAGACCCTGAATGTAGGATGACAGTAAACTCACTATGTTCATCCAGTTTGTAGATCGAAAGAAATGGAAGCTCTTTGACCTCTGTTCTGTGGCTTTTGCAAGCCACAATCTGTCAGATGGCAAAAGCTGAACTGACAGAGACAGATTTACTAGATACTATATTTTACTGATAAAACCTCTGACTTCAGCAGTTGTTCTCATTTCTTGTAATGCAGACTTAGTAAATATGAGGCTTCCTTTCAGAGTCAGGCCTTGCTTTCTGAAAAAAAATATATAAATAGAATAAAATAAAGTGACACATCTGTGATTCTGGGGCATACCTCTTAATTGACCAGATTTTCACAGACTGTCCAGATTTTTGTCTCATATTGTTGGGCTGTTCCTTATAAAATTTGCGGTTTTCTGGCAAATCACTGAGGACTGAAATCATTAAATAATGAAAGACATTTGAGTTTCAGATTTCATATCATTCAGAAAAAGCATGCAAACATAAATCTTGTTATTGTAGAATCTTTCTAAGTTTATTAGAGCAATATTTAAAATCTGTCCCTTTTTTGAGCCTTTGCCTCCCAATTATTTTTGGCTTTGCCCAGATTTTATTGTCTTAAGAGGTTGAGAGGTATGTTCTGGGGTCAGACAAACCCATGGCTAGAAATCTGTCTATATTTTTATGGCACAGCATTTTTTAATGCTACACGGGAGTAGTTGTTGTAGCAGAAGAATAAACTAGTTCTATTATATTAGGCATTCTGTGTGCCTCAGCCAACCCCTGACATAGTTAATGGTGTTAACATCACTAGGCTGAGCTGACTAATGGACAGACAAACCACCTGCAAAAGGTGCTTGAGCAGCAACTTGCTTGTGTTCCTGTTTGCTATGAAGGATTGAAATGTTTGTGCTTAACTGTAGATTTTGAAAATGGTTTGTGGATACATGTATGCATTTGTTTAATTGAAAGAACGTAACAACTGACTAACTTATTATGAATGTAAAAGGAAACTTACAAACTTACTTATTCATTTACTCCATAATCTTAGAAGTAATGCATAATATACTAAGAACATTTATTAATTTATATTTAATTCTAATATTAGATTTTACAATCCAGTGATAACTCTCCTTGTTAGAAGCTGATTACTCCCTCCCCATGAGTATGCTATACAATAAAGCAGGACTCAGAGACATCACAGGGAGCCACCTCCTAGAATGTGAGGAAGGGTAAAAGGTGCCTTCTTATTAAATGACACCATGTGTATGATCTTGAAAATCTGTATTAGAATATAAAGGCAAAAGTCATGGGATGCACATCAAAAGTATTAATACTGTAATTTGTGAGAGAGATAAGCATCCTTTGTCATATCTTGTGAAAACAGAATTCCTCCACCAAGTCCTCTGGCCAAATGCAAATTATTTTGTAACAGAAGAAGAACAGTTGTGTTTAATAGTCTCTTCTGTAGCACTCTTTTACCTAACAAAGGGTCTAGTATGCAATCAGTCAGTCCAAGAATACCATCTCTCTGCAGCCATTGCATGCCGGTTCTGCTATATTATCACCTTTATTTCAACTCTCCCCCTTGCAGTCATCCCTACCAACTGCTTATCATTTCTTTCACATTGATGTCAGACTTTTTTTCTTGTCTGCTATGTCACCACCTATTCTCTCCTTGGCTAGTCTGTTCCATTTATTTATTTATATGTACACCTACGCATCTATCTTTACCTAATATCCCATGCGTAGATACTTCTCCACTGAGTCCCATGTATTGTTCAAGATGTCTCTTACTAACAAAAAAAAAAAAAAAATCAAAAGACAAAAATATTTCTCCTGGCCAGAAAATATTATTTTTGTTCTGCTCTAATATTTGTGCATGTGCACTTTACTTGTTTCACATTATGCCCGTCCCCTTTGATTCTTACTACTCTTTTGTTGTTATGGGGCACTTTATGTCATTTCCCTGTTTCCTCTTCACATTTGTTCTCCTGACACAAGTTTTCCCTTCAGCTCTAGATGTACAGATGCTGTGCTTCCTAGGTATATGGCATGCATATGACACAGTATACTGGCCTTGACGATGCTGTGCTTCCTAGGTATATGGCATGCATATGACACAGTATACTGGCCTTGACGATGCTGTGCTTCCTAGGTATATGGCAGGCATATGACACAGTATACTGGCCTTGACAATGCTGTGCTTCCTAGTTATATGCCAGGCATATGACACAGTATACTGGCCTTGACAATGCTGTGCTTCCTAGGTATATGGCATGCATATGACACAGTATACTGGCCTTGATAATGCTGTGCTTCCTAGGTATACGGCAAGCATATGACACAGTATACTGGCCTTGACGATGCTGTGCTTCCTAGGTATATGGCATGCATATGACACAATATACTGGCCTTGACGATGCTGTGCTTCCTAGGTATATGGCATGCATATGACACAATATACTGGCCTTGACGATGCTGTGCTTTCTAGGTATATGGCATGCATATGACACAGTATACTGGCCTTGATGTTGCTGTGCTTCCTAGGTATACAGCATGCATATGGCACAGCATACTGGCCTTGATGATGCTGTGCTTCCTAGGTATATGGCAGGCATATGACACAGTATACTGGCCTTGACAATGCTGTGCTTCCTAGGTATATGGCAGGCATATGACAAAGTATACTGGCCTTGATGATGCTGTGCTTCCTAGGTATATGGCAGGCATATAACACAGTATACTGGCCTTGACGATGTTGTGCTTCCTAGGTATATGGCATGCATATGACACAGTATACTGGCCTTGATAATGCTGTGCTTCCTAGGTATACAGCATGCATATGATACAGTATACTGGCCTTGACGATGCTGTGCTTCCTAGGTATATGGCAGGCATATGACACAGTATACTGGCCTTGACAATGCTGTGCTCCCTGGGTATATGGCATGCATATGACAAAGTATACTGACCTTGGAGATGTTGTGCTTCCTAGGTATATGGCATGCATATGACAGTATACTGGCCTTGACAATGAATGGTGTATGTCTGCAGTGCACCATTTATTCATTATCTCACTGAACAACAGCATACTTTAAATACTTTGGCTTATGGCTGGATTAAACTCTAAATTTAGAGTTCCACATATCAACACAGTAAAATCCAGAATCAACTTCTTCCTATTCGGGACAAAAAAGTTATCCCACTTCCTTTCATGAGAAGGCAGGAATGCCATAGGTGAGGAAGTTTGACTCACTCAGCTGGAGTACTGAATCCCTATCATACATAACACATCCAAGAAAAGCCTAACCACTCTCCAAACAACATTCAACCATATATGCAGATTCATTACCATTGCCCATCCTAAAGAACATCACTGTTCAGTTCTGGCTAAAGCTAAATGGTTTACCTTTAAACAGAGATGTACTTTACTTCTGTCCTGCCTTAGCTATAAGCCATCTGACCATGAGAACAACAAACTACAACCTGAGGTCACAATCATCTCTGACCCCTATCCATTCCCTGTAATAACCATCACTCCACATACCACAGCTTCTCAACAATGGCACCACAAACAGAGGAATGACTTCCAGGGCAGATAAAATCCATCTCAGAAAATTAGTCAGCATTCATTCTACTGCCCCAGGGCAGATCCTTCTGCTCTTGAACAGCTAACTGATGCTGGGTCATTTGGGTGAGACCCAGGGCTTTACTGTATCCTATGGAGCAACTCACCCTGTACACACTGTACACTGTTTGCTGGTCACTGACCAACATGACAATATAATTGATGCTGTTGTCCATGATGATTACACAAAAAGAGAAATAAAAAGTCTTATTGTTCAAAAAAAGTTGCAAAAAGGAAACCTCTCTTACCCTCTATGCTAAACTGTTGGAACCAGACACAATAACAAGAACTGGTCCAGGTAGCCTGAAACTTCACTGTTTTATCTGATGACCAAATATGTTAATTTTATCTGATTAAAAGCAGTCTTTAACATTAATAAATTTGTTTAGTTCACTTGGGCAAAACTGAATTAAACCAGGGATCTGTTCACTTTAAGGCCCAAGCCATGCTTGAGTATCTCTATAATGCTTTCCGAATGTGGGCCCATGACTTGCAGCACCCTGAAAATAACGTAAAAAAATTATTAACTCAAATAAAGATCACCATCAAACTGTGCCAACAGTATTCTGGTATCTCCAATATCTGAAGGCAATGTGGAAAGGATGCGTGGGATTCCCAGTATGATGCAGGTTTGTTGCAGGGAGGGATGTGGCCTACCCTTAGTCTTTAGACCCATCCCAACATATGGGTTGCAGGCACATAACTGGTCATGTAACTGCCACTATTCTGTTTATATAGAAATGTTTGTGGATCTTTCTTTATTCTTATCACTCAGTAAATTACCATGAATAACCTCTTGTATCTTCTGATGATAACACTCGTTTCCTATTTGCTTCACCCCACACCCTAATTACGATGAAGAATTCTCGCATCAAGACAAATAAAATAACGTACTAGGAAAACAGTTTCTACGAAAATCTCAAATAATATTGTGGTTTCACAGTCAAAAACTTACAGATTATAGATATGTAAACCAGGAAACAAGAAGTCGCACACTACACACAAGTAACGTAACTTTTTGTTTCAAATAAACGCTTTTAATATTAACATCAGCTCTCACATTTGTGAGTCGGAGATATACTATCAGTACCCTCTGTTTTTGGGTGGTTTGTCAACAAAAGTGTGTAGATTATAGATATGTAATAGGCAGTCACAAGTGTCAAACAAAAACAGTGCTATATGGGTTAGCATTTATATCAGGTGGAATGCATAGCAAATGCATGTTTTCTTTTTCCTCTAAATTCTTCATTCATTTCATATGTTTCTCAGTTTAGAGGAAAGAGATATAATCTAGGCCATAGAGAATCAAGGATAAAAAAGACAACTATATAGGACTGTGAGAAGATTTACAGTGCAAGTCTGCACACAATTTAAACATATTTAAGAAAAAAGCTACAAAAATGATACAAGCTCCATTATGTACACCACAGGTAAAATAGTATAGTATTTACTTAGTTTTCTTCAAATAGGGGAAAGCAGTATTATATTAACCCCATAGAATCACATGGAGATGGCAGGAAATGTGGTTTTACTCACTAAGTGTTCTAGGCCATTTTAAGAGATTTGTCCATGTCATAACATCGGGGTGGCTTCCTATGAATTGAACTGTTGCTGATTCACATAATATAGATCATAATACCTCAGAATTACTTGACCCTAAGAGTCACAGTTATGATTATAAAAATACCAAAAGCATAATTTTTTGCAGGAGGGCAAGTCTGCTTGTACTCCCAGCATGATGGTGGCTCTAACCTTCTCCCATTCCTACCTTTATATGACGACCCGAGATCTCACCAACTCACGGATAAGGTAAATCCCACAAGCAGTGCAATTTTAAACTTTCTTGTATATGAGACACAATCATACAATAGTCATCAATATTTAGAGCATCACTCACCAATGCAGCAATGTTAAGAACAGCACCCCATGTAGGTTTCTTATGAATTCTTGCTAAGGTAGTAGGCAAGGCCCTTTGTCTTGCAGTTGCAATAGTGTAGATAGTAGAATGCATCTAATAGGGAAAAAGCACCTCATAAACTTCCACTTAGTAATGCCACAAGAGGCATCAGGTCCTTAAGAGCACAGCTTGTCAAATACATAACACTATCCTGTACTGTTTGCTGACAGAAAGGTTATCTGCTCCACCTCCCCTAGATTAAATCTTTCTTTAAGATTGTGCTAGCTTTTCAACTGTCAACCTAAAACAGAACAGAACCTAAAATAAATTATGCTTTAAGTTTTCCATGCATCAAAATAACCTCTCAACAAAGTAAAACTTTAAAGCATATATATAAAGTTGCTTTAAATGTTATGCGAGTATATTTATGGAAATTGTGGATTTCCTCTTCTCTATAATTTTTTCAGTTCTTTCCCTATGCACAGGAGTAGGAATAGAAAGGCTCAAGCTATTTAGAACTGTCTGTATTGAGAGGTGCAGGTCAAGGTTTTGCTTCATACTACCAGCTGTCTTCTTTTTTAGAAAGGAACTTTTTAGTAGCACAGTCTTGGCCCGCCATGTATTTTCTGTTTAGAGCTCCAGTGATCAAACATATGCATTTCATTGTTATTTTAATATAATATTAGGAAACTTCAGTTGTGAGTAACACTACTAACTGCAGTTTTACCTTGTTGTACTAAGGGCTGCCTAGTAAATATTTAGTATTTTTATGGAAATTTTCTTCCAAACCCCTCCCACTTGTCCAGATACTTCATTCTGATGTGCAGCTGCATTGTTCTAACTTCTCTATTTATATGGTCTGAAGTAAAAACAAACAGGTGTCTAAAAAACACAAAAATGCATGGCAAAAGCAATTTTGCAGACAAATTATTAAAACAAGTTATGATAGCTATATGTGGCATAGACACTCACCCTTATTCAGTCTGACACACACACACACACACACACACACACACACATATATATATATATATATATATATATATATATATATATATATATATATATGTATGTATATATATATATATATATATATATATATATATGGTATACACAGACACACATATGGTATAGACAAAGACATACACACACACACACACACACACACACACACACACACACACACACACACACACACACACACACACACACACATACATGGTATATACACAAACACATTTCAATACTTGGTAATTAGCCTGGGGGTTTGTGGAAGTATGCCAGCCTGCCTACCCATACACATCCCTCTCCATCCCACTCCTGGACACACTCACCCACTACCTTATAATAATGCGCAAGCACAGATATGCCACACAAATACACACACACACACACACACACACACACACACACACACACACACACACACACACACACACACACACACATGCTCACATACTCACATAAACCTACCCTACCCCTCTCCTGCAACTTCCCTGGCAGACAAATGCTGAAGTATACACTTACACATGCAGCCACACAGACGCACAGGTGCACACACACACACACACACACACACACACACACACACACACACACACACACACACACACACACACATATCAACACTGCCTATATGATAACCTACCCAGCATGTAACATCTACCACAATTAGTGCACATTAGCTTTTGACTATGTTAACACCAGTGGTCATGTTACTTTATGCAGCTGAGTGATTCTCTAAATTAATTGGCTGCATAAATGCCTTACCATCAGCATTTCCTGTGGAGAACACGTGGCTAATTAGCATTAATAAACTGCTTCACTGGGATGCTTCATTAGCATTTAGCATGGGCATAGAGACAGACCACCATGGTGATGCATATCTTTGTGTTTAAGCACTGTGTTAGGGATGCCATTGAATTGGAAATGGTTACCACAAGGTGTACACCCTGCATACACTTCACAGTAGCCTTTCTGAAATGGGAACTATGTGTTTAAAAATAATCTCCTTATAGATAATATTTCAGAGGCATCCATATTAGTCTTGTAGCCTCAAATCAAGAAAATTGGTTGATTCCAACAGTGCTGCCAAAGGCAACAGCTGAATCCTGCAAACAACCTGCAGTATATCAGTTAGTGATCTGAGTTGCCTAGGCATGGTATACAGTAACAGAAGATCTTTCAAACAGACAGGACCAAGACAGCATACAGCACACGCAGTTAAAGCCAAAGACCTTAAAACCTGATGTTGTCACCTCAGGCAGTCAAATGATATCATGTAGGAAGATAGAATACAATTGGATAAGAGATACCAATCAAAACTTTCCCATAGAATGTTGCACTGAATGCAACCAGGCAAGGAAGTCATGCAGACAATGTGGCATTACAAGCAGACTCTGAAGAAGAACTTCAGCAAAGGATAGTGGAATGGTTTGCAAAACTGAAGGCACATGGGATAAAACAGAGTACAGACAAGACTGTTATAGTAAAAGCAAAAAAAATAAAGAATCATAAGAAGCTGACAGAAGAGATCAAAGGGATAGTGGAACAGGTGAACAGCTTCAAGTACCTATGGCTGGTTTGAGGAGAAGGGTAATTTGAATGAAGAGGTCAAAACTAGAATCAGAGGTGTTGCAGCCAACTGGCTAAGTGTGTCAGGAGTAATGAATGATAGAAGAATGCCAAAGAAGTGCAACCAGTACTAGACTATGCTATAGAAACCTAGGCAGCAAAGGCAGAGCATTTGAGGAAGTTAGAGGTGATGGAGATGCTTGAGATGGGTGGTAGGATGCATACTGTAGGACAGATGAAGAAATGTGGACATCAGAGCAGAATCCCAAGTAGCTCTAACTGCAGAGAAGGTCAAAGAGAGCAGATTACTGTGGTTCTGGACCATGTGCAGAAAAGCAGAAGGCAATCTTGTGAAGAAGATTTGAGAGAGGCAGGAAGTAGACAGTTGGAAACAATGGCATCCAGGAAAGGGATGGTTGGATTGTGAGAGAAGACCTGTGAAAATCAGGCATGACTGTCATGAAGGTAGGAGAACAGCACGAAAAGAGAGAGATGGCAACAGTTGACATTTTGCCCTGACCCCATGTAGAAAATGGGAAAAAGGGGGTTGATGATGATGATGAAGGGAAGCATACCTATTACTGAGACTGGCGGGAAACTGCAATAATCAACAGAAGAGGACAGAAGGCTGTGCATCAGTGGTGTAATGTCGGATCATGATATAAGGTGCTTAATCTGGGGTATATATTTCAGTTTGTAATAAGATGCTCTCACAATAATACACATGTGGTCCTTCAGTGCTGGCATGCTGCAAGTATCACACCATAATTCTATTTGCATAGCACAGATTTCAACCTGTATACCCCATATACATTAAGAATGGTGTGCTGAATGAACAGTGGCATGCATGATAATATCCTCAGTCTTGACCTGGACACACTTAAGAAGGCTAGATACTATCTGCTGAATGACTGTATTCAGGCAGTCTTGAAGGGCAACAAAATCAGATCCTGCCTCTGGAGAAAGAAGGAGTGTAGGATATCAGCAACAAAGCAGTTAAACTGAACACCCCTAATATGTGTTGCTAAACTTCTGTCCTTGAATAGCGTAGCACTTATTTAAAGTCACTCAGTTCTCAGTCTCTTCTTGCACCTATCCTCCACCTTTCTTCTTTTACCCAGGCACTCTGCTATCAGCAACTACCAGTCTTGTATCCTGACTCTCTTCCTTCCTACCTCTGCATTCTGTCCACCTTTTTCTAACCACCAGACTTATCTGTTGTGTTTCTCTCACTTTGCTGATTGTCTTCCTCCACATTCTGCTCTATTGTCTCTGCCTGCTCCATTCGCCCTTCGGGCTCACTCCACTCCCCTACCCTACCCCCAATTCCCACCCACCCCCAGTGGTCCTACTTTTATAACACCACAAACCACACCCCTACTCAAGTGACACCAATTACACAACCACAATTACAACACCCCTCCCCTTCATCTCACCTCATCTTTCAATTACAACACTATCATCCACTTTTAACTCACTCCAACTTACTATATCTCAAACTCTATCTGACCAACCATTCTTCATTCTCTATCTTTTACCTCACATCCCAACAATGAAAATAACATTGTATCCATCTCAAAACCAATCTTTATTCCTCCTTTTACTCTTAACTCCTCTTATTACATCCTATTTCCTAACCTACTTTGAACAACCCATACACTCCTTCTCTTTACTTCCCTCTTTTCAAACCTCATCTCCTATCTCACCATCTCCTGTTACATTCCAAAATCCCATCTACACTTCCAATTACTCCCCAGATAAATATCACAGACTAACTCATATAACATTTTATAACCTGAAAACAAAAAAAACTTGCCTACTACTTTGTCTTAAACCCTAAACCCAAACATCATACACTGCACAACATACTTTTAGATGGAGATATTCATCCAAACCCTGGCCCACATCACACCCAGACCTTAACTACTGAAAACAATGACAACCCTGTCAATGACATACCTGCAACCCGATCTACCAACTCTCTAACCATAGCTCATCTGATTATACGTAGTATTTGCAACAAAACTGCACAACTACATGCACTCCTTGATGTCAACCAATTTGACATCCTATGCCTATCTGAAACATGGCTAAAACCCACTATTAAAGACTGTGAAATTACCCCACCAGGCTATAATATAATTAGACTACACCGCACAACAAAAAAGGGAGGAGATATTGCTATTCTTTACAAAACCCACCTATAGATCAGCACCATTAACTTGAACCTCCCCATAAACAATAATGCCAAACTTATATGCTCTAAACTTCAAATAAACAAAAGTAAAGCCATCTATATTATTTGTACATATCTCCCCCCAGGAAATAATATTAACACCCTCGAGAACATTCTCTACTGGCTTGCATCCACTGTCCCACAAGAAACAATAATACTTGGTGACCTAAATATTGATTGGAATCATTGCAACCAGTCAAACCCCACTTCCCATATTAATCCCCATGGCTTCTCTCAACTTATCTCAGGCCCGACCAGAACCAACAAAAGCAGCAATAAAGATTCCATTTTGGACTGGATACTTACTAATACTCCCCAACAAACCTACTCCTCAGGCACCCTACCAGATGATCTAAGCGACCACATGTTAACTTATATTATAAGAAAAAAATCTAGCATCACTTCTCCTACCTCTTTCCGTATATTATGCTCAAAAAAAAAATTGAACTCAGAACTCTTTCTCACACAACTACATCACTGTAACTGGACTCCTCTAATGTCACTACCTCTCAATGATGCTGAGGGCACCATACTCCACATTCTTATCTATTTTAGATCAGCATGCACCCATACGCAAGATTAGAATCAAAACCAAACCTGCCCCCTGGATAAGCAACAATACTAGGCAACTTATCATAACCAGAAACAAAAACTGGGCAAAATGGCGTACTTCCAAAAAACAAGCTGACCATCAAACCTTTTGTTAATGTAGGAACAAAACAAAAAAGCCATACTATCTGAAAAACAGAACTACTACCTTCATCTACAACAAATATCCAATAAAGAACCTAAAAAATTTTGGTCCACCATTAATAAGCTACTATCCCCAGGCCAATCAATTACACCCAACCCACAGGACTCTAACCCCGATAACCCTATACAAATAGCTAATTCCTTTAATTCCTACTTCACAAATGCTATACAAAACCTGGCTAGTCACCTATCTCCTGACACCTCAAATCTACACTCCTTCTCTGTTAATACACCACCATCATTTCACTTCCATCCAATCCCTACATCATATATTTCTTCACTACTTCAAAAACTAAAACCCTCCTCACCCTCTGAAGGCAAACTCCCTGCTGAGTTTCTGCAAATAGGAGCCAAAGCTGTAGCTTATCCTATCTCTATTTTGATAAATAGATCCATCAATGAAGGAACTGTCCCTGATATCTGGAAAATATCCCACATCGTCCCACTACACAAAGGAGGAAACTCTATTGATCTATCTAACTATCGTCCCATTGCTTTATTATCTCCTATTGCCAAAATCTTAGAAAAATGTATCCATAAACAACTCCTAAATCATCTTCTCCAAAACAACCTACCTGCTAGCTGTCAACATGGCTTCAGACCTTCCCACAGTACCACCACTGCTCTGCTCTCCTTCACAAACACCATCAACACAAACCGCAACTTAAACAATCTTTCTTCTGCACTATTCATTGAACTATCTAAAGCCTTTGACATGGTAAATCACAAAATGCTCCTCCTCATTCTCAATTATCTATCACTGGATCCTAACAGCTTAACTCAGTTTCAATCTTACCTCGAAAACCGTCAACAAGCAGTAGTCTGGAAAAACTCAATATCTGACCACCTTCCTATTTCCCTAGGTGTTCCACAAGGGTCTATCTTAGGTCCACTTCTTTTTTCCATCTTTATCAATGACCTTCAATCAGCTATCCCTTTTTCTAACTGTATACAATATGCAGATGACTCCAGTATTATCTGCACAGCTACCTCTTATGTGGAACTTCAGTCTCTTACACAAAAAGCCTTTAACACAGTTGAACATTGGTTTTCCCAATGCTGCCTCCTACTCAACCCTAAGAAAACAAAACTTCTACTCTTCTCCCCAACACGTAACCAAATCCCCCTACATTTCTCGATCACTTCAAACAACAATACTAGTATTTCCCCTGAAACCACCACAAAACTTCTAGGAATTACAATAGATAATAAACTCAATTTTGAGAATCAAATTAACTCTACTATAAAAAGTGTAAACAAAAAAATAGAAACCCTATACAGAATTAAACCATTTCTTACCCCAGCTACTAGAATTACCCTAGCCAGGACCCATCTAATCTCTACTTTACTCTATGCATGTCCTATTTATACCAACCTGTCAAAAAAAAACCTTAATAAACTAGTTACATCCTACAACAACATTGCTAGATTTGCTACCGGATCTCCTTTTAGAACCCACCACTGCATTAATCTAAGACAACTTGGCTGGCTAGAACTTCCTAATCAGATTAAACTTCAACAACTACTAATAGCTCACAAAACCCTGTACCAACCCACCAAAACTCCAATACTCACCAGCCTTATTACTCCTTATTATAACCTGAAACATCTACACTCCTCTAACAAACTTCTGATCAACATTACTACACCTAATAACTCTGCAGGAGATGGCTTATTCTCCATCTCAGTTGGGAAACACTGGAACACATTACCCACTGATATCACAACCCTGACTTCTCTTCCTATTTTCAAGAAGAATCTCAAATTGTACTTTAATAAAAAAATGGCTCTGCCCCTGTATTAACCCTGACTAGCTTGCTCTTCTGTCTTCTATCTCCCTTTCCTTCCCCCCTTTCTCTAACCAATAACCCAATAAATATTTTCTAAAGTTCCACAGCTACTCTTTAAGACAGGAAACTTACCCTTTGAACAAGTACTCAAAAGCTTCCTTTCTTTCCTCTCTTCTTAGGTGTATGTTTTGCCTCCCCTTCATAAAAGTAACTTTTTTAGCCCTATGAAAATAATCTAATTCATCCTATTATATCTCCGATACCTTTCCTATCTTTACCCCACCTCTTTCTCACTTTATCCTTTCTTTTATTCTAAGCTACCTTGAAAATATTGTTCTTCTACTCATCTAAAAAAAAAAAAAATGTACATATTTTATCTTTTTTAGTTTTTTAGTTTTTTTCTGTTTTACTGATTTGACTGTCTTAACTTTTATGTAGACTGATTTTTTACTATGTATTAAAACTTGGAGCTTTTCTCCCTGGGCCTCTACTGAAAATGGATATATATCCAGTTAGACTAGCCCAGTCAACAAATGTAAAATAAATAAATAAATAAATAATGATAAAAGATATTTCAGAATAAAAGAAAAGAACTAGTACTTTAGGTTCAAAATCTCAGTCCATGTCTTATGACTCATTCTTCATTTTGCCCCATCTCATCTACAGAAATGCAAGACCCCAAGTGTGATTCCTGACACTTTGGAAAATTGTGAGTCACAAAAAAAAAAAAAAAACAGTGAATTGCAAAACTCATTGTTGTACATTCTAACCATCTTTTGTAGGACCCCCACCATTTGCTATTTATACACTGACTCCAAGATCACTGTACCTCTGAGAAAGGAGAATGTTGTATAATACCACAATTTAATTTATATCTCTCAAATTCACATGTTTAGTTCCAATGTCCTGGTGATTGCATTTATGTCCCTTCAAGGACACAAGTCACTAGATTCAGCCCCGATTTTGAACTTCTCAGTACTATCATCCATAGGAAATTACTGCCAGTGTCTAGGTGTGCACCAGCAGAGATTCCTTTGTTTTACTGATTTTCTCATTGCTTCATAATTTTGCAATCATGGAGTTGGTATATATAAGTTCGAGGGGGAGTGGAAGCCTGTCCCCAACATTGTAGGTACAGGAGGACCTCGCCATAAACTCTTTTTTTTTTCATTGGGTAGAATTCCTGATCAATAACTTTTAGCAGGGAGGGTCCTCATTAGGCTGTAACATGACAAGTCATAGTAGAAATCACAACCTGCCAATGCCATCTCATATCTACAACAGGACTTTAGTTAACTTATCTGGTAGTTCAGTATGTTGCAATAATTTTGAGGTTCTATTCTTGCTCAAGGATATCATGCCTTGCAGAAGGGAAACAGGGCAAACAGAGTTTAAGCCTACCAAATATACTAAAATACATTTTGCTAAAGATGACCCAGTTACTATGTGGCTAGTGCCTTGGAGAAAACTCGCACTGATCCTGTGATATTTGTACAACTTATTTTTTTGCAAGTTACAAAGAAAACAATACTGAAATTTAAAGAATTAATGACTGAAAGTCTATAATGAAATTCTTAAGGCAGTTATATTTTATATTCTAAGCTATCTAATAATACAAGAGCCGTCACATCTCTAAGACAGCATTCTCTGTTACTAAGTATATGAGGAAGTATAACCTGTTGGTCATGCTCTGCTTACTTAAATAAAACAGAAATAATGCATTACTTAATCTCAGACTACACCTGTTGCTGTATTATTCAATACTTATAACAGCTACCGGACTCCCACATGATATACACTTGCACAATATCCCAGAGCTTCTGCTTCTGTGAAAGTATTCTTCTTCTCTCTGACCATGGTCAAAGTCTGATATGGGATTATCAAAAGAATTAGGGTTTTCCTGTCGGAATCTATAATGTCTCTCACACACACACACACACACACACACACACACACACACACACACACACACACACACACACACACACGTGTGTGTGTGGGTACACATAGGCATGCATGTGCACAGATCCCACACTCTCTTTAATAATACACACACAAGCATGTGCAGGCAAACACATATGAATGCATAAGCAGAGATCCACCACTCTTTCTGTAACACACACACACACACACACACACACACACACACACACACACACACACACACTTGGCATGTCATTTTTTTTGGATTATTTAAAGTTACTAATGTACCAGGCATGGCTGCGGTAGAATACGTTTGTGACTGTTAATAAAGAAGAAATGAGTAGTGCTTTCTAAAGGTTATTAAATTTGAAACTGTCATTCTCCTGAGGGCACCATACTGGTGAATGTCTTTGAAAAAAGCATGATGTAGTTGTTTTCATGCCTGAGAGACTGAGTTTAGTATGATGGACATTATAGTTAAAAAGGCAGTTGCTATACCTCCCTTTTAGTCTGTTCTGTCTTTTTCAATGTATTCTTCTCTGAAGTGCAGGCAAACCATACCAGGACATGTTTAAGCAAGCTGCAGTGCTTTTTTGAGATTTTTCCTTGAAATTAAATGTACTTTGCTACAGCTGTGACCAATGAGTACTATATGATTTTTAAAGTACCATTATTATCAGAAAGTAAAAATATGTTTGACATTAAGTTATATGCAATTCAAACCTGCTAGCAGTCCAGTAATTACTTATTACTAATTTAATTTTCTGATTCTAAATGCCCTTATACGAGCAAATATCCTGGCCTGATCTTATTTTCCTTGAAAAAGTACTGCCTTAATGAACTTTAGGAGCACAGCTGATGAGATTAATTTGCCCTCTTCTCTCCTGTCAGATCATAGTCCCATACACTTAAAATGGAAATAGTAAGAAATACTGTCAAGTATGATAAAAAATAAACAAATAAATACATTAAAAAGTTTAACTTTTTGTCTTCCTACCACATTCCTTCCCTGTAACAGTCACAGTGTCATATTTCGTAATTTGCAAAACTCAGCTTATAAAGGGAAGTTACTGTCACTGGTTACCAAAATTCTCCACCTTTGGACTACAAAAGGCTTAATAGTTTTGAGGCCCCAAAGGAGGGAAGAAACACAGCTATACATGGCAATGCACAGTAAAAGAACTGTAAATTTTGAGTGAGAATTGCCTTATGATCCCAATGGGTATGAAATAACAAAAAAGAGTTATCTGCATTTTTGTATGTCTGTTTTCTTGGCAACAAGCTTCCAAATATGATAGGCAAAATGATGTAAAAGAAAGGAAGATACATTCTTAAAGTAACATGGCATTTTATTAGCCTTAATATGGTATACATTGTAAAAGCTAACTAGGATGGAAATGCTACAGAGCAGAAGAAGCTTTCAAGTCATTTTTTTTAATATCTGGTAGTATAGGGATCATTCCATAAGAAGGAAAATACACTCTAGGAAAGGAAAAGTTGCATTGGGGGTAGCTGTCCTTTAAAGCAAGTCATTAAGAAGAAATGAAGTGGAGACAATAACTGATAATACTTGCTTAAGAAGCCATCCTCTAGTTAACTTAACAATTTTCTGGTGAAAGTAGAACCAATTCAAACTTTCATTTGAGGTGGTCTATGTTAAAAAGGCATTGAAAAAGGAACTTATATTCGTATATGATGTTACTTTATTAAAATAATATAAGTAGAAAAATATAGCACCAACAGGTCTCTGTTCAGTTTCATAACCTTCTAGTAGACTAAATTACTTTGTTTTTGAAGAAAAAATGGGGACAGTGCATGTAAGAATTGTATGATAATTTTGTTAAGTTACTGTTATGTTCCAGTGCTCAGTAATGCAATGAATTTAGACATACTGTAATACCGTCGTACATTTTTTAAATAATATGAGTACTTTCAACTAAAAAACAAGAAAGGTGATGAATGTGTTGACATATGATTTGGATGTCTCCTAGTGAGGCAATGTATTGGGTCCAAATCATGGTGGTGTAGAATAACTCAAGGAGCAGAAATAACTGCTCATCAGTTCATGTTATTAATAAAAACAGTGATACTGCACTTACAACACTTCTGATAATTCATGTTCTCTTGCTTTTTGAAGAAAATCAGTAACATGGTAGATGGTTTGAGACCATAAATGAAAACAATCTGAGAAACCGTAGGAGCTCTCCATGGTCACACTTTATAGTATTTGTATATTTAAGTGATAAAACAGAGCTTTTTCTGATATAGATTTTGATGTTATTGGTAAGGGACATGTTTTTGTTCCCATGCCAAATGGCTATGAGTTTAAGATATTTGCAGATTTAAAAATGTTATTTAGAAAATGCATACTCAAACTATTATTTTCTTAGCATGTAACAGAAACCAAGAAGTAACCGATCTCTGACTAATATGTTTTGATTACTTAAATTTTCTGTTAAATCCAGTTTCAGTTGAGGATTATATTTCTGAAATCTGTAAAGATTATTAGCTTATAAATCTAATTTTGTACCAGCTATTCGTAACTCTGCATTAACTGAATTGGAGAAACTGATCCTGAAAGAAACTGAGCTTATTCAATTTTCCGTCATTTAAAGAAATAGTAGTGGTGAACTATAGGCAGCTGGTTATGATTTATTTATTTGATGTAAGTGAGTAATATAAACTGTCTTATGATCCAATGTTTGTGTCCTGTTGTTAGATCATAGTCCTGTGTACTGTGGGAAAGGTAAAAGTCATTATATTAACTACGAGAGCTTGACAACTTAGCTATTTGTGACCAAAGGGAACCATCTTTTATGTTTTGTCTGCAGGTTATAAAAATTGTGATATCCCTTTGGTCAACCATTTGTTTCTAGTGTTGGCTCAATAACTTTAACTGTTGGGATGTCTACTGATTTTTTTATTTTCTGCAACATTTGGCCAATAAAGGATAAAACATGTATAGGATACTAAGAATGACTTTGTTGAGAATTTCTGAAACTGAAGGAATGGATACGTCTAAGTAACATGGTTTGTATACAGAGTCAGTTTACTTTAGTATTACATATTATTTTGGATTGCATGCATGCAGATGTTATATAAAAGCAGTTACTTTCCTTAGTAATGATGCTGATTTTTTTGAAATAATAAATTTTACTTTAATTAATTATTTTGTGTTTAATGATTATTTTATTTGCAACTCAATGGATCACCAGTGGGGGCTGTATGACTCCAGATCCCAGCTATATAGACCAAATTGTTTCATGGTTTGAAAAACTTTTTTTTTTGTTTTTCAGACCAGCAGTAATCTGCTAGTTGACAGTGCAATATTTTGGCTATATTTTATAGATGTGCAGCTATATATACAGCTTTTTGTTCAACTGGAAGGATGTTGCATCAAATTTTGTTAACTTGTTAAATGCCAATGAGTATTGACTTATATATTTATACAACTCATTCAAACAAAAATAGTTTTTGGGTCATTATCAACAAACCAAAAAATGATGAAAAATTAATTATTAGCAAGTATGCCTGTTGTACGTGTACATCTAGGAAATTACTGGCATCCATTCCATATTCCTAGTTGCAAAAGTATAAGTAGAACCGCACTGCACTACATTTGATAAGAATATATTTTTGCCGGCTCATAGTATAACATATATTTTCCTTAGAATGAACTATAACTTCAGAGCTATTAGTCAAGATAGACAGCTTTTGATTTCCAACCATTACAACAAAACCAATGTGTTGCATTCACTACAGAGTCCAACTGTGTTGCAGGAAAGATTGACAATAATATATTAAGCTTTGACTAGTAGTTAGATCAACTATTACTTAAAACTGTGATTGTGAGGTTTAGAATATCCTTCAGAAGAGTTAGGAATTTAAAAGACATATTAAACACATTGTACATCCATAACATAACAATTAAAATAGATTCATGGAAAAGATATAAACAGGGCCATAAAAGTTCCTTTTAGAACAGCAAGTACCCACCCCCACACACTACTACTAGTTAGAGCAAATTAAATCCTGGTTTTGCCATAAATAGGCTGGTTTAAAATTAAACAATACATATATTTTCCACACCTACTTCTAAGTATGTAAAAGTTGACATGTTTAATATTCTGATTTTTTGTTACTGAGGATCACTTGTCTGTGATGAAGAAAGGCTAGCTGTTTTGGAAAACTACCTCAGTTTCATGACTTTTGGAAATTATTGTGATTGAGCTCATCAACAAAGTTTTAATATGACTAGTGTGTCTGTTTTTTATTTTTCCTCCACACTCGTGGTGGTGAGGTTGGAAATAGACAGATTCCTGTGCTTGTTTATTTCTTTATGCATATTTAAAACTACATATGAAGAAGTAGCAGCTGAATATGGTTACGTGCCACAAAAGTTGGGGGCACAACACCTGAAGTAGGTTGTGTGACAGCCCATTGAATAACTGAGAATGTGTTTGTAGCATATGCGTGTGATGTTGTTTACCCACTGTGCTATCCTTTGATGGGTCTAAAGTGACATCTGTTAGCACTGGGTTCTGCCTCTGGCATTGAGTTTCCAGTGTCCATCAGGTCTGCCTCTCAGCAGCGAAACTAGCTTATGAATGGCAGGCTCCAACTATCAGGTGGTCAGGAAATGGAAAATAAAAAATGTGCCCTCGGTTTTGAAAAAAATGAGCTACGAGAAGAATTGCATGATTTAATAGACATTGATAGACATATCAAGATCAATGAAAGAAATAGACTGTAGAAGGTCAACAAAACCCAAAAAGTCAGAAGTCTGATAAACAAATCAGCACAGTAATTAGGCTGTCCATAGAGATCCATACAATATAACAGAAGTATACAGGATATATTACTGTGCAGCTAAATTAATAACTGATAAAGTTCTACAAGTCAAACACATGGTAGTGAGGGAAAGGAAGGGGAGAAATTGAATACAATCATGGAAATATCGAACAGAGAAAACTATAAAGCAATTAAGACAAGAAGTGTCACTGTTAGAAAAACGTAGAAGAGGGAACAGATCAACAAAAATACTAACAAAGATAGATGTGATAAAAGCAATGTCCAGTATTAGAACAGATAAGGATCTATCATGCACTATTGCAAATAAACTAAAATTCTCAACACATGGAAAAACTTAGAAGATATGTAAATAAATATAAGGGAAAAGTACAAAATAAGCAATTTATTCATGACCCAAAAAAGTTTTATAGAGAATTGGGAAACAAGGTAAAAGGAATTGAAAGGCTGCCAAAAAAAAAGAAGAAATAGATACCTTTTGGAGAAGTATCTATGAAGATCCTGTGGAACATAACAAATATGGTAAATGGATAGAAGAAGTGAAAGAAAGAATAAGATGCTTAAAGGTAGAGGATATGAAATTATTATTATTTATTTTTAAGTTCAAGTGGAATTTGAACTAGTGTTATTCACAGGAGTGTCACTAAGCCAGTTATACTGAGTAGAGAGGGAAAAGTCTGCAGTTATAACATTCTGATTGCAGTTTAGTACAACTGAGGTAGAATGTTATTTTGAAATTGCCTTAGTTATATATCTTCGCTTGTTTGGTTTTAAAAAGTCCCATATACTTCTTGTGATAAGTAAATGGAGTCTTCAGCAGCCACAGAAGGTACTACCCACTTAGGCAAATTGAGCCTAGGTTTAATATTCAGTTACATATTCAGTTCTAGCAATGCATTACTTATGAATTTGATTAAGAAAACCCAAAATTATTTCCTTCAACAAAGTTACAATTGCTTAATTCTTTGGGCTACCAGTGCAGTGGAAAAAGCAATAAAAACATTACAAGGAATAAGAGAAACTTTCCTACCATATCTACAATTTATACCAGTAAAAATACCTTATTTTAGATTTTGAATTTTCTTCTGTCACACACACATACAAAGTTAATTTCTGATATACAATATATATATATATATATATATATATATATATATATATATATATATATATATATATATATATTTATTTATTAAATGATTCACTTTAATTGAGTTTCCTAGAACCTGCTAGACAGTCAATCTGTTATCTCACTGGACAGACAAACATGGCTTACTGTATGGGTGATGGCACTTAGAACTCTTTTGACTTAATACCCAGTGTTAAAAGCATTTAGAGGCCTCATTAATAATTTCATGAATCCAAATAAAAATAATAATTTTAGTAATCAACATTTTCCATGAATTGTTACTAACATTTTTATCTCTCCTGTCTATCATTTGCTTCTCATTCTCTGGATCTTTTTCTTGTACAGCATTTCCATTACATAGGAAAAGTGCACATTTATGTACATTGGTTTTCAATCACTGAGCAAACAAAATTCAGTTTAAGCTCATTTCATTACAATGAGATATTGCACTGTTAATGATGGCTGCAAATTCAGTAAGGTCTGATAATACATAAAACTTTCTGGTTTACTTTTCCCAAATCTCAGGTTATCACTAAAATGATGCATCTGTCTGTACGTCCATTATCTAAGGACTGTCTGTACTTGGAATTCAAGGCATGTGACAATTTCTGGGCAGAAAGACAGAATCATAAAGTTGTGTGGGACTGACTGCAGTTTGGTTTGTCCAAATCAGCATACAAAGTGTGCTAGCTTTCAAAGCCCTTATGCAGTGCTGTCTGTTGTCTTTGACTACAGAGATACTAAGTGACCATGATTACTACATATTATCCAACACCCTTCCATAAGTTACCAAGTAACAGTTAATACAAGTTACATGCATGTACTTCTGAAACAGTTTAATGGAAAATGTACTTAAAAAGATTACTTTTCCAATGATTTCACTAATAAATCTTAATTGAATCGTGGGTTGCTGTGATGTGTGCTTCTGATGTTCATACAAGACAAAAAGACTGAGTGTTGTTGAAATTAGTACAAATAAGATGGCAGACTTCCAAAAAACTTCTTCAATAATCCTGTTTTGGATTCTTTCACTTTCTACTCAAATATTGTAACTGTATAACTCTGAGAAACTTACTTATGCTGCTCTTAGGTTGCCCTGTAAAAAAGGATCTTGAGCCTAGTGGGCTTACACAGTTATAAAATTAAAAAAAAAGCCTTACAGAGTTAGTAAAAGTAAAAAAGTAAAAAAAATAACATAAAATAAGAAAGGCTAGACAACTAGGATATAGGCTACATCATATAATTCTAGAACTCCACATGTGACTGGCATCATACCTCTCAACTGCCCAGATTTTCACAGGATGTCCAGATTTCTGCCTCACATTTTTGGTTGTTTCTCATAAAATTGGTACATTCTGGTAAATCTTTCCAACTCATTGAGGATTGAAGTCAGAAAGTAACAAATATATTTGAGTTTCAGACTTAATACCCTTCAGGAAATTCATGTTAAAGCAAAACATGTTGTTCTATCAATCTTCTAAGTTTGTAAAAGCAATATTTAACAATTGTCCCAATTTTTGGGCCTTTGTCCCTCATTATTTATGTCTTTGTCCAGATTTTTTGCTCTAAAAGTTTGAGAGGTATGCTAGCACTTAATTCAGAAACAATAGCTCATGGTTGGAAAAGAGTTATAACTTACATTTGAAAGAGGTTTCTGGAATGTCCATGTAGAAAATATAGTTTTATACACTACAGTTTTGCTTTTTATTATGTTCTGTATTAAGACGTGATACACACACACACACACACACACACACACACACACACACACACACACACACACACACACACATACTTCACTGGCATGGGCAACATCTGCTACTAATCTGTGACGTCTCCCCACTGTTAACTAAAATTCCTTCACTAAGAATCTTTAACATAATTCTCTTCTACTCATTTCTCCCCTTCTTCAGTTTTAGTATGTATAATGACTTCAGCTGTGACTCTATGATAATTCCTTTACTCCCCACATGTATGCTGTACTACCATTTACCCCAAAGTGTGAGACAGTTTTCATTTAGGTTTACTTAAAAACAGATCAATAGTGACATGATTTATATTTATATAAATTGATTTATTAGATATCTAAATGCAGGGGCAGAGTTAACATTTTGGGGGTCCCAGCCAGTTTCATTCTTAGAGGCCCCGCAGCAGGGATTATGCTTCCATAATATACTGTAGTGCTTGTCCTAGCACCCCATCCATAACTACTATCTAATGGTTATCCAACCACCTGATTGTGCATATCCTCACAATCACCATCTTCCCTTTCCCTCCTACCTCATTTGACTCCCTTCTTTCAATTTCTCAGTACATTCAAAGTTCCTTACTTTAGGTGACAGGTACATTTTGGTGTGTACACACTTATATAAACTAACATGCCTACATTCTTCTTACAAAGTTCACAGAAGCTATCATTACTCCACCATTATTTATACCCATACCTGGTAATATGGTCCACCTGATCAATCCTATTTTCTCCTTAAACGTTATTCATACCATTACCTGTTTCACACTTCTTGTTCTGACTGGCCAGCAGCCACTCATGGAGTCAGTCATTTACAAGGTAAAGATGGTTTAAACCAGTTGGTAAAAAATATTCTCTCCATGTATACCTCTCACTAAATGTAATCATGGAATCAAGCAAAATTATTATGCACACCACATTCTGGATATTGATAAGTTTTAATTGCAGTGCAACAAAAGTCATACCACATTTCTTACCTCCCCCCAAAGAAAATGATGAGTACTCAGTAGTCAAAGTATGATAAAAGAAACTAGCACACTTGAGTAATTACCAGGATGCAGTTTATTTGTTGAGCTATTTGTTGAGCGCTTTCATCCACATATGACAGGACTTCATCAGAACCTGATCTGATGAAGCTCTGTCATATGTGGATGAAAGCACTCGATAAACAAACTGTATCCTGGTGGTTAATTCTTCGACTTTGGCTCCTGTGATTTTCCTGGTTCTGTTTTGGATTTGTTTGGTTTACACTTAAGAGTAAACAAACTTCTCATAGGTTAATGAGGACAAAACAGTAACAAATCATCATGCCAGTCTTTACTACAGCTTTCATAAAAAGCATTTTGTTTTTCATGTTCATATAAAGGTAAAATAAAGCAAGTAATCTACACTGTTAATGTTTCTGACTAGAAGAGCTATTCAAATGCTATTTCACATTAATGAGTTCTAGTACGTGAATGGTTAACAGATGCAACTTTATAATTTTGGAAACCCTTCAGATTGCCATGGGGTCACAGCAGAATTAACGTAATCAGCATAGGTGTAGCAGGACCAAAGATATCAGGACTCATCCACTAAGAAATAACAGATTTGAAGACCAACATTAATAAAATCAGTGGTACAGTATAACAGTGGAGAAAACCATATTTTACAAGCAGGATAACGTAATACTATTCTGGGATTGTTAGGACCCCTTGAGCTGGTAGAGTTCTCTTTTTTAATAAAAAACATTACTGCATACTAGGTACAGCACTCATTTAACTGTGCAGTCAATCACTCATGAACAGCTTCATGGTGTAGCTGGAAAGTGTACCCTATGTTTTTGTGTATGAAAAGATTTTTCTTTTTTAAGGAAATAGCCTAAAAAGAGTAAACGGAGTCACTGAAAAAGAGCAAATTGCATTATTGCTAGACAAGGTTAAGAAAACTTGAAGATACAATAGCACAGAAAATTATTAGGGGTAATTATAGATGAACACCTAAAAGTTGACCCACATATTCAGCACAATATTGAAAAAACTCACCACAAATTTGGCATTCTGTACAAAAACACTTCCTAAGTTCATTCGGTAAAAAAAAATTGTCATCACATACCTATTACCCCCCCTAACTTATGGAACTCCATTACTTACTAATTTACTTTCTACACTACAGTCAGAATGAAAAATATGCTGCAACAAAGTTGCTAGGTTTGCCACAAATGCCTCATAGTTCACCCACCATTGTAAAACACTACACTCTCGTAAATGGCTTGAACTACCAAATTATTTTTCCTACATGCAATTAACAACTGCTCACAAATTAGTAAACAAACTTTCTGAATGCCCTGTTCTCACCACACTTTTCAGTAACTATATACCCAAAAGGTCCCTTGGATATAAAACTCAACATGTTCTACAGGTATACAAACCCAACCTACCTGCAGGCCAACTTCTATATTCTTACTTGGTATCCAAAATTTGGATTTCTGTTCTCTTATCACTTAGATATAACCCAAACGTTGCAGCCTTTAAAACATTCTTACATACTTACTTCTCCTCCATATGTAGATGCAATTGTACCTCAACTCCAACTTTGTAAGTTCTGACCATATCCACTTCCATAGCTCCTCTCTAATTCCCTCACTTTATATTCTGTTTCATCTCTCTCTATTTTAGCTGTTAACAGTTGTACAAAAGGTATATACCCCTTGTTATGTCAGTTTCCAGATGCTGAATATCTCTGTGAATCTCACCAAAATGTCAAATAATATTTATCTAATACTCTTTTAAGTTAACTTGCTTGCTATTGCAATTACTTTGTATAATCTTATATAATTGTTCATGTAGAGCTTTTCTCCCTGGAACTCCACTGCAAATGGGCTCTTTATGGCCCAGCAGACTATCATGGTAAACAAATGCAAATAAATAAAATAAATAAATAAATATTTTGCCTCCCTGGTATAGTACCATAATCATATGGGAACACAGAATAATGCAGTCACATTAGCATGGCAGCATTCGTCAGGCTACTTTCAGGTATAACAAATTAGAAATAAAATGCAAACCATTTACAGGGATACAGAGATAATAACACTGCAGAGAACATTGGACATGGTGAGAAGCAGTAGCCTGTACCACTGGTGTGCAGGGACACAGCTCTGATTATGGCCCAGATCACCCAAGTTCAAACAGCAGACTGGGCATTAGATAGTGAAGGCAGGGGAGGCTGGGAATGCTCATTAAGGCAGGGAGGATGGACATGCTGATTCTGGAGGTCTGATTACAGGCACCATTGTAGTTGATCCCTGCTGGAGGTTGCAGACATATGGAGGCTGTTGTCCACAGGGAGCAGGACTGTGGCTGAGTCACACATGGAGGAGGGGATGATATGCCAACTTAGCCTACTGAGTGATACTCCCTGAGACAGCATGGGTGTGTGCAGGGGGGGGGGGCAGTTCCTTATAAGTAAAACTCTACAGCAGCAGTATTATGTTGCTCCAGGAAGCCTTGCTTTGCTTACCTTCCTGACCAAGAGTCAGAATTACTCCAGCCTTTGGAATAAGTTAGCACTGTAGGTCAAGCAAAGTACTACTTTGTCAGTCTTCATGTCAGTTCTTGATGAATGCATCTATAGACACAAATTAACACCAGGGTTATCTTATATGCCCTTGCCTGATCTGGAACTGTTATGAACTCATAAATGATGGTAAGAACCTTTAAGAGTGTATACATAAAGTTGTACATAGCTAGGTCTCTTATGGTCCCTGTGACTGCTTGTCCAGTATTTTGAAGATGCCTAGATTCTCTTTCTTTGCTCTGTAAAGTGCATAATCTTCCTGTAGTACTTGCTATACAACAATGTACCCCACTAGTTTTCTGCTTGTTCCTCCAAAATAGGATAACAAATTCAAGACAAAATAATCAATTTGTGACAGTTCTGATATCTGACAACATCAAATGTGTGGCTTAAATAATCATTTTAGCTGACTCTGCAAGAAAAGCTGCAGACTCAGTGAATCTGTATGTCATTTTTCCAGTCCCAAAACTAGGAGTAAACCTCCTTGAAGCTTTGGGGCACATTGTATGACTGAGCCCCCTACTGATTAGTTATAAAATAACCCATCAAACCAAACAGTAGCTGTATGCATCTCCATCTCCTCATGTTACCAGACAATCCCCTACAATATAGAACTGAGATGCAAATGCTGGGATAAGGAACTTTGTCTTGTAGTCAGCACATAGTTCAGCCCCCATGTGGGTTCTTCGGACCACACTAATCACATGGATGGCCACATACTCAAGTGCTTGTTTGGCAGGGTGTTCCATTATTTGGTATGTATGTGAAGATGCTCAAGTCTGGCAGTTAGCACAGAGGATTAAAGCTCTAAACCTTTAATGATCTACTTCCTGGAATAATAGGGTACAGAGTTTGATTGCTTCCTCCACATTTTGCCTACTGTGTGACTCTGAGCAAGTCACTTAACCAGATAGTACTGCTGAAAAGGGATAATTGTGCGCAGTGGGTTTACTTGGTTAATAAATGTATAAAATAAAATAAATGTATATTCATAGCTGGCAACTAGGAATATTTGGTTACGAAGAGACATACACTTACTTTATTTTGTTTTCCTGCCACTGAGCAGTGAATCAAACAGAAGGTGAGTTAATAACAGACTAACACCATTATCATTTTGGGGGGGGGGGGGGGTAATCTGAGTAGATGTTAAATTAAAGTGCAAGGCTACAGAGTCAAGGCATACAATCTTATCTATTGTAATTCTGTGCATGTATGGCTGTAAAAGTACATCCACCACACACGCAGTGTCACCAAAGGTTGGGGGAGGGCCTTCAAGAATACACGACAGCACTATCACATTTAGAGAACTATGATGGATAGAACAAATGTGATATGGCTGTGCTAACATAACAAGTGTTAGTATGTCTAGTATGTTTGAGAGCTCACAAGAACATGGAAGGAACAAAGGGGCAACCAATATCAAATAAAGAAAAAAGATGCCTTCACGCTATGATAGTGGCAACATTCAGAATAATATAATATCTAACTAAAGGCAGGTTTAGCACCCAGTGGAGCAGTGAGAAAATTTTAAGTTCTTGCTTGAAGGTAAATGATTACAAAGAAATACATTTAAAAATAAGGAAACTCTTTTCTGCATAGGCTGGTTTATCTTGTATTTACTTCATAAAACTATCTCAGCTAAGGAAATTAATTTCATACAAGAATGCACATGAGCATCATAGCACATGCACACTTGTATAAGTGTGTGTGTATGCACATACTTCTGTGTCTGTTTGTGCAGTCATAAGTCTCTGTGTCCATGTGACTGTGTACACATAGTATGTCTGTGTGCACTGTGTACACATAGTTGTATGTCAGTTTACTGTCACATGACTGAAAATCAAAAGACTGAATCCCAAAAAGACTGAAAATTCAAAATATTGAATACATTTTTAATGCAAGGGGCAAGCCCCCCTGTTCCCCTCATGTGGGGGGCTGCGCCTCCACACCCCCTGCTAAATATATATGCCAACTCCAAGCTCGCACAACAGTGCAGAAGGGGCAAATTCCATCATTCAATATTTTGAATTTTCAGTGTTTTTGGGATTCTGTCTTTTGATTTTCAGTCATTTGATAGTAAACGGCTGTATGTCTGTGTACTGCATGTCTTTTCTGGCTGGATGGAGTGGACTACAGTGAAAGGAGATCAGCTAATTTGTGCCATGTCACTGGTTTAAATACTAAGACAGCAAATTTTAAAGATGGGTGCAAACTTCTTTACTTAAATAAAGAGAACTTTTCTTTTTTCTGTGTTTTTACTATTTAGCCAATAAGAAAGTAAATGGGTCCGCCATGTTAGAAGAAAAGATAAAAGAGGAGGTGATAAACAGATGGACACCAGTGTAGGTACAACTTAAAGCAGCAAATGTTGTTTGACAGCTTTAAAGGAAGTAATCCTGTAATGTGAAATGATACTAGAAAGTGTGTAACGATCACAGAACATTAAATATGAGTAATACAGCTTCAGGACTAATGTAGTGATATGAAACAGTAGTCATTTCTTTAAACTATGGGATGAATGTGACAGTTTTCATTTTGTCAGATGGAGATCATACATGTAGTACATTTTTGCTACTGTGAAATCACCATGTTATCAGGTCATAAATCTTTTATTACATCTATTCAAAAGAAAGTATTACCAGAACCATTATTATTTATTTATATGAGCTTGGACTCAAAGTTAAGAAATGAAGTATCATAGTACCTTGATACAAACCTCAACAAATTGCATAAATTCTCATCAGGTATATCCAGGTTGCTTCCAAGCAGAAAGGAAGGCTAGACATACTAATTGCACAGTATTTACCCATGTATCCATGTTATTAAGAACCTATGTTGACCTAACACAGTCTCACTGTTCAATGTTAACTGCTCTTTTAACAGCCTGTGCCATGTCATCTGTTGGCTTGAAAGATCAGAAGACATAGCAGTGCTGTCTTTGAGTAGCATGTCACAAGTTGTATATGTACATGCACACCTCCTTCTATACATGACTAGTGCATTGTACACTTATTCATCTTGATTAGGGACATCTATAATTAGTGCATTGTACACTTAGTCATCTTGATTTGCATCCTCTACAACTAGTGCATTGTACATTTATTCACCTTGATTAGGGTCCTTTACAACTAGTGCATTGTACACTTATTCATCTTGATTATGGACCTATACAACTAGTGCATTGTACACTTAGTCATCTTGATTTGCATCCACTACAACTAGTGCATTGTACACATATTCATCTTGAATAGAGACCTCTACAACTAGTGCATTGTACACTTATTCATCTTGATTAGGGACCTCTACAATTTGTGCATTCATCTTGAATATGGTCTTCTACAACTAGTGCATTGTACACTTATTCATCTTGATTAGGAACCTCTACATCTAGTGCATTGTACACTTATTCATCTCGATTAGGGACCTCTACAATTAGTGCATTCATCTTGATTAGGGTCTTCTACAACTAGTACATTGTATACTTATTCATCTTGATTAGGGACCTCTACACCTAGTGCATTGTACACTTATTCATCTTGATTAGGGACCTCTACAATTAGTGCATTTATCTTGATTAGGGGTTTCTACAACTAGTGCATTGTACAATTATTCATGTTGATTAGGGTCCTCTACAACTAGTGCATTGTACACTTATTCATCTTAATTAGGGACCTCTACAACTAGTGCATTGTACACTTATTCATCTTGATTAGAGTCCTCCACAACTAGTGCATCGTACACTTAGTCATCTTGATTAGGGACCTCAACAAATAATGCATTCATCTTGATTAGGGTCTTCTACAACTAGTGCATTGTACACTTATTCATGTTGATTAGGGTCCTCCACAATGAGTGCATTGTACACTTAGTCATCTTGATTAGGGACCTCAAGAACTTATGCATTCATCTTGATTAGGGTCTTCTACAACTAGTGCATTGTACACTTATTCATGTTGATTAGGGTCCTCTACAACTAATGCATTGCACACTTATTCATTCTGATTAAGGACCTCTACAACTAGTGCACTGTACATGTATTCATGTTGATTAGGGACTTTTATAACTAGTGTATTGTATATTTATTCATCTTGATTGGGGACCTCTACAATTAGTGCATTATACATGTAGTCATGTTGATTAGGGTCCTCTACAACTAATGCATTGTACACTTATTCATCTTGATTAGGGACCTCTACAACTAGTGCATTGTACATGTATTCATGTTGATTAAGGTCCTCTATAACTAGTGCATTGTACACTTATTCATCTTGATTGAGGACCTCTACAACTAGTGCATTGTACTTTATTCATGTTGATTAAGGTCCTCAATAACTAGTGCATTGCACACTTCATCTTAATTAGGGACCTCTACAACTAGTGCATTGTACACTTATTCATCTTGATTAGGGTCCTCCACAACTAGTGCATTGTACACTTATTCATCTTAATTAGGGACCTCTGCAACTAGTGCATTGTACACTTATTCATCTTGATTAGGGACCTCTACAATTTGTGCATTCATCTTGAATAGGGTCTTCTACAACTAGTGCATTGTACACTTATTCATCTTGATTAGGAACCTCTACAACTAGTGCATTGTACACTTATTCATCTTGATTAGGGACCTCTACAATTAGTGCATTTATCTTGATTAGGGGTTTCTACACCTAGTGCATTGTACAATTATTCATGTTGATTAGGGTCCTCTACAACTAGTGCATTGTACACTTATTCATCTTAATTAGGGACCTCTACAACTAGTGCATTGTACACTTATTCATCTTGATTAGAGTCCTCCACAACTAGTGCATTGTACACTTAGTCATCTTGATTAGGGACCTCAACAACTAATGCATTCATCTTGATTAGGGTCTTCTACAACTAGTGCATTGTACACTTATTCATGTTGATTAGGGTCCTCCACAACGAGTGCATTGTACACTTAGTCATCTTGATTATGGACCTCAATAACTTATGCATTCATCTTGATTAGGGTCTTCTACAACTCGTGCATTGTAGACTTATTCATGTTGATTAGGGTCCTCTACAACTAATGCATTGCACACTTATTCATTTTGATTAAGGACCTCTACAACTAGTGCATTGTACATGTATTCATGTTGATTAGGGACTTTTATAACTAGTGTATTGTATATTTATTCATCTTGATTGGGGACCTCTACAACTAGTGCATTGTACATGTAGTCATGTTGATTAGGGTCCTCTACAACTAATGCATTGTACACTTATTCATCTTGATTAGGGACCTCTACAACTAGTGCATTGTACATGTATTCATGTTGATTAAGGTCCACTATAACTAGTGCATTGTACACTTATTCATCTTGATTGAGGACCTCTACAACTAGTGCATTGTACTTTATTCATGTTGATTAAGGTCCTCTACAACTAGTGCATTTCACACTTATTCACACTTATTCATCTTAATTAGGGACCTCTACAACTAGTGCATTGTACACTTATTCATCTTGATTAGGGTCCTCCACAACTAGTGCATTGTACACTTATTCATCTTAATTAGGGACCTCTACAACTAGTGCATTGTACTCTTAGTAATCTTGATTAGGAACCTCTACAAGTAATGCATTCATCTTGATTAGGGTCTACTACAACTAGTGCATTGTACACTTATTCATGTTGATTAGGGTCCTCTACAACTAGTGCATTGTGCACTTATTCATCTTGATTAGAGACCTCTACAACTAGTGCATTGTACACTTATTCATCTTGATTGGGGACCTCTACAACTAGTGCATTGTACATTTATTCATGTTGATTAGGGACCTCTACAGCTAGTGCATTGTACACTTATTCATCTTGATTTGAGACCTCTGCAGCTAGTGCATTGTACACTTTTTCATCTTGATTAGGAACATCTACAACTAGTGCATTGTACATGTATTCATGTTGATTAGGGACCTCTACAACTAGTGAATTGTACACTTATTCATCTTGATTAGGGACCTCTACAACTAGTGTATTATACAGTTATTCATGTTGATGAGGGTCCTCTACAACTAGAGCATTCTACCTGTATTCTTGTTGATTATGGTCCTCTACAACTTGTACATTGTATAATTTATCATGATGATTAGGGTCCTCTACAGCTAGTGCATTGTACACTTGTTCATCTTTATTAGGGACCTCTACAACTAGTGCATTGTACACTTATTCATCTTGATTAGGGACCTCTACAACTTGTGTATTATACACTTACTCATGTTGATGAGGGTCCACTACAACTAGTGCATTGTACACTTATTCATCTTGATTAGGGACCTCTACAACTAGTGCATTGTACACTTATTCATCTTGATTAGGGACCTCTACAAGTACTGTATTATACACTTATTCATATTGATTAGGGACCTCTACAACTAGTGCATTGTACACTTATTCATCTTGATTAGGCACCTCTACAACTAGTGCATTGTACACTTATTCATCTTGAGTAGGGACCTCTACAACTAGTGCATTGTACACTTATTCAGCTTGGTTAGGGACCTCTACAACAAGTGCATTGTACACTTATTCAGCTTGGTTAGGGACCTCTACAACTAGTTCATTGTACACTTATTCATCTTGATTAGGGACATCTACAACTAGTATATTATACAGTTATTCATGTTGATGAGGGTCCTCTACAACTAGTGCATTATACACTTATTCATCTTGATTAGGGACCTCTGCAACTAGTGCATTGCACACTTATTCATCTTGGTTAGGGACCTCTACAACTAGTGCATTGTACTGTTATTCATCATGATTAGGGTCTTCTACAACTAGTGTATTATACACTTATTTATGTTGATGAGGGTCCTCTACAACTAGTGCATTGTACATGCATTCATGTTGATGATGGTCCTCTAAAACGAATGCATTGTACACGTATTCATCTTGATTAGGGACCTATACAACTACTGCCTTGTACACTTATTCATCTTGATTAGGGACCTCTGCAACTAGTGCATTGTGCACTTACTCATCTTGATTAGGGACCTCTAAAACTAGTGCATTGTACATGTATTCATGTTGATTAAGGTCCTCTATAACTAGTGCATTGTACACTTATTCATCTTGATTGAGGACCTCTACAACTAGTGCATTGTACTTTTTTCATGTTGATTAAGGTCCTCTACAACTAGTGCATTGCACACTTATTCATCTTAATTAGGGACCTCTACAACTAGTGCATTGTGCACTTATTCATCTTGATTAGGGTCCTCCACAACTAGTGCATTGTACACTTATTCATCTTAATTAGGGACCTCTACAACTAGTGCATTGTACACTTATTCATCTTGATTAGGGTCCTCCACAACTAGTGCATTGTACACTTATTCATCTTAATTAGGGACCTCTACAACTAGTGCATTGTACTCTTAGTAATCTTGATTAGGAACCTCTACAACTAATGCATTCATCTTGATTAGGGTCTACTACAACTAGTGCATTGTACACTTATTCATGTTGATTAGGGTCCTCTACAACTAGTGCATTGTGCACTTCTTCATCTTGATTAGGGACCTCTACAACTAGTGCATTGTACACTTATTCATCTTGATTGGGGACCTCTACAACTAGTGCATTGTACATTTATTCATGTTGATTAGGGACCTCTACAGCTAGTGCATTGTACACTTATTCATCTTGATTTGAGACCTCTGCAGCTAGTGCATTGTACACTTTTTATCTTGATTAGGAACATCTACAACTAGTGCATTGTACATGTATTCATGTTGATTAGGGACCTCTACAACTAGTGAATTGTACACTTATTCATATTGATTAGGGACTTCTACAACTAGTGTATTATACAGTTATTCATGTTGATGAGGGTCCTCTACAACTAGAGCATTCTACATGTATTCTTGTTGATTATGGTCCTCTACAACTTGTGCATTGTATAATTTATCATGAAGATTAGGGTCCTCTACAGCTAGTGCATTGTACACTTGTTCATCTTTATTAGGGACCTCTACAACTAGTGCATTGTACACTTATTCATCTTGATTAGGGACCTCTACAACTAGTTTATTATACACTTATTCATGTTGATTAGGGTCTTCTATAACTAGTGTTTTGTTCTATTATTCATGTTGATTAGGGTCTTAGGGTCCTCAATAATGAGTGCATTGTACACTTATGCATCTTGATTAGGGTCCTCCCTTCCCATCCCTCATAATAAAAGAATGAAACTGATCATTGTTAGTGCTCACGCTCATCCATTTAGCTTAATAAGTGCAGTACTCCTCATGAGGTATGTTATAAAACTAGTTTGCTTAAAACTGGAATGAGAAACGTGTGTGTTGAGCAGCCGCACAGCAGTCCAAAACTGAATACCATGCACTTTGACTGACCCACGTCACAGTAAAGAGAATGGTCCCTTTCCCTAAAACAGAACAGGCAAGCTAATTACATTAGCTAGGGCATGTACATCCCTCTTCACTACAGGGCATGAGGGATGGCTTTGTTCCCAAAGGAAAAAAAGTATGTTTTGTGTCACAGTCAGAATTTCATTTGAAGAGCTTGTTTCATTTGAAACTGTGTTCTTTGTTTTGTAAAAGATATCCCAATCACTTAAACTTCTGCGATAACAATACGGAATGCTACCACCAAAATCAAGGTCATTCATCTGACATTATGAATAAAATCATGCAACTCTTCCAGTTTTCAATATTTTGACATTTTAGTGTTTGTGTATAATGGAGCATGTTACTGAAGGGGTTGCTTGGGTGAGTGCTTCATTTTGGTGCTTATACATACCTGGACATGTTATTGAAGGGGTTGCTTGGGCAAATGCTTCATTTTGGTGCTTGCGCATACTAGGAATTTTTATTTAAGGGGTTGCTGAGGAAAATAATTAATTTGTAGGTCAGAAAGGTCCTTGTGCATACATAGTCAGGCTGTTGAAGTCATCATTGGGCAAAATAATTTATTGCTTCATTTGAATGCTTATGCATTCTTAATACAAACTAATGATGGGTTTACTGTTGAAAATAATTCATTTGTGTGTCAGGGAAGTGCTTGTGCATACATGGTTAGACTGCTGAAGTGATCATGGGCAAAATAAATTATTGTGTCATTTGAATGCTTCTGCGTACTTAATATAAACTACTGAAGGGGTTGCTGGGGGAAATAATTTATTTGTGTGTTAGGGAAGTGCGTGTGCATACTTGGAGAAACAAGTTCACAGACTGCAACTCCCACATCAAAGGTGAAGCATCACATTTAACAATGGATGTGCAAACCACAGAGATTTCAAACTATAAATTGCAAAGCTGCTTCATTAGCATAGCATGCTTTACAACATTTTTCATTTGCATGTCATTATTTTTCAGGCCTCGCACTTCAGTGTAAATGGATATATGAAGTTTGCCTTTACTGCACTCATTCGTAAGCTTCAGTAATACCCCGATCGCATTTGCGGAAGTGACTATGAATGCCACCTGTAGTGTTCTTTACTGCAATTGTTTTTTACAAGGTCTAAATAAAAAGTAAAATGTGCATATTAATTTTGCTTTTTCATGGACTGAACATCAGCTTTCTTTATAAAAAGCAAGATGAGAAGTACTTGTATGCCCTCGTTTTGGTTTTTAACTAAATGCATCTTTTCCATCTGAAAGGATAATTTTGAGTGAAAGTGAAAGAGGCAATAAAACAGAATTATCAAAAATACATCTGTAGTGCTAGACTAACCTTTTCACAATGACTTCAAAATGTTCTCACTAATGAATGTCTAGAAACTTGTCTAAACAATGTTTATGAAAATGTTAACATCTTGAGAATTTCCATAAGTCAGTCATTGCTGCTGCTGTGAATATTAACATTTTTCTGTATTATTTTCAAAGGAATATCTAAGTTACATTGGAATGTGGGCAATACAATGGTTGACTGCTTAACGTTTCTGCCGGACAGCACTAGGGCACTGGTTCATTCCTGATCTCTGGTTACAATCTATGTGGAGTTTGCATGTTCCTCGTGTATATATGTGATTCTTCCCTGACTAACCTGGATCTGCTTCCAGATCACAAAAACAGGATGGTTTATCAGCTTCTGCATAACTGACTGAATAGAGTGCATATATCTTTGCTCTTGCTGATTCGGTCATGATTGGAAAAGGTCTGCCATAAACTAATTCACTCAAACAGTTACTACCTACATATATATATAATTTAAGGGTTCAAGAGCAATAAACAAATTAGAATGTTCTGTAATTGTCATATAATGTTACTTGTATTTTTTACCTCAACAAGAAAGACAAAGATTAGCTTTAAAAGATACAGTACTATTCTCAATGATACACAGTCTGAGCTTTAGCGGTATATAAACTGGAAGTTATCAATGTCATATATATGACTTCAAAGGAAAACAGTAATAATAATAATAATAATAGTTAAAAACTACAATAGAAGCAAGTGTACAAAACCAGTGATGTTTTATTATACACATGGTCTATAATAAAAACCTCCAGAACAACGAAAGTGCATATGTGTGACTACATAAAAGTTTGACACATAATATGTAAAACCTGTAAATAGCAAATGGCCATATAATCAAAATTTTTCCTAGTGAAAAAATTCACGTGGCCATTCGGAAAAAATTAAAATTAAAAACCATTATCAGATGGGGGCTAACCCCCCCCCCACACCTCCCAACATGGGGGCTATGGCCCCACACACCCCTAACTAAATATACCAACTCCAAGATCACACTATAGCGAAGGAAAGGGCAACTCCATGTAGTTGGCCAACTACCTCCTTGCCCTGTGACATATTCATCGAATCGCATAAATGCAGTTCGAAGAATATGTGTAGCTCTTTACGTGTTTGCTCAAAAGCAGTTTCGTGCTGCTAATATAGATCCTAAAAACCTCACTGCTTTTTGGATTTCTTGTTATTATACTTAAGCATTCAATGTGCTATTTTTCTAGGAAGAACAATTATCTACAGTAATGTGCTTTATGCATCAACTTGAAATGCCAGCATTCAATAACAAGTAAATATTTTCTGTATGTATTACTTTTTGAAAGTTGCTATGACTTTTGTCATAACTTTGCTTTCTATCAATAATGAATGCTAGGATGATTTGCCACCTATGGCATCATAACATCCCCCTCCCATCCTTGCACTATAGAAGAAAGGAACCTCTGAGTAGCACATCTGTCCTCACATGGCCTGTCAGTAACTTTTGAATCAGCATGCACATAAACCACAGTTATACATGATATTGATTAACTTCCCTGAAGGGAAACACTGCATTAATTTTGCTAATCTAGTTTTCTGTTTATTTAAATATCTATTATTTTATTATTTTGATTTCCAGATTATCCTGATTTCTTAACACCTTGTTTTTTTATATTTTAAACTCCAGCATGCTTCTACAAAGTTCATTTGTATTAAACTGCATGCCTTTTATAAATCTTATAAAAATATTCTGCAACTGTTACATTCTGCTCTAACTGCTAACACAGGATATATAGTATTCACTGCTAAGCTGTTTAAATCTTTATATGCAAGAGATTCCATTTGTGTAAAAGATTAATAAAATATAATAAGTTGTGTTTTAGCAAATATTAAGGAATTGTATGCTATGCATTCCAGTGGTAAACTACACCTCACATATTTCATTATGGCTTTCAAGTGGCTGACTGACTGATGAAGTATGTGTATAGGTATGTGGGTACTAGCACTAGCCTAGGTTCCTAATATTAGGCCAGATTCATAAAGGTTACCACGGAATGTACACTTTCTGAATTCAAGAACAGACCTAACACAATACTTGTGCTGTTTATTCATGTGTACACATAATGTATTCTTTGTGGTAACATTTATGAATCCAGCCTGTTATCTTTATCAGATAGAAAGAGAGAGACAGAAGTTGCATGTGTGTGTGTGTGTGTGTGTGTGTGTGTGTGCGTGTGTGTGTATACACACTAACTACAGCCTAAGGCAAAAACAAAAGCTGTTAAACATTCATTACAAAAAGAGTGAGGTTATTTCTCTATACTTCTTTACCCATCCTCTTCAGGTCACTAAGGCCCTATATATTGTGATGACTTTGCATTCACTTACTGGTTGGCTGGCTAAAGCCACATTGCCATTTGGGGTGAGAATCAAGCAAAGGTCAGCCATCATCCTTGACTGGAACAGTTTTTTTTGTTTATTCCCTACCCTTTGTCCTGCTCTATATGAATTGATTCCAATGCAGATGTTAGATGAACTGCTGATGCATTCCCCCATATTTATGAAAGTGCTGAAGCCCACCACCCCAGTGTCTGCCACAGAACATAGCCTTACTAAAAATAAAAACTACTTTCCTCCCAGAACAAGCAAAATGTTGCTTATTCCTCTCCCTCACCTCAGACAACTCCTCATATTCAGGTGCACTAATCAAATCTGAATCTCTTCCTTCATGGTCAGGGATCCATCACTCTGCAGTGCAGAACCAGCTAATGACTTCCTGTTTTAAAGACATGATAGCTCTCTCTTCTGTTGCTTTTTTGAGATTCAACAGAAGTGCAAAGTGTGACCTGCATCAGGTATATGCTCTGCCTTGCAGGTTTCAATGCCTCCCTCTCCATAGGGGCAAGTCCCCATATCAGTGGTATCCTCAGATGCCTGCAAAAGTGATACACCCTGCTATTCAGCAACACGAAACAATAAGATAAATTAGCAGAGATCTCATGAAAGCATGACTTCATGAACATTCTGGAAAAATCTGGAAGCAAGTTGGCCCAATCTGCACAGACAGTCATTAACCCAGGACCACAAACAATAAACGTAATCATAGACAGGTTTCGTACATGCTTGAATTTTCAGAAGAAAGATAGCAGTATTCAATGAATCTCATTTTTTGCTTGTTATCAAATATATTAAACCCATTCAAAAATGTTTAAACTCTTTTGTGTGAGTAAACTGAAGATTTATTTATCTGATCTGTATTCACTTACTTACAGATTAAAGTTTCTAGGCAGCAGTGTTAACCTAGATGGCATTACTAAAATGGCTTTATTTATTTTTGTTCAAATGAATGATGCCTCTTGGAAGTGGAATATAATGAGCTTATTAAAATCTACACTCCATTTCATAAACCTTTGATCAAAATGATGTGCCCTAACCCATCTGCCTACTCAACCATTTATTTATTGTCTTAAATCCACTGCTTTTCTGATCAAAATCTTCACTGCTGAGCTACAGGAGGCCCCTACTGAATAATAAATCTCTCGTATGCATTTTATATTCAGGGGATATTTAGTTATTTTTAATCAGCTGAGGGCCTGATGTCAGCAGGATAAAAATACTTCCCTTTGTTGCATAACAGAGACTCGTTCATTGACTTTTCTTGTGTCTTCTTTGCCTTTCCTTCTTTCTCTGTACTTACTCCATTTATATTTCAAATTGCTAATCAAGTGTTTACAAATCTGTATACCAGCTGATGTTCAGAAGTAGTCCCAGCTGTTCTCTGATGTAATTTCTCCATGTACACCAGGCCCTTCTCACATCTCCTACTGAGCTCACTGGTAAACAGTGGCCATTTTGCAGACTCTTTAAGTAGCCTGCTGTTTCACTTTAAAGTGACTCCAGTTTCTGAGCTTCAGCAACATCTACAGTACAGCTGGTAGCTCAGGTGAAACCAACCCCTAGCTCCCCTAGGCAGGTGCTAATGAACAGAACTGCCAATTACCAGAATCAGCCCTCACTCCCTAATGTCTAAGAATGCGCCTAAGCAAGATGTCACCCTTCTCTAAGTCATAAGTAATGCCAAACCAGTCAAGAAATGCAGACTGGCTACAGTTTTTACAGAGATAAAGAAAATACTGAATAAAAGCAACTGTGCAGCAAAATGAAAACATAATCCAATAAGATACAATGAGTCAACATCACAGGATCTATAAATACTAAACTCTGAGAACATAATCCAATAAGATATAATTAATCAACATTATAGGATCTATTACTACTAAACTCTACCTTCTCACATCATGTTTCAGACACAACTAGAATAGGAATACAGAAGGAATTTTATGAATGTTTTTGTGTGAGTGAGTGAGTGAGTGAGTGAGTGAGTGAGTGAGTGAGTGAGTGAGTGAGTGAGTGAGTGAGTGAGCAATTAAGATAAAGCTGCACATACACACTCCATGTAAGGGGCAAATCATCTCCAAGCTCATTGCATCTCTTTTGTCAGGGTGCCAGTAAAATCACTCTCTGTGCGTTACCTCTTACATTTTCATAATCATGTATTCGCCGTAGATCAGAGCAGCCTGTTTTTGTACGCGATATGATAAATAAATAAAACAGTTGCATCTCCACCACTAAATATTTAAATACCCTGACTACAGAAACTTTTATTTATGCGGTGGTGGTGCTGCGGTAGCGTTGTCGCCTCACAGTAAGACGCTGTCCGGTTCGATTCTCAGCTAGAGCGTCTTCTGTATGGAGACATGCATGAATGGGCGTGCCTTCGTTGAAGGTTGTGCGTCAGGCCTGGCAAGCTGGTACGTAAAAATCAACTTCCAATCATTAGCGGACCCGAGTTCCGCTGTGGCGACCCCTAACCGGGAAAAGCCGAAAGGCACAAACAAACTTTTTTCATATTTATCTTGGATACAGTACTGCTTTTTATGTATCATACTGTGTGCAGTTTCATTGTGGTGCTTTACCTCATATACTGTAACATGCTGACTGCATTATGTACTATTTTAATGGTGATTAGTGCTAACTTAAAAATGCACTGTATGCATTTAGATTTGTGAGTAAAACACTACATTAATAAATATCAACTGGATTGAATGGATAATCAGAGAATGAATGAAACTATTCTGCACCACATAAGTTCTTAATCAAGAATCTTGCATTTGGTTGACTTTTTTTTAGGGTGCTTCACTGACAACCAGATCTGCTAAAAAGACATAAGGAATGAAGTCCCTCTCTCCTGACATTTGGTGCAAAGTATTTTCATGCGGTGACATTACTTTGGAGTGTGCAAACTGGTTTCTCATCTTCATTCTCCGTCCAGTTGCTTTATTACTCTCTCATTTTACCTCCGTGTGTATTTTCCCTTCATTTTATCCTGGCACTTTATTACTATTTACTTCCATTTGTATAAATCTGGTACTGCTGAACCAGTTATCAAACATCTTGGAATGCAGTTGTGTAACTTACATAGTCCATTTAGGTCAATACTTGAAACATCGTTTCTCTCTCTCTCTGCTTCTTTCTTTCTTTCTTTCTAGTATTTAGTTGCACTTTTTGGTTTCCTTGAAATATCTAGCTTCCTCCTCCTCCTAAATAGAAGATACTCTGAGAATCTTTGACCCCCCCCCCCAACCCTTGTTGTATAGTATAAACACAAAATCTAAATAAATTTTAACTTAACCAAAGTAAGATCAGTCGAAGAGGATGCCCATCCAGGGATTTGATCACTAGCTAAATAACCAGTATTGGTCAGATGAACCTCACCTGAGAAATGTCAACCTTTAGAAGGCATACTAGAAATGTGTTTTGTGCAGCTTCCAACACACATTTAAAAGCATTCTGATACACAACTACTAAAACTACATGAACAAATGACTGGCTTAATGCCATTGCTAGGAGTATTGTTTAAGAGTTAATCTTCTGGACGGGAAGGCGATCATGGGGATAACTATGAGGTTAGTGCTGCAGGAGTAAATTCTGGCCATTTATGCTACAGAAATATGCAATAAGGTATGTATACTGTGATGCAAGTATATGGTGAATAAAAATAGAAAAAGAACTCAAATAAAGTAATGTCAGATAACAGTATCGAACACAAAACAAATCACACAAAGGGTGAATAAACTAGTAAAAAACACAAGTTGAAAAACACGAGCCAAAGCATGCTTCCAGTGGGTTTTATTGTAGCTCCACAAACTTAGCGCTTTCACCATCCACTAATGGCATCATCAGAGTTAGTGGAAACCATACTCATATATTATTTATATACACTTCAATTACTCAACCTCCAATAAAAAAAACATGTCATCATCTTAAAGATACATTCCTAAATAACACATTTAAACCAATACTGTCATCACATAATAATGGCATTCATAAATATTCCTGCCGAAATAAAAACTTTGTAAGATATATTAAAATATAAAAAAACATTCATATAAATGCTGTGATATATATGACAAATGAATAACTGTTCTTATTTATACAATCACAGTTTATTAGCTCTCTGTTTCATAACCGGCCTTATAGATATGTGGTCATTTAGACCAGGTGGAGAAATTGCATTTAAGATAACCTGCCATTTATATTCCAAACGTTCAACTCTTAGGTTGTCATCCCCCCCTCTCTCACTGGGAACAACTCTATCAATTACAAAAAATATAAACTTCTTGTAATTTAAACAAGCAACACTGTGCATATATAGGGCATTGTGTGAATATTTTACCTTAATAGCCCTAAGATATTCAGATATCCTGTCCTTCAGTCTATATGTGGTTTTCCCAATCTAAAACCCAGTACAGGAGGTACACATTGCTAAATATACCACCTTTTGGGTGTTGCAACTGCACCTACCTGGACATGGTATAATTCTGTTGTACCCCTGGACAGTAATATAGGGCCCATCATTTATATATCTACAAAACTTACATGTCCCACATTTATACATCTTGCAACATGTATATGTGGGTCTATGTGATTCCAAAAACTCTTTTATATTTCTGCCCCTTGAAAACACCACCCTAGGATAATTTCCTAAGTCTTTCTTCAATTCCTTGTCAAATGTTACATCCCAAGCTGTTTGAATGACTTCCATTAGGTTCATAGGTTCATAGATTAGTACTAGGCTAACTGCCCTTGTGAGCCATTTTAAGCCGAGCCAATTATCCCCTGTGAGATTCAAACCCTGTACCTTATGTTTGTAAGGCAAACACCTTAACCATTAGGCCATCCTCCCAACCCCATGGTGGATGTTTGGTTATTATATTTCAGAACTACAGCTCTAGAATCAAATATATTAGTTCTTTCATCCGATCCAATGTTGTTTCCCCATAAAATGGGTTTAAAAGAGGTCTCCCTTTTACTGTTGACTTCATTTCATATTGTTGTTAACATTTTCAAAGGGTATCCCCTAACTTTAAACAATTCTATCAATGTATACAACTCTTGCTTATAAACATCATTGTCACTAATAAGTCATGACAACCTAACCATCTGCCCTTTAACAATTCCCCTACGTTGATTTGGAAGGTGACAACTCTTATAATGGAGTAATGAGTTGCTGAAAGTCTCCTTCCTGAAAACATTACTCTGCAACCCCCTGATGTTTTGGTCAACTTAATATATAAAAAATCAATGGTTTCACTATTCCACTTACTAGTAAAAGTTAGAAAGGATGTCGTATTGTTTAAATATTCTACAAATTGCAAAGCCTCTTCCCTGTTACCTTTCCAATGGACCAATACATCAACTAAAAATGGTTATACAAGGCTATCTTGTCCATAAATGGTGATTGAAAAACAAACTTTTTCTCCCAGTGGAGCAAAACTAAATTGGCAAATCCAGGGGCACATAGGTTTATAGGTTGGTACTAGGCTATCAGCCCTAGGGCCTATACAAGCCTAGCCATAACAATTCCCTGGCTAATTTCTTCCCTGGACCCTGTCTAACATTTTGCCCCCACTGCTACTCCCGACATTTGGTGGTAAATTTCCCTTCAAAACTCAAATAGTTATTATTCAGCACCATTTCCATAAGTGCTACCATCATATTTACTTTGCCATCACAGAACCGTCCACTTTCAACCAAACTCTTTCTGAAATACTTAATACCCTCCTCATGTGGTATAACCGTAAAAAGGTTAATCACATCAATGGTAAGGAATGTGCTATCATTATCATCCCTACTCAGGGTACTTAGCCTTTTGAGACAATGCCAAGAGTCTTTCAATATATGTGGAACTCCAGTCACCACCCGCTGTATATTCCTATCCACATAAGCAGCCATCGGCTCTGTCTTTGAGCCCCTAGATCATACAATAGCTCAAAATGGTGGATCATTCAAATTTTTATGGATTTTGGGAATTCCAAATACAGCGGGTGTGACTGGATGTTCCACATTCAGAAAATTAAACTCATCCTCTTGTATGGCTCCTTGGTATAGGGCATAAACAAAAATAAATCTATTTTTCGATAAGCTATATTAAGTCCATTGATGGATACCCTCTGATAGGTGATGGGGTCATCAAAAATGTCTTGCATTCTAGATATATAATCAAATTGTGACATAATTATGACCCCATCCCCCCCTTATCAGGCTTAATAATTCTAAGTTCAGTGTTGTTAGCTAATTCAAACATGGCCTTCCTTTCATCACTAGTAAGGTTATCAAAATGGCAGGTATCACGCCTCACATTAATTGCATTTCTAATGCCTTTAATACACAATTTCTCAAACAACAAAGCATTTCTATGTATCGGGGGGGATAAACAAACTCTTTCTAGTAAGCGCAACTTGTGTTGTACTGTTATTCTGACCATTTTGGTCTTTGAAAAATAGAGCCAAATTTAACTGTCTAGTATACAATCTCACACTTGTATATACATCAACAATATTCAAATTAAAATACGGAACAAATGTAAAACCCTTACACAAAAGATCATGATACGCTTATTTAATGTCCAGGACACTAAAGTTATAAATAGCAAATCCCAATTTTTTAGTAACTTTACACACTGGCATCACAGTTTGACTTTCCGAATCAGAAAATGAATCAGCAAATTCATGGTCTATTATACAGCCCTCGGACAGACAGTCACCGTTTATTAAAGTCAATATCTCCTTCTGTTGTTGAACCACTGGCCTTTCTTCCAGTGGCTGTTCCTCCATTGCTGTGGTTGTTGCTGTTGTTCTGTACCATGTCGCTGATTTCATTGGCCCCTTCCCTTTTGTTCTGTAAATGCTCCGATCTCCTCAACAGCGGAGACCGGTCTAAAAACATTGCTGTTCATTTTCCAAATCATTAACTATATATTCAGAGTCATTACGGTGAAAATCAGCATTTTTATCATAAATCCGTTCACCCCCCCCCTTAGTAAGCACATTGCTCCCTTCAACATTGTTGTTACCAAAAACATATGCAGTGTTGTTCTTATACTCATACATGTCCCTAAATAATTTTTTAATCTTGACCTTCATACTTTTCTCTACATATTTTTCTGTATTAGTCAAAACCGTTTGATAACGTTGGACATGTTGAAAAAATAACAAATCACTAACAATACTTTCATTGATGGAAACAATCTCATTTTCAAGTATTTTTAACTTACTTTGATAACAGTATGCAGTATATAACCTTGCTAGATACTGCATACTTTTTTTTGGCGAAATAAAACAGGTTAAATGGTTAAAGCATATCCCAGAGATTCTCATTGCTAATTATTTATTGGTATTTAGTTAAATGAAAACACAAAGGGCAAGGTGGCGTGTATTCACTGCTCACTTCCTGAATTATAGCCAGTAATAAAATACAGTGAGCTTACCTGGTAAGCTGGCAAATCACATCTGAAGTCAACACTTCTGGAAACATAATAACTAATATAAAACTGACGTGTTAGTCAGTAACTGAAACAGGTGAACTTGGAAAAGTATCAAACTATGAACCAGAAGTAAGAATGCAATGATCCACCAAATATAACAAAGGCAGGGGCATATACTAGAGATCTTAAACGTCTAAAGAAGCTTAACAGGCTGTAGGATAATGAGTACCATAAGCCATGTGGTTCAGCATGAAGATGAAAGTTTAATGGGGACAAGAGAGGGGATCATCTGAAATGATAGACACCCAACAGAAGCCTGCATCAATATATGGCACAGCCAAAAGTCATATGTAACTTAAACTGGAATAACCCTTAGACAAACTGAACTGGACACTTCATTGGAAAAGAAGAACAGTAGGGAGACGATAAGGGGGTAGGAACATAAGGAAAGTGACTGCAGGGTATTGGATAACTGAGTCTTATAATTATATGAGAATTCTACACTAGGCCAGTAATCTAGTTCCGCCATCTTTACCAAATTTCTGTAAATATATCATAGCACAGGGTACCAAGCAAAAGAAGCAGAAAAAAATGCAAATTATGGTATTTAGGACAAATAAAATGTATTCCCTCAGAATAAGCCCATCCTGTCATACATAGACATGTTCTACGATGCCTAAACTGCAACACTCTTATACAAAGATCTGCTAATGTAGCGCGCTGCTCTCTGCACAGAAATGCAACACATCTGGAGGGCAGTGTATTCTTAATTCCGCTCTGTGCTTTTATATTTACATTTCAATTTGTCTCTGACTAGCTTGTGCGTCTACCTTCAACTACAGGCTGCAGCTGTGTTCCCAAGTTGTCAGCACTGTACATCACCAAGCCTAAAGTATTTGTTAGGGTCAGCCATGTCAAATTTGTTTGCTGCTGTTGTGTACTCATTCATCAGTACTGGATGGGTTGTAAGGTTAGTGCCTTGTTAACTGAACAATTTATGTTCAGGTTTTCCTTGCTACCATCAGATATGTTGACACAGTGCACTGTCATTCATCCAGCACACAGACATTCATTTCTGTTAGCTGTTAAACACCTAATACAGCCATTTTGTACTGCTTTTCATTCACTGCAGCTTCTAACTAGGCCTAGAAAGAAACTTCTTGTTGGTTACACTTATCAAGTTAACAAAACTAAAATAAAACAAATCCATATTCTGTGGCATTTGCTTAATATTAGTAACTCATTTATTACTGCTAATGCTCCAATCTTTTCATTATGCCATTGAAATAGGGAAAAGGTTTTTGTATTCCATTTATCAAGAAAATAAATTCATATACCAAAATGCCTATACTTAGCATCTGCACCTATTGACAGAGCCATAACTTGGGTGGTACATAAGCTGTCACTGGCACATTTGGCAAGTGCCAATGGTAGAGACTGCAGCACCAGTTTCATAAATAAATGTCAATATCATTTGTGGTCACAGCTAAAATGCTGAAGACATCAATATATTCTGCATGTGATTTAACTGTAGCAAGCTGCCTGTTACATTAATAGCATGCAGCTTGCTACATTTTCACAGAGGAAGAGTTTTTTTCTCCTTCAGCCAGAAGAAGCCTTTTTATTTGGTTCAGCTTTTTGTGTTGAGGAGGGCACCAGTTTGGGGATATGCACAGTACACCAACGAACTAGATAGGATTCTGCTGATCAGTGAAAAAAACAGCACTGGGTTCATATATAATTTGTCTGAATAGAGGTGGTGCAATGGAAAATATTTTTTCTAAGGTAAAGTGTAGGGTTAGGGTTGAGGCAGGGCATGGCTATTGTGAGCATATACTAATAAGGTAGACAGAAAGCTTTGTTAGATATCACATATGAACATAAATTAAGGCTTTTTGCAACCCACATTATGAGTAGAGACCTTCATATTTCCCCAATGTGTGCTTATATATACATGTGTGTGTGTGTGTGTGTGTGTGTGTGTGTGTGTGTGTGTGTGTGTGTGTGTGTGTGTGTGTGTGTGTGTGGATTTACTAACTGAGGTGACATAGCAGTGGGGAAAGGTACAGACTCAGTGATCACCGAAACATAACTTGAGCTATTAGTATTTGATGAAATGTCATTCTGAAAGAATGAGTTTAGTAGACTGACAGGTTCCCATTTTGAGCATATGTTTAAACAAATGAGAAATTGTAAATGGCAGTTCAGAATATGCTCACTGTACTGTATATGTTTGAATTAGCAAAGAAAGCACTGTTATATCAAAGTGACAATTCATTCCAGTTTCTGTAGATTGTGAGTTGTCATTTTAGGTGTAAGCCATTTTCTTTTTATTTACAAACAGAAAGGATTCTACAGGTTCACTACATAAAGTGGCCATGAGAGCAATATACTAATTCTGTTCATGTGGGTAAAAAAAATTATATGCCTAAAATAAGGGAGACAGTTATTGAAAATGCAATGATATCATGATGTTTACTTCAATGCATATACTTTAATTGCAGAATTATGGAACAGCCATTTCTTTAGATAATTTCAAGTGGATGGTAGCTGACATTTAGTTTTGCTGCTCCAGCTTAGTATTTTTTACACTATGCAAAATTTTCAAGAAATGTGTTAAAATGTGCAAAATGTCTGAAAAGAATGGCGCACCCTCCTTTTTATTCAGTTTGCTCATGGGACAATGTCATAAAATAGCTTCATAAAAATCAGGAGCACACACTTAATTTGGTTAACAGTCTCACTGTTTTCTAGTTTTCAGAATTTTCAGCTTGAGGTTACATTATACACCTTTTAAAAGCACTTTACAACTGTGACATATCATATGTGAGGTTGTCACAAAATATGCTGCTTTTTTAAACCATGACAAACACTTTTTATACTAATGTCATTAAACTGTATAGCAACAAGTTGATTTTGGCACAAAGAAATGCTTGTTTGATTGATAAAAACACTATTAGTTTGCAGGTGTCTAGTTAATGTAAATTACTAATTAACTATGTTGGTGCAAGCACCCTCACTGAATAATGAACCAAATTTACGATATTAAATGAAAATACTACTGTGTCACGTTCAGCTTCGCAGAAATCATTGTTAATACAAATTTGTCATTTATAATAGTAGTTATAAAATGGTGATATTTTAACACCAGCTGAAGGGTACTGTTCCTCAAACTGAAGGTAAAATGCAGTGTAAACCAACAATCACACTGAGACACAGATTATTGCTGTTTCAGTCAGAAAGCTTTTTTTAAATTGGATACCAATTTCTTTGTTGCTATGCATAGAAACTTAAAGTAATTCTTATTTTTTTGACCAGTAATCCTTCCAACAAATGATTAAGCACTAAATCATGGCATCGAGTACACAATGCATACTTTACCAATGGTAGGAGTACATATTTATTCATGAGGGCATAGACCAAGCAATCAAAACATAGTATCAGATACACTATTTGGGTAGACTATGAATTATTCACCAGAATGAGATGATATAATCTCACGCAATGGTATTCTTTAAAAAAGCAAAATTTACCTACTCTAAATTATGAAAGTGTATGGTGGATTTATCATCTCTACACTAATGGATATATCTGTTCGGCATTTACATTTTTAAATATAAATTGTGTTCTGTAGTGTAATGTTGACTATATACAGACAGCTTGTCAACATTCGTTGACTTCAAAAGCAATTGATTCACAAGTCATCAACCAGTTTCAGTGATTTACTACACACTAAATCGTCAAAATGGGCTTTAATATGGATCCAATAAGTGGGGTGAGCGAGGGGAGAAGTAATGTTCTCCTTCTTCTGTATGGTCAATTGACTTACACTTAATGAACTGTGATCAGTGTGTCTAAAGTCAACCAAATGTGCATGGAGCTTTTGATCCTCCTACGTGTGTGTGTATGTATATATATATATATATATATATATATATATATATATATATATATATATATATATATATAGGGGTTATCACTGGATGATCGAAACGCCAAAATGTTGACATTCATATGGCTAAGACCATATTATCGACTTTCGGAATTTCAAACATCCAAAAAAACAAAAAATAACAACACTGCAAATTTCTAACACATTGCTAGCTCTGCCCCCCCCCCCCAGTAACTTAAGTGTACCAACTCTGAGATTGCACTACAGTGCAGGAATGGAAATCTTTCCATTCCGCACTGTACTGAGATGGCATCCCGCATTGTTGGCATTGCAAATGTTGATCATATGGTCTCGGCCATATGAATGTTGGCATTTTGCAGTGTTGACAATGTGAAGGGGACCTATATATATATATATATATATATATATATATATATGTATGTTCATTTTGGAATCTTGAAATACTGAAATATCGAATTTCAGTATCTCGAGACCAAAGTGTTGAATCTGCAGTGGCGCAAATCTTCAGAATGTTGAATACGGAAATATTGAACCTGCAGTGTTGATGGCGCATTTGGTAAGTGTAATGTTTTTTAAGGGTTTTGGGATGGGTTTCTGTGTATGTGAGTGTGTTGGGGAGTTTTAGGTGTGGGGTATGGTAGGTAGGTAAGTGTGGGAGTGTGTAGGTGTTGAGAGTGGTCGTGTTTGTATGTATGTGATGTGGGTTTGTGTAAGGGGAGTTTAGAATGTGTGGTAGTGGGTTTGCTGTCTTCTGGTTTTTAGTGCGACCTCGGAGTTAGTATATATATATATATATATATATATATATATATATATATATATATATAAGTAGGGGGGTGTGGGGTGCATGGGGTTTTGCCCCCCACTGCTTATAGCAAGGGTGTGAGTGTGTGTGTGTGTGTGTGTGTGTGTGTGTGTGTTAGTTTTGTTTTGTTTGTGTGTGTTGGTTTGGTTTGTTGTTGTGTCAGGAGGCAGGTGTGTTTGTGTTTGTGTGATGTATTGTTTTTGTGATTTTAAATTTCGCAGTTTTGAGGTTTCGGGTTTGTTAGTTTTCAGCTTTATAATCTCGAGATACTGAAATTCAATAGGGCAGTATTTCGGGATTATAAAGTGAATATATTATATGTATATATATATATATATATATATATGTGTGTGTGTGTGTGTGTGTGTGTGTGTGTGTGTGTGTGTGCATCTGTCTATATCTCTATCTAGTTGTCTATCATTCTAATGCGCTTGATTTGTTTTCTTCCATAAAGAACCCAGTACTTACCCCTACATCAGTGCCATGTGTCCCACATGGTGGTTTAGTCATAAAGGAACATCATGATTATGTTAACAATATGATGTGATGAAATTAACTCTTCAGAGGTTAGCCTCAATGAAATTCATGCAGCTAAAAAGGGTGATGGATACTGTTTTACAATATCTGCTGCTTGAAGGTAGAATTTTTCTTGATATTTTTTAATTTTTAAAAATTTCACATCTTAGGGTTGGTGTTTTGTTCAGGATTCCTAAAATACATAAACATAAAGAAGTACCACCATTCAGACCTATAGTTTAAATGGAGGGGGGTCTACAACAGAAGCCTTTGGGATGTTTGCAGTTAAACTACAAAATACTATGCGTTCAGTTCATACGTAAAATATTCTTAGCATTTATTGTACAGATTACAACAGGCAGTGAAAAAAATTAATGTAAAAATTGCTTTTTTTCTGCCATTGACAACATTTTGTTATACACATATATACCTCAAAACATTGGTTTTGAGTTTATGAGAGACTATTTAGTAGAACAGACAAAAACAGATTGCTTTAAGAATATTTTTTATGTATGATGGTAATTATTTTCAGCTAGTAAGGAAAGGGCAGAAGGGTAGAATCAGCAATTGCAAAGTCATACACAATGAAACAGCTGGCCCACATCATAATCCACTGGTTGCAACAATTGGCTGCAAGAAGTGGTCAGAGAAGGCTCTAAGGTCAATAGAGACCAGGCTGAAGTCCTAAAAGTTGACTTGAGAGAGAGCACAAAACTTCAAGGAATTACTCAGGGATCTAGCACCTCAATAAGAAGAGGAAATAAGTGGAGTTGAAGAAGAATAGCAGCACCTCAAAACAGCATGTGTGAGAATTACAGAACAGATATGCGGCCAAGCCAGGTATGGAAATAAGGTACATAAGGAAAGCTGGTGGGGGAAATCATCATAAGAAGGAAGGAATGCAGGAAAAAGTTGCAGATATAAAAGGCATACCTGAGGGGAAGAAGGAATACTGCTTGGCTAACAAAGAAGCTAAGAGAGGTATTGCAATATCAAAGTACAAGGCATCACTGGCATTCTACCAGCTTCTGGAAAGTGAATCAGTAGACTGCACAGAACATGGAGAGTAAAACAGTACAGATTACACAGTGGTTTGGGCACATGTGTAGTAAAGCAGAAAACATTCTAGTGAAGAAGATTTGGGACAGACAGGAACAAGGCAAGTGGAAATGATGGCAAAGAGCAAAGATGTAATCAGATTGTGTAACAGAAGTCCTGTGACAGTCATGCATGACAGTTGAAAAAGGTTAGGTAGAGCACCAAACTGCGAGTGATGACAATAGCTAATGCAACAAACTGACCCCATGTAGGTAATGGGGGAGAATGGGGTTGATGATGATGATTATTTTGACAGTTTAGTGGGATTTGCAACCATTGCTGAGTTTCCTAACATTACCACACATTACGGTGTGTGTGTGTGGGGGGGGGGGGTAATTGTTACAGATCATCCTGACATTACCAAATGTTACAGTGTGATGGGGACAGTAATCATTATAGATCATCCTGACATTACCAAATGTTATAGTGTGATGGGGACAGTAACCATTACAAAACATCCTGACATTACCAAATGCTACAGTGTCATGGGGATAGTAACCATTACAGAACATCCTGACATTACCAAATGTTAAAGTATGACGGGAACAGTAATCATTAGAGATCATCCTGACTTTTAGCCAATGTTACAGTGTGATGGGGACAGTAGCCATTACAGAGTATCCTGACATTTCCAAATGTTACAGTGTGATGGGAACAGTAAGCATTACAGAACATCCTGACATTACCAAATGTTACAGTGTGATGGAGACAGTAATCATTACAGAACATCCTGACATTACCAAATGTTACAGTGTGATGGGGACAGTAACCATTACAGAACATCTTGACATTACCAAATGTTACAGTGTGATGGGGACAGTAACCATTACAGAATATCCTGACATTACCACATTTTACAGTGTGATGGGGACAGTAACCATTACAGAACATCTTGACATTACCAAATGGTACAGTGTGATGGGGACAGTAATCATTACAGAACATCCTGACATTACCAAATGTTACAGTGTGATGGGGACAGTAACCATTACAGAATATCCTGACATTACCACATTTTACAGTGTGATGGGGCAGTAACCATTACAGAACATCTTGACATTACCAAATGTTACAGTGTGATGGGGACAGTAACCATTACAGATCATCCTGACATTACCAAATGTTACAGTGTGATGGGGACAGTAATCATTATAGAGTATCCTGACATTACCAAACATTACAGTGTGGTGGGAACAGTGACCGTTACAGAGCATAGTGACACTACTACATGTTACTGTATGGTGGGGACAGTAACCATTTCAAAGCAGCCTGACATTACCAAATGTTACAGTATTGTCGGGAGTGTAACCATTTCAGAGCAGCCTGACATTACCAAATGTTACAGTACTTTGGGGATAGTAACCATTTCAGAGCAGCCTGACATTACCAAATGTTACAGTGTAATGGGGACAGTAACCATTTCAGAGCAGCCTAACATTACCAAATGTTGCAGTATGGATGGACAGTAACCACTACTAAGCAATTTGACATTACCAAATGTTCCAGTGTGGCAGGGTCAATGATCATTACAGAGCATCCTGACATTACCAAATGTTACACTGTAGTGGGGACAGTAATCATTATAGAGTATCCTGACATTACCAAACATTACAGTGTGGTGGGAACAGTGACCATTACAGAGCATAGTGACACTACTACATGTTACTCTATGGTGGGGACAGTAACCATTTCGGAGCAGCCTGACATTACCAAATGTTACAGTACTTTGGGGATAGTAACCATTTCAGAGCAGCCTGACATTACCAAATGTTACAGTGTAATGGGGACAGTAACCATTTCAGAGCAGCCTGCCATTACCAAATGTTACAGTGTAATGGGGACAGTAACCATTTCAGAGCAGCCTAACATTACCAAATGTTGCAGTATGGATGGACAGTAACCACTACTAAGCAGCCTGACATTACCAAATGTTCCAGTGTGGCAGGGTCAATGATCATTACAAGCATCCTGACATTACCAAATGTTCCAGTGTGGCAGGGTCAATGATCATTACAAGCATCCTGACATTACCAAATGTTACACTGTAGTGCGGACAGTAACCATTACAGAGTATCCTGACATTACCAAATGTTGCAGTGTGGCAGGGTCAATGATCATTACAAGCAGCCTGCCATTACCAAATGTTACACTGTAGTGTGGACAGTAACCGCTGCACTTTCATCGCTGAAGTACTTTCGCTCTCTTTCTCTGTTTTTTATTGAAAGTCAGAAGAGAGTTCTTACCCGATAAGAGGATGTATGCCATCATGATTTAAGAACTCCACTGCAGTGTATAAAATATGAATTTCTCAAATCTTACCATGGTGTATTACTTATATGTAAACCACATTTAAAAATAACCATAAAACTGGCTACCAGGTTGACAAAAATTGAGATCTTCTAGCAGTGATAAGCTACCTTTACCATTGCAAAATATCTGTTTTCTCAAGAATGGAAAAACAATCAAACCTGTTGCTAATTAAAACAAAAGTGTGAAACTAATTAAAAAAAGAATAGTACTAACAGAGTGAATGCTTTATATGACAAACCTCACAAGAGGCTGTACGGACTCAGAAATACAAGGTAAGCTATTATAAAGCTCACTGCTATGACCCTTCATTTCATCAGTGCATGATGGCAGTGTGTAAGTTTTCTCACTGCAATGCGTACACATTAGTATGTGAATTATAGACATGTGCTCTGTACATAATAAGTATGTATTCACAGCTTGGTTTAATTACCAGGATACAACTTCCAAAAAGAGATCCATTATACACTGGAGTTATTTTAAAAATGTAAGAAACATATGTTTAAAATAACTCCAGTGTAAAATATTATTAGTGACCACTCAACCATGGGGGAGAGAAGAATTACCCACACCTGAAAAACTTTATTCATAAGGGCAGTAATTATGGGTGAGGCAGGATTTACTCACTCAAGACAATCTGAGATGATGGCATGTAAATCCTACTTCATCCATTGTTAAACTGTGATTATTGTTATAATTAGGCATTGCATATTTTGGTAACAATACGACTTTTGGGTGGCATCAAAACACGTGACTTTTCAGAGTAAACACAGGAGTAATGTTTTTACACAATAACTTACACTCTTGACATACCTTAATGGTTATATTGTAGCAAAGAACACTGAACAGACAGGGAAAACTAACATAAAGGTCATGTTGAGGCCAGGAATACTATTCAGTGTCACAAAATGTTATTGCAAGATTAAACTGATGAGCAGTGAGAGAAAGAGCAGTGTTATTCTCAACATCTTTTTTCCACACTTCATCACTAACATCCATGTTTAGCAGCATTTATCATTGCTGCATAAGGCTTTCATTTTCACTAATTTCTCCAAAGAAAGTTTCATAATTTTATACACAAACATTACAACAGCACTTTCCCTAATTGTAACAGTCATGTAGCAATTTACTATCAAGGCACAATGGGGTATTAATGCTTTGCTCTGCATTGCATTGAATTGTTTGTGCTTATCTCCTGAACATTTTGTTTCTTTTTTTCATTGTCAATTAACTGCCTTTCAGGAATGTCTCTTTGTAAGCAAAATGTCATAGCAGAGAATGTACTGTTAAACGTGGTTCCATAAAGTATTATACTGTGATGCATAATTAGGGCTTTGAGCAAAATCTAATCTCTTGACCAACACATTAGAATTGTCACATCTACCCAAAAATTTTAATATTAATAAAACAAATGTGTTATTTTCAAATACAGTGTCTAGTTATACACTGTCAGAAAAGTATAATATGATTAGTCTCCTGCCTGCTTCATCAAGTTTTGTGATTCTATGCCTGCTTTCATAATGTTTTGTCTGTGTGTGTGTGTGTGTGTGTGTGTGTGTGTGTGTGTGTGTGTGTGTGTGTGTGTGTGTGTGTGAAAAAAGTAGACATACAAGCAGCTACAGGTGAATATGCATGCTTCATTATGACAGCTAGCAATATCTGTACGTGGCTACTGATAAAAGCAATTTGCATTTGCATAAATGGAAGGTGCAAATGCTTTTCTATGGATTTTCTTTCATTTTTCTAATTAATTACACTTCAAAGTATCTTCCTGATAAACAACATCCCATGTTATGGAATGCAAGAACAGGTACATGTAGTTTGCCTAGCATTCCTCCCAGCATTGTTGTAACAAATGCCCGTAGCAACAGTTCTGTAATTCCCAGAGGTCAGTAAATTAACCTCTGCAGTGAGAGCTAGAGAGAACCATACTGTGGTGTAGAAAGGATGTTGCTGTCTCCTTCATGATGCTCTATTTACCCCATTCAATGGCAATAATTACTCCACCTAAATGAACAAAGGGAGAGCCAAGCCTCCATCAGGGGCTATTCTTTCAGTCAGCAACTGCAAGCAAAAAAGATAAAAAAAGATGCAAGCTTCCACGATAATTGCTGCACAGTCATTTTACTATGTCCAACCCCCTTTGTTGTGGATGGGTCACCTCCTGGTGCAACACTCAGCAGGTCACCCACCCTTTCACCTTTACCCTTGTGAAATTAAAAACAGATTAGAAAACAACTGTGACATCTTGAAGGAATGCACTCTTACATTCTGAGCTTAATAGTAGAGTACACAAGTAAAAAATAAATTAAAACAATTTTTAAGTTTCAGTGTTTAACTCTTTCATGTATAAATACAATATTTATGTCCTGTTATATTCCAATGGCCTTCTAGAATATTATTTATTTATTCATTCATTCATTCATTCATTCATCTGGCAGCTGGGTAAAGTGAACCATGCAGACTTGTTTCACCCATATCCAAGACTAAGTACGAAAGTAGGCTAACATAATTCTTGTCCCACACACTTTTGCCATAATGAAATAGCTAATATATGTGCTACAATCATACCTCTCAACTGCTCAGATTTTTGCAGAATGTCCAGATATTTGTCTCATATTTTTGGTCTGTTCCTCATAAAATGTGTTTTTTTGCAAATCAATGATGATGGAATGATTGGATTGTCACACTAAATAACGGCATACATTTTAATTTTCAGACTTCAAATTTTTCGGAAAATGCATGTTAAAACCATCACTGTTCAGCAACTTTCTAAGTTTTTAAAACCAATATTTAAAATATGACCCTGTTTATGGGCCTTTGTCCCTCCATTTTGTCAGCCTTTGTCCAGATTTCTTGCATTAAGAGGTTGAGAGGTATGACTACAATACAAGATATTTTCAGAAACCTTAGTACAGATATGTAGAGATGTATATATGCAAAGGTTTGCTGATGGCCAGAAAGCAAATGTTTTGGAAAATGAAAAGGAGGGAAAAAAGAAACTCCTAGAAAGAAAAACTTACTATCCATAGCCAAAAGTTCATAGCTATAGATTACATGTGAATCACCTGTAATATATGGCTGTCAGATATAACAGTTCAGAGATAGGAGTCTCAAGTCAAATGCTTCTTAATCAAGAGAAGTAACAAACATTGAAATACTGCAGTGTAGATAGCCAGCAAGAGACCGACAGTCAGTGATCAGAGGTCAGAAGGTTTGTAGAGACAGAGATTAGAGATATAAGGACTATCTTCATACTTTTTATACTGCTGCTAACAAGATAAAACCAACCAGGCAGAAGTGCTTCTTTTCAGGAGTGATCCAGGAGCACTGATGTAGTTAAATTATATAATTAAAGTAATACAACATGCATATGAAGACTGTGGGACCCAAACTCTGTTCACCATAATTTTCACTAAAATATGCTGCCAGTCTGATCTAACAAGACTGCGGCAATACATCACTGAGACACTGACGATGTATATGTAATGAAGTTACAGACCTCATCAAGCAGTTATTAGCCCCTGGCATATTATTTCTTACAGTGTTCTTACAACAGGATCTCATGTAATCATATCTTAACATGCAGAATGACATACTTACCTGTAAGCAGCCACTGTGAGCCTTCATAATTTTTCTAGTAATTTCTCTAACTAGTACTGTGTTAGGGACAAAAAGACACCAAACCATGGTACAGACACTGCATTCCATGACTTTCACTCTTGAATGTGTTAAGTTATAAGTTTAAAAATGTCAGTACTAATCCAGTAGCAGTTTAAGTTCCATACTTTTGACAGAAGATTTCAGAACAGATAATCCAAAACTCCTATGATCCTTCATTCCATGCTTTGAAGACCAATAAGTTCACAGCCTCTGTCTCTCTTCTCATTATTGTAAACTACACAACACAAAGATAAACTAGTTAGACACGAACCAGCCAGCAATACAAACACAGTCACTTTAATAGTAAGCGCTTTCAAAGGAGTCAGTGCCCCAACTTCTTCAGGGTCTGAAGAAGTTGGGGCACTGACTCTTCAAAAGTGCTTACTATTAAAGTGACTGTGTTTGTATCGCTGGCTGATTCGTGTCTCCTCATTATTGTGCCAGTACTGATAACAATTATGTAGTTTAGTGCTGCCCAGCTTTTGGAACTCAACTTACTACAAAATCTGGATTTCTTGCCAAGTCCCTCACAACCTTTTTATACTTTCCAAATGTTTGGGTTTCTAATAATGTGACTGGAATGGACCCCATTTCTGGGTTAGGGTATGACTAAAGTTCATGAAATTAATATTGCTTTAGTCTTTAATGTTTGCTAAGAGTGGTCTTCTCAGCACCTGCAATGTCTCCAATATTGACTCATTCTGCAGTTCACATGGGTTACATGCACTGGTAGCATACTTAAGTATGCTTAAAAATATTTTTTATTAGTCCTGCTGCTTGTAATACTGTTGGAACAGTCTTGATATATTTGTTCTCAAGTTTCTTTCATTTCTTTTTGCAAATTCTGGTACTTTATAACTCTGCATCTCTCAATACATAAGTCACTATAATCACTGGGCAATTTCAATTACTAATGCTACTTTTGTCTTTTTCCCTTATATCTGGTTTTCTTGCATTTATTTTCTTAACTGTTGGTTTTGGGTGGCCCCACATGAACTGAACTTCATTATTAACAATAATGATATTTGGTTCATGTTTCCAATACCTCTCAGTTACTTCTCTGTTGTAGTGTTTGTACAATCCCCAGCACAACAGTCTTGCCACATTTATTGTGCTCACTATATAGCCCCTCAGCCATGAGTGTATCACAGCCAGCAACAAGACATGCAACAGTTTCCAGTTCTGTTTTACAGAACCTGCATTTGTTTGGATCTCCCACTTTTTCTGCAGACTTTTTTAACCAACATTTATTAAGCCCACCGTCTTGGGCCACCATTATTAGCCTTTCATCTTTTAGTTTAAATTCACCTCTCCTTAACTATTACTGCACCAAATCTTGATCAACATGTGGTTGTTCTAGGAGTTTTCTATACATGCAACTATATTTGTGGGCTTTTCAATATTCTTACCTTTTCTTTGGGTTATTTTCTTTATATACTTTCTTGTGCTTTTTGGCATTTTCAGTTGATATTCAGTTGATATCTAATTCTCCCCTTTTTCTGATTTGATGTACATTCCCACTTCTTAATGAAGTATTTCTACTAAAGTAATCCAATATATCATCTTAGATATCTTCTCTTCATGCCTTTGAACTCTCACAATATAAGGATCTGATGAGGTCAACAAATGTGTTTGTAGTCTCACGACTGCAGAACTGTACATGTAGCCAGTTTTGAGGAAGGCCATGCTGCCTTCAGAACAAACAATATATAACCATGGTATGCACTGTTTTTTATATATCATTTCATAACCATGAAGCATTTTTCTTCTTTTCTTGTCCAACTAATTCAATGCTTGTGTGGCCAATCAATCTCACCAAAGCTCCAAGTTAAAACAAGAAGAGCAGATTGACCTTGGACTTTATTAGATGTCAAGGCAGTTTTCAATATTAGCTTTAGTCTTCTGAAGTATTCCTTACTAAGCTTTATTCTTATGTGTCATATTTTATTTTTGACCCTTCATCATTTCCCAAACATTTATAACTTACTTCCTGTTCAATTTCCTTTATATCTCATTCTTATCCCAAGTTGTTGTAACTTTTCTGTCATATATTTTGCATTTAAACAGTTATTAAAACAAAATGTCATTCTTATATCATCTGTGAACATTTTAAACATTTGCAATTGTGCTGTCAGATCCTCATCTGTTGGACTATACAATTTCAAATCTTCCACAAAAAGTAGATGAGATAGATATCTTTGAACAAAGTTGGTTTCTGGAAGTTAAGCTATAACCACATCCTAGTCTATTAAGTAAACAGCTTAATGAGTAAAGGCCAAGACAAAACAGCAATAATAACAAATAATCATTCTGGAATATCCTTCTTTGAAGTTTTAACCCTGGAATTAGAATTTGACTTCAACATAGCTTATCTACAAAGTGGTTTGCCACTGTTTCACAGTCACTGCAATGTAACTGGCCAGTCTTACACATTTGTAAGCATTCCATTATTCATGAATGTATGATGCTGGTAAATGCATTTCTGTAATCTAGCCATGCCATTATCAGATTCTTATCCTTTTTACAGATCTTTGTGGTAAAAATAGATTATCCTTTGCTCCATATGACTTTTTTGGTAACTTTTTGTCATATTGCCATGACTGATTTTTTTCTACATGGCTATAAACAGACTGGCTTTAATTTAAATAGGCAAACACAGGATAAAGTCAAACGAATAAGTAATTTTATTCATTATGCTGATAATAAATTAGCTCCATAATTAGCCTGGATTTAGATGTTAACTTTTATTCAGCATATTGGTCCTGGCTAACTAAAGCTTTAGAAATATACAGATTTGCAAGTAATTATATATATTTTTATTAATCATCTTTATCAAAATTACTGTAAGTCTAATCTGAAACAACTGTTATATGCATTCTTGCCAATATGAATACTCTGCATTATTACCTGAGCTTTGGCAGTTTAATCTGACATAGTTGCTTCCTGTATTTTTATCACATTGAATGTATTCTATGCTCTGGTGCTCTAGCAGATTGATCGTGTCTTCTATCATACTGTAAGCATTGTATTGTTACTGTTTTATCAAATTGTATGTATGAGTATCTCTGTGGAGCCTTTCTTCCCAGGCCTCCACTGAAAATGGGCAATATTTGACCCAGTGGACCTCCCAGTCAACAAATGCAATAAATAAATAAATAAAATTAATTCTTGGATGTTTAATTATGATCTTTTATTCTTTCTTTGGTCAGTCAAAATAAGCAGGGACACAAATCAAGGTTGTTTTTGTCTCTCTCTTATTATTTACTTTGGGTATTATGCCTCTAGCCACTTACACACAGCTTAACAATGTAGTAGGATTTAAAATAAATTCTCATTATACCTCCAAGAGTGTTTGTTGATGATATTTTTTAACAGTAGATGCTGATTCTTCTTCATGAACAAATGCAAAAAAAAAATCATTAAAATATTTTGGATTGATATTGGGTCTTAAGTTCAACTGGAATAAAACATGTGCCTTGTTAATTAATAAGATAAATAAATTATTTGATCATAGTGTCATATTGGATTTCAAAATAATAGTAAAGATATTAAATGTTTAGGGGTTACTCTTACATGCATTTGTAAAGAAATAGCAGCAATAAATTCTAAAATTATTTTAGAGAATATTAAAACAATAATAAATAGAATTATTTTCCGTGGAAGATAGGTTGATTTTCAATCCAAATGGTCATTTTATACAAAATACTGTACATTATACAGACAACTTCTTGTAGTTCCTTTTAAGGAACATATTAATCAATTTTGTAACATGTGTCTGAAATTCTAATGGCACCTCAACAAACCTAAAACAACTTTGGGGCATCATTTAAAAGCAAGAAAATATGGTAGAAGAAGATTTCCTAACCTAGAAACATAACGGATTATGCAAACAGTTGGAAAAACTGCATAAAATCGTTTTCACTACAGCATATAGTCATCTTAAGTAATAGTATGTAGTATCAGTGAAGAATACTAATCCAAGAGATTTTAATTATATAAATGTATATAAAGGTTTTTATATATAAAAATATTCTGATGAAATATTAAGCTTAAAAAATAGGTGTATGATAGTTTGGAATCAAATGTTAGGAGATATTAAAGTATTTAACATGGACTATTAAATAGGTAAATATGATCTGGGTATAGAAAACTGGTATAATATACAGATCAGTAGACAATTTTAATCTCTAAAGTTAATTAATTATCAGATATAATTAAAACAATTATCCTACCCATTCCTGAATTTTTAAACAACATCAAAACAAATCGTGAGGTCATATTTATTCAAAATATATAAACAAATATATACATTTTGTATCAATATAAGTATTGGGATTATGCTCACTATATAAACTGCTTAACTTTATGCAGTGTAGATTACAAATCATTTTAAATATTTTCAAAAACTTCATTTCTATTTTGGAGTTTGTACTGTTGGAAATTTCTGCATCGGTCATATTTTATTCCACATAGAAATGAAATAGTATAGAAAAGGAAGGTATTAGTTGGGAGTGTAAATTCCTTAATCAAAGCAGACTGACAAAAGATGACATATGACTATAAAGTTCAACAACCTTTGGGGGAGACAATGTTTTTTGCAAGCATTATGGTCTGATTTTTTTTATTAACAAAACTTTTAGCGTTGTTTAACTTTCCAGTTTGTGCATTTGTATACCTATGTCTCAATTCCCACTTCTCTGGAACTTATTAACAGCAGCCCATAAGATGACTGTAAAGAAAAGTCATGCCATCATGTTGATGTGTGTCATAAAGAAATGTCAGAGGAAAACAAAATAACAACAAAATATATTTAATGATTAAAACTGAGCTTATTAATAGAGAAATAATAATCTGTGTTTTATGACCAGCTTATACTGTTTGGCCGTTTAATGTGTCATAGTACTGTATATAGTAAAACTAATATTTTTATTCTCATTAAGGATAATATATAACTATCAACCATGGGATGGGTAAGGACAATCTCTAACTAAATGGGATAGGTTAATTTGAGCACAAGAAAAGAAATTGGCTAGGCTTAAAAATGGCATACAAGGGCAGCTAGTCTAGTACTTGCCTATGAACCTATACTTTATATATTATTGGAAAGCAAATTATCCATCTACAATTCTTAGATGGCCTACAAATTTCACTGTTAAGGAGAAGTACTTTTTTTTGTAGTGAATTGGGTTGGTGCCTGCTTGGGATGTACATATAAGTAACCTTTATTTGTGGCTAAATCTTTGTGCAAAGATGTTAATGTCTTTAACCTGAAGTTAGTTACTGCATCTAGACTTCGGGTTTTCTGTTTGGAAGTTATCTTATTTTTTTCTCAGCTTCTCTGGTTTCTTCCCATTTCATATCCTCTATATGAGTGCCTTACTATTTCATTTAATCTGGTGTCTTTACTATGTTCAACAGGGTCTTCATAAAGGCATTTCCTAAATGTACCTATTTTTTCTTTTTTGGTGGTGTTTCTATTGCCTTTTTGGTTCCTATTTCTTTATAAAACCTTTTTGGGTAATCAGTGAATTGGTTGTTCAGTACTTTTCCTTTGTATTTATCTGCATACCTTTTAAGTTTTTCTGCATGTGCTGATGTTTTTAGTTTATGATTGGAAATAGTGTGTGTAAATCCTGATCTGTTTTAATACTGTTTTTCTTTCTTTCTTTTTTTTTTTTTTTTTTTTGCTTTTCAACATCTGTCTTTCTAAGAATTTATGATGATCTACTTCCTTTTCTGTATTATTCGAACAGTTTCTAACAGTCATACTTGTCTTAGTTGCTTTACAGTTTTCTCTCTATTTGATGTTTCTTTGGTGGCATACTACATTATCTGTTTTTAGTTTAGCTGCACAGTAGTTTATCCATTTTATTTCTGCAATAGCACATGAATTTCTCTTAATAGTCTCAATTTCATCTATGCATCTTTATCCATCTGTATTAAATCAAGTAGGTTATTACTTTTATCATTTTTTTCTGGACGGAGCATATCCTGTTTGTTATCTGTTTCCAGTTCTTTCCATTGCTATGCACTTCTTACTGGACTTTCATGTACGTCTCTTGTCCTGTGGTATAACTTCTTTAGATGGGTCCTGCTGCATCTGCTGCTCTACCATATGGGGAATCAGGGCCAGATTAAAAAAGAGTTGCTCTCAGTGTAAGCGACTTACTTCAGTTTAAGGCCTAACTATGGAAGGCTTATACTGGGGACCATATTCCAAAAGACATGCACTCAGTATAAGTGACTTACTTTGGGGTAAGACCTATCTATGAACAGTCTTATGATGGGGACAACATTCCAAAACACCTGCTGTCAGTGTAAATAGCAAGTATTTTGGAGTCAGAACCTCTTTGACTCAGCATATTGCCTGTGCCAGACTGCCACACTAAATCCTTCACTTGTCAAATTATCTATCACTTCAATTTCTATTTGTTCAATTTCCACCTTGCTAAACTATTTTTTTAATTTACAGTCCACCTTTGTGATTTTATGTTTTGTATTTTCAAATTTACCATATCTGTCTGTCTTTGTCTGTGTTTCTCTTCGTATATCATTGCAGCTGCATTTTTCAGTTTAGTTTATTTCTTTTCTGCATAAATATCACACTATATCAGATCTGTCTTTCTTTCTCATAACCATGTTTCTTTTTGCTTTACAGCAACAGTTATGTAGATGGAGACATATCTGTAGCATTTATCAACAAGAATGCCCCCCAAATCCCCTCCCTAAACTTCTTAGGAGGACTTTGAAATGATTAATAGCCCAGAATTTCATTATGTTGCAGATAAGAACAAAACCTTATATTTCTCCCCATGTCATCACTGAGTGTCATTTTGCTGTTGATGGGATAGTTGAAATTGTAGAAAACATGATTGACAAGTCATCATAACCACTTTAACAGTCAGACCACAATTCTCATTAACATACTTTCTAGTGTATTTCACTTTGTAGGATACTGCAGAAAGGAAATGTTGCAGCTACTTTTCACTCATGTGGTGCTCAGACAGAACACTGACAGACAGTATGTTTCAACCCTAACCACCGTGGTACAGGTAATACTATCATTTTATTTTGTAATTCAGAAATGGACAGGTCATTTATGTGTGATGTCCCTCACACACAGCATTAATAAGGCAATGGACATTGCAGACAAATAAATTAGCTGCCAGAAGACAAAGATGATCATATATCTGGCAGAATGTGAATTATTTTATCTCATTGCTGTCTTTCTGCTGAGGAAAATGAGTGAAATATAAAAAAAGAAAAAAACAAATGCTGAAACGTTTTATTTTACTGTATGTAAATTATGTTGATAGCTGTAGCAATTCTACTTGCTCACCAAATTATCTGGAAACAAGAAATCCCTGTAATATTTTCAATAAGATGTGCATGCATGCAGTGCTAAGCCACAGCTCACCTCTCACCAGCTAAAAGTTACAGTAGCATATCTTACTGACTAACCCTGGTCCTACAATTTACCTGAGACTTTAGCCCAGCACTTCTGGAACTGATTTTGATTGCGTGAGGTAGACACTGTACCTTAGTGATAATGGACACTGGACTTCGTGTACGTGCAAATACAGAATACTGAGTGACATGGTTACACTAAGTCCAGTGTTCTCCATTATCACCTGAAACTGTTTCTGTCACTAAAAATAATAAAAGTTAGAAAAAGTCTTAACACTGAATGCATAATATGCCCTTCAAATATAGAACGGTGAGGAACATGGACTTTTTAAGACTTAAAATGAGGAACATTCCTCTTCATGAGGTAGACTCAAGAGGTATGAGTAACAATAATGTGTTTTCTATTTATTATTTTTATCATTGCCCCTGTTTATTGAGCAAAGAAGTTGAGAGCAGTGGTCGAGATGATAGGCTGCAGCTCCTAGATGTTACATAACTGCTGCAATGTTCTTAGAGCTATGCCAAAACACTGGTACGGTCCAGTGTTCTCCATTACCGGCCTATACCTCTACCACCTCTACTTCTCCAAAAACAGTTATATCAACCGAATGTCTTTTTTCACTTAATTACCTGTACATGACTCTGCTTCCACCACCTCAAAGAGTACCTCACATATATAACCCTTAAACAATATATAACCCACATAAAAATAATGCAAACCTAATTCCACTCCACAGTTATGTTTACTACTTTGCCGACTTACTAAATCAGCGTGCTCTGCTTTGACCACAAATGATCAAACTCAATAAACTAAAAAAAAAAAAAATGTATGAGGTGCAGCCCCTCCTGTGCCCCCACACATTCTGACAATTATTTATACAAACTCTGAAATCAAAAACAGTAGGGAAAGGGCAAAATCCCAAACCCCACTGTGTAGCAATCCTGCAAAACAAATGCCGGCATCTTGCGATGAACCAGCAGTTTGACAAAACAATCTAGCTAACTGAACATTTCATGTCACAAAGGTATGATCAAACACACTGCACCCCATCTAACATACTTTCTGCAAAAATACTTCAGGTCTACATACTTCTGTAAAAAACACCTAGCCACACTTTATATCTTACTAAGGATAGTTGCGGGAGGCATTTATCAAAACCCAGGTCTCACTTCTGCTATCAAAAGTATCCATAATATGACTTAAAATCAAACTCATGTTACTACAATGATCCCCAAAAATATAGGACAGATTCACGTAAAGGATTTAAACATTTCTCAGTTAAATATCAACTACATAACCAAAAGAAATGTTCTACAGTAGGAGCATGTGTATTAAATGGCCAACAACACATTCTAGCATTAACAAGTCTTGGAGGAACTCATTTTACCCTTAATCCTCCATGCTATCAAACTACATATCAGGCCTGAAAAATGATAGGAGGAATCATCCTTATTAAGAACAAAACAAGTATAGCTGTACAGCACATGTCAGGCAACCCCCATCTATGAAGGTTTGCTATCAAATACATGAAAATCGGTGATTTCTGCGACAAATAACGTCGACTCCTACATATTAATTAGGTTGCATGGTCGATGCAACAAAATCAACAATTTCTGTCGGTCATACTTTGTAAATCCTCCATTTACATCCATGCTGTGAGTCCCTGCCCTGTGTACGTCCTTCTAAACGGATGTACACATGAACATCGACATTCCGACTGTCGCTCCTACCATGTTCGAGGATGAGGCTGTCGTGCATGTCACTGTTGACCTTTTGACTGTAAACCATCTATGAAACATCCCCCAACTGGATTAAAGGCCAGATAAATACATATGGACATTCTTAGCTTAACATTAGTAAAGTTATATATCTCCACCTTCCTCTGTCACAGAACTAGAACATGTAATAAACATAATATTTCCTAATAACATCCAAAAAGATTACTATTATACTAGGTGACTCCAAGGTCAATATCATAGAGTAACTAAGATATCAAGTTACAGTCTCAAGTAAAAAGGCTGTCGTAACTCAAAAAGACGTAACAATACCCATCCCTGTCTCTAACAAACAATCACTGCTTCTTCTCGTAGCAACTTGCTCAATGCCCTATCAAATGACCTCAGTGTTTACTGCCAAGTTATGTCTAGCTGGTCTCTTAAAACACAAAAATTATCATCACAGAGAGTAACAGTCGGGTTAATATCAAAATGCTAGGAAGTTGATGTATACAATCTACTAGACACCACTGACTGGAGATTTACTTTACATTACTGAAAGTCCATAACACTGAAGATGAATTCGCAGAGACAGAATAATGAAACTTAAAATGCTGAACTGTGTCATTTTTCCCAGGCGAAGTAAACACTTGCCTAAAACTACACTACAACACACCATACTATCTGAAATCCACCTAGGTGGGGAGCTATGCCCATCACACCCCACAATGTGGGGGGTTATGCCCCCCACACCCTCCTTAACTATATATACCAACTCCTGGGTCACACTATAGTGGGGAAAAGGGCATTATTCCCCATGTTGGGTAAGTATCTACTTGGACTGGGAAAAACAATATGGTTTGGCATTTTCATTTTTGGCATTATGGACTTTCGGTAATATAAAGTAGACCCCTGATTGGTCCCCATTAACACATACATTTCAGCTGCTTCACTAATCAGTTTACACTGATTCAGATCTCATTATTTCCTGTAACAGTGAAGAGACTGAAAGGGTTCTTACTGCCATTGCCTTGCAATCAGTCTGAAACAACTAGTGAAACACACAGACTCTGCCTAGAAAAAAAATAGAAAGATAATCAAATCAATAGCTAGCTGCACCACATCTTCCCCTTCCCCCCAAAAAATGTGAATTGGCAATAAATGCTGACAAGCCAACATACTTAAGAGGTAAAAATGAACTGTAAGCACAATCCATAGCCCTTTCTAGCAATTTATTAAAGAACTACATGGTCATATCACTGATAAACATCTCCTTACTTTATTTATTTAACATTTGTTTACGGGGAAAGTCCAGCTTGGAACAAAGTCAATTTTCAGTGGAGACCGAGGGACAAATGCTCAAGACACATGTATTTGTGATGTGGGAGGAAACTGGAGTGCCCTGAGGAAGCCAATACGAACACATGGAGGACATGCAGACTCTGCACAGAAGGCACTCCAGCCGACAATCGAACTGGAGAACCTCTTGCTGTGAGGCAACAACACTACCACTGCACCACTGCGCCATCCAGATACTTATTCTCCATATGTATACTCCACATAGGAATTTTGTTGCATAGTGTAAACATTTCCTCCTATTACCCATAAACTCTATTGCAAATAGTATCTTCTTCCAATAATAATACTCCAAAATTCAACAAAACATTATCAACTAGTAATTTACTGCCCAGCATTCCATTTTAGAAAAAAATGAAGAAACAAAAAAAGAAATGGTAGACAAAAAGACAGTGCTAGATATTTTACATTATATCCAGTATTGTGGCCTCAATAAAAATTGTCAAACAACTTAATTTTTTCACTTATCCCTAACATCTGGAATCCTTCCAACACAATTTAAACATGCAATTTTTCTGCCCCTATCTAAAGTAGCATCTCCTAATCTCAGAGGACTACAGGACTAGTGCTAACTTCTGTCCACTCACAAAAAAAATAGAAAAAATAGTTTAGAAGGAAATATTCAAATACATTAATGATTATGGACTCCTGCATTTCTTCTGTAATCACTTTATCAATATTGCTATTTTATACAAAAACCAGTATCACCCATGGCAACATAAATGACAGTAGGATAACCACAGGTACTTCCATTGAACAGACCAGGTTCTTTGAGACTGTCGACCATAACTCACTCTTACGTAACACTCATTAATCATAGCATCCAGAATCAAGACAAAACTGCCTTGGCTTTGAATTGAATGGAATATATATATATATATATATATATATATATATATATATATATATATATCACTCAGATAATTTTTATTTTAAATGTATAACAAACAAAAACAGAAATACTTGTTTACAGTTAACAAACATATGAATTAAAAGAATAACTATATACAGTATTTACATTCAGCCTGACATGAGTAGATTTGAATAATAAGTTTATACAAAAATGATTAAACATAACTTATGATACAGTTGTTTTCATGAGGAGACTGATTCCACTTGCAAAGTGTCAATCAATGTCAAAACTTTCTTCCAGGGATTATTGACTAATGGCATAGGAAACATTCTTAGTTCTTTGGTTTTTACCTCCATTAATGCCATCTTCTTCAGTAAATGCAAAACATCTTCTCTATTAGGCACTGTGTTAGAGTTCTATTTCCTAGTTATGCATTTCCTAGCTATAGCTAGTATTCCCCACAGTAAGTACAGGTTAGGTTTATTTATAAAACAAGTTATTTATATTCAATAATATTAAAGCTTTGGTCATGACAAATGTGTCTGTATAAATTGCTTGTAAGAAATTATTAATTTAATTCCAAAAAAATATAATTATCATACAGTCATAGAAAATGTGAGACCAATTGGCTTTATTGGTCTGTTGACATCTTCAACATAACCCATTACTAGAAGAATTGATTTTTGAAATTTTATCAGAAGTTAAGAAGGATCTATGTAGGTATTTCCTGATAAAAGTTAATTTAACTGAAAGTAGTATGTTTGATTTATTTTCTGAGGTTAAAGGTATCAGATATCCTTTAGTAATATACTGCCAATATGCTGATTTAGGTGTTGTTTTATAATTTTTTATTACATTATATAAATATGATGTTTCATTTTTCATAGTTTCATTAGTATATATTCCAAACAATCTAGTTATAAATTTGGGTGGATTTGGAAAGAAGAGTTACTTATTATCCTACATATATCCTTGGAGTATGTCAAGACATTCTGAAGTATTAACCATTCATGAAAATTTAAACTATAAGTTGACAACATATATTGCATATCTAAGACATGTTATTTTTTTATGCAATGTTGCCAGCATATTAATTTTTTTTGTTCCCAAGAGGTAAATATATCCCTATGAATCCTATCTGGAAAGTTCTTAGTAATACTGAAAGGGGTTAATATTATGAAAAATCCATATTCATATTAATTAATTTTCTAAAAGTTCCAAAAAGATGGTTGATTAAATTTAATTTAGTGGATTTAGTTATATTATATTGTAAATGTAAACTCAATGAATACCATAATATGTTATCCTTATCTATAGTTAAAGTATTTTTTAACAATTTGTTTTCATGTATTATTATAATTGAGTGTAACAACTTCCAGTTAGATGCATAATTAGGGTTTTTCCAGTCTATCACAGTTTTAAGTAAAGTAGCCCTTATATAGGATTCAATATCTGGGAAATGTATTCCTCCCTGATCACATTGTCCGTTTTGGTGAGTATATGCAATTTTGTTTCTTTTAGGATACCACAAGAATCTTAACAATATTGATGTTATTTCCTTAACATAGCTTTTCTCAGGTACTAAAAATGTAGCTTGTACTACATACAAAATTTTAGGTAGTAGTACCATTTTTTTCAGTTGTAATCTATCTTCAAAATTTATAAATAAGTTATTCCACTTGTTCACCAGAGTATGTATTGTATCAATAATCCTTCTATAATTAATATTCAGTATTTCCTGTATATTTCCACTCAGCTGTATCCCCAGGTATTTTAAAGTTGCGACTTGCTCGCCTGTGATGTGATTCTTATCAATTTGTATTTCTTTTTTTTTTATTGAATAACATATTTAGATTTCTGGTTATTAAAATGAAGTCCTGAGATCTTGTGAAAGTACTCTATCAATAAATTTAACTCATTTAACACTTCTTTTGAGTTTGATAATGTAAGGAGCACATCATCAGCAAAGAGCATGTTCTTGGAATTATATTGGTATATATATATATCTATGCCTTTTATCTTTGGATTGTTCCGTATTAATATAGCCAGTATCTCTATGGCCAATGCAAATAAAATGGGTGACATAGGACAACCTTGTTTAGTGTCTCTAGTGATATGGATTGCCTCTGAAGTAAAGGGTCCTATTTTAACATAAGCTAAATTATTTTCGGAAATCTTTTTAATGAATGTAATAAAGGAGAGAGGGAAACCAAATGCATCTAGAGATTTAATTAAATAATCACAATTTAAAGAATCAAATGCTTTTTCTATATCCAGTCCAATTATCAAGGCTTCTGAATTTTCTTTATTTAAATAATCAATTAATGTCAGTATCCTTTTTATATTATCATGTGTGTGTCTATTATGTATAAACCCAGTTTGGTCATTATTAATAATTTCAGATATTTGAGCTTTTATTCTACTTACCATAATAGACATGAATGTTTTATAATCATTATTCAGTAATGAAATTGGTCTATATGAACTACAATGACTAGAATCTTTATTTTCTTTTAAAATGGGGGTGATTAAAGAATATCTTCAAGAAGGAGGAATTATTGCATGAGTTTAAATTTCAAGTAGTGTTTTATGTAACAATGTGGTTATATTTGTAGGACATAGTTTGTATACATCTATAATTAAACCATCTATCCCCAGGGATTTACCGATTTTACTCTCTTTGATATTCTCAGTAATTTCTTTGTGTGTAATGGGCTTTTGTAACTCCTGTTGTAAGTTTTCAGGGATTGCTTTTATATTAGGGAATATAGTTTCTAAATTTAATTTGTCCATTATACTGCTCTTGTTTTTAATAATGTCTTGTGTAATGATACTTAAAAGCATCCAATATATCCCCTATTTCCGAAACTTGGGAAAGGTAAAAAAGTTTCAGAAATAAGGGATATATTGGATGCTTTTATTCTACTTACCATAATAGACATGAATATATTATAATCGTTATTCAGTAATGAAATTGGTCTATAAGAACTACAATGACTAGAATCTTTATTTTCCTTTAAAATGGGGATGATTAAAGAATATCTCCAAGAAGGGGGAATTATTGCATGAGTTTGAATTTCAAGTAGTGTTTTATATAACAATGTGGTTATATTTGTAGGAATTAGTTTGTATACAGCTATAATTAAACCATCTATCCCCGGGGATTTACCAATTTTACTCTCTTTGATTTTCTCAGTAATTTCTTTGTGTGTAATGGGTTTTTGTAACTCTTGTTGTAAGTTTTCAGGGATTGCTTTTATATTAGGGAGTATAGTTTCTAAATTTAATTTGTCCGTTATACTGTTCTTGTTTTTATAATGCATTGTGTAATGATACTTAAAAGCATCCAATATATCCCCTATTTCCAAAACTTTCTTACCTTTCCCTTCATATAAGATGTTAACTACAGCATTATCTCTAGATTGCATATTGATTTTAACAGATAGATTATGTATGTGTTTTGGAGAAGTAGCATAAGAGTTTATTTTTAATTATTTCTCCATGGCTAAATTAGTTTTATGGGTTAATATTTCATTATATCTTTTATTTAAATATTCTATTATCTTTTTTTCCCAATCAAATTGAAGTCCTTTTTGGATTTGTGTAATAAGAGTTGGTTTTGTAGTTCTTGTAATTCTAATTCCCATTCTTTAAGTTTATTTTTATACCAACTAATCATTTTGCCATATATATAAGCTTTTAGTGAATCCCAGACCATTATTATGTTCACTTCTGGCTTGTAGTTTATATCTAAAAAGAAATAAAGTTCACTAATTAACCATTGCTTGAATTCTTTAATTTTTGTGATATACAAGGGAATTCTTGAGTGTTAATGGTTTACAATCCATTTGCATTTTTAGAACAAAGGAATTCTGATCTGATAAAGGACATGGGATTATTGAGAAGGATGTGAATTTTTTATAAAGATCCTGAGAAATGTATAATTTGTCTATTCTGATTTGGGTGCCAAATCTATAATCCTGATGAAAAAATAGTAATCAGTTGTAAATTGAATATATTTTTGAGATTTTCTACATTTCTTTTTTAATGTATTAGCCATCTCAGTATGGTTGGATTAGCATAACTAGTTAAACTACATTTTAGTGAACAAACTAGTCTATGGCTGATGAATTACCTGACCACTAGAATCTCCCAAGTGCTTCTGAATGCTCTCAGACTATGAAACAATAACCCACAGAGTTTTCTAAAGTTTTGTTTTAGAAAGACTGCTTTTCTCACTTTCACACTTTCTATAGTTTATCAAAGTTACACTGTCCCTTCCCTCAACCCTGCACTATATACAAGTCATATTCTCATACTACACTGAGATAAATCCTTCACTCACCTCTCACTAACAATGCAGGAACACTTTAGTAAATTAGCCATGTGAACTAACAATAACAAAACTCAGAATCTTTTATTATGGTTTTCAGAACTTAAAAAGCTCTGGCTAAATTACCCCGTCTCGTAATCAATGATTTATGTAACAACCCTCAAGCATATGTTAATCTCATATTACAACTTAACCTAACTTTTAAGCAACACACTGAAATAACTGTTAACAAGGTACTAAATCAACTAAAGCTATGTACAATAATCAGATCTCGTGTCATCTATGATCATAGCTAGAAATGCACTAATTCCAGAATTGGAATATAACCTACCACTAATAGCATTCCATTCTTCTAACATCACCCATCTTATTCAAATGACCGAAAACAAAATATTTTACTTTGCTCTCATAGCAAACATGCAGAGGACACACCAATATGAGTTGGGAAAAGGCTTCAAGATTCATCTACCTCCCGGGTCCAATTGTCAAATTTCAATACTGTTCCCCACTTAAAACTTTATTTTCTGGTAAAGAATAATTGTAATTGCACCTGCTTATATATTTCCAAGTTGAGATAATATCACTGATATCACTGCTAGCTTTGAGAGGTCATTTGAAAAAAAAGTCATACACAGAAATAGGATCTACAACAAGGTATCAACTGCCAACTGACATCAGAAAACAAAATGCAATAATAAGATTCAGGACAGTGTAAGTGTGTGTGTGTGTGTGTGTGTGTGTGTGTGTGTGTGTGTGTGTGTGTGTGTGTGTGTGTGTGTGTGTGTGTGGCACTACAGTAACTGTGCATTTCCCGCAGTACTGCATGCCCCTGTTAGTGAAAGATTGTATGTTATGGAACGCAGCATTCAGGGTACCAAGATGTAGAGACTGTTATTACTGCAGCAGTGAAAGGATGTCATTTCTTATGATCTTTTTTCCTGCTTTTATCATTTTATGTTCTTTTGAACTTCATAAAACCAGACAAGAAAAAAAAAACGTTGTAACAAATTCCAGGCAGAGAATCCAACTTTAAAGGTTTTTGTTTTAAATGAACAACTTTATCAGACTGAGGGTTGTTCTATATTCAGTCAACTGAATAAATAACAGGAACTGTTACATCACAAAAAAAGTTGCAATGAAATGTTACATCATAAAATCTTATGCTGTCATTTCAACATTTTCTTTACATTAAATCTTGGGGGGAGCAAATGGCTATAACTAAGGAAACACGTCTGTTGAGCTGGGATATAGAATCTGGATTGCCTGGACATAATAAGGCCTTAGTAAGTTTAATGTTATTGACTGCCAAAATATCAATTACTATAAAATGTCAATTAAAATCTAAACCAACTGTAAATGAAGTATTGAAAATTGTAAAGGAAAATGAAAGAACTGGAAGAAGGGTTTTTAGAAAAAGGGAAGAAGCAAATCACAGAAATAAATGGAATTTGAGGAACAATACATGCAACATTCAGGAGTATGAAGACTGAGATATAAAAGAAAGTATGTATTGAGCAATTTGTATAATGATGGAGTGAATTAAAATTGATGAAAAGAATATATATATATATATATATATATATATATATATATATATATATATATATATATATATATATATATATATATACTGTACATTGCATGACAGTAACAATAGAGATGTTGTTTATTTTGTACTAATGTATGTATACACATTATTACTTAAAATGTGATGATTTAATAAAGATGTTTAAAAAAGCATTATTCTTACATTAAATACTTCACAGAATATGAAGAGCTGGCAAAAGGTAACACCTTTTTTTACAGCTGAATAGTGGTAATACAATACAGGCTAAACTCCTGGAAACATTGCAGGTAGAACAGCTGGCAACAAATCACAGGCTTAACAACTACAAGACTGAACAACTATATATACAAACATTATTACTTGATTAAACACCACAATTTGGCAATGAACTGTTAAACATACTGAGCTCTATAAAAGATGTTAACATTTGTAAGTATTAGATAACGGGTTATTCTAGAACATTTTACACATAGTGTTGTACAAAACAATGTAATGAGCGGCAACGCAGTCAAGTGATGAATTAGAAAAACAGTAACTAAGTGAGCAAGTCACAGTGCAAGCAGAACAGCACACAGATCATGGTATGCCAATGACTGAATAACTGCATGCAAATGAATACCACGGTGCTAATGAGAGACAACATGTATGCAAATGAAATTGAACATTCAGGAGCAGTTTAGAGATGTATAAATGCAATGCTAAGAACCCTTTCTCTCCTCTATTCCGATCACCAGTACTCTTCTGTGTACAAAACTTTATTCATGCTATTATACTAGGAATAGCAGCAGCCTTAGCTGAAAAGCAGGTGTTAGTGGTCACTCTAAGAACCAGTGGTCACAATGTTACATGCCACCAGCACATAGCTTGCCATCACTTCCATGGCTAGGAAATTGTAAACTGCTACCATGTGGACAGGGCCATCATACAGTAGTTAGTAGACATGTGCCACCCACAGATGGGAAAAGAAATATATGAACTGCCTATCTGCCTATTACAGTGGACACAGTGGTTTGTATAGCATTAATCATCCTTACTACATGGACCTTTCAGTGTCCAAAATGGGACTCTTTAGGAGATTAGCAGATGTCAACCTCAAACATCCCACACCAGTTGCTTGACATGATGCTGCAACACATGGTGGAGCACATATCTTTTTATCAGCAAACAGACAAGAGAACAACTTTTATGCAGGAGACATTTTACAATGTAGCCCATTTCCCTGTGGACCTGGTGGCTACTGTTAGTACCTACATTGCCATCAAAGCCCTGACTGCTCCACATGGTAACTGGTACTTAAACAGAAATTCCACTCCACTAACTGCCAGGCAGTGTACAATGTACAGGATATTATATACAATGTGTCTGCATGCCACCATGCAGTGACCATAATTCCCTCATCAGGCATCTGTATCACTTCTACCAGTGTTTCAGGTCAGGTGGTATCCCACAAGGTCATCTACTTGATAGGTACTCACACAAGGTCATCTAGTTGGTAGGGACTCACACTGCCATTTGCAAGGGCCAGGATTTGTAGTTCCCATTTAAGCAGGCAGGCGGTCACTTATAATAGTGCCCACTACTGTGTTACAGGTGATACTGGATAAGCCTTGGAGCTGTGGATGATGACATCCCTCCAATCTCAATTCACTAGAGCATGCTTGAGATAACATACACATCTGGACTCCTGAAGGCAGACTTCCACTGTTTGGATACACACCTGATAAATGCAGACATTGTGTGTACCATGTGTGTGACACATTACACAATATGGTAGCCTTGGGCTTGTCAGTCTACTGAGGTTAGTCAAGTGACTTCAAACAGTATGACCACATTGCTATGGTTCAGTAGCATGACTGCTGCAAGTAATGCAGTATTCAGGGTATTGTATAGTCCTTTTCTTGATATACTGTGGCTACACCGTCCTACTACGTATCCAAGTAGAATGAGGTGATATTACTTTACGACACTGAGCGGCATTGAGACATGGCATTACAAATGCTTCTGAATATCTCCCAGTGTGGCTCATAACACTAGATGGGGGATGTGACAAAGCGGAGGAACTTAAAATAGTATAAGCTGCAATTTGTGCTTAATGCCTTTAGCTTTCTAGGCATAAAAGACACTTTGAATTTTAAGTGTATAAAAATTCAGGACTTTTCAGCACTGATTTTTTTTTTATCTCAAGTATTTTGATTAGCATAAATTTGTTATGTATTCTTTGATGGCATTTTTATGGAGTAACATCTCACTGGAATTTTTTCTTTTAATGAGTTGAGTGCTACTTCATTCCGATAAAGTCTTTAATACAAAAGTGCTCACTGTTGTTTCTGAGTTAAAGTGATTATTTTATGATTGATCAGAGTCTTGAATTTTTTTGCAAATTTGCTTCTTGTTTGAATTTTTGTTGACTCTACAAGTTGCAAAAGGAATTGCAATGGAACATGTGTGTGTTTTCATTGTTATTTCATAAATGTTTGGCAGGGATTCCCTAGCCAACTTTAAAATTATGTCTTTTGATAAATTATTTTATTCTTGCAAGGATTCGTGGATGGATTGCCCTGTGCATGTTACCTGCTGGGTACAGTCTCTTAACAACAACACAGACAGTTGTACTGATTAACATTTGCCCCTGCACTGTAATGCTGCTGTACAACAGAAGTGAACGTAAGTCACACTGTAACTAACTGCAACAGGTTCTGAGGTGGGGCAGTTCACGAATCACATAAGAGTCTTGAAGTGATTTTCATCAGATCAAGTTAAAAGAAAAATAGATCAGCAAAGTAAACCAGCAGCTCCCAGGAGAAGCATAGAAGTATGAGAAGTACCAGAGCATAGTCAGTGCTGTATGCTAATTTAAATGAATTGTGGGTAGTTTCTGCAGTGTGACGTTATAAAGTATCCTGCTGCAAAATGCATCATGGTATCACTTAACAAAAATTACATCATTAATCTGTAAAAAGGATCCTTGCCCTGGGTAAAAAATACTGTGTGGGGACAGGGGGTGTGATACTGTGACCTCCAATACTCACCAATAGAGTCATCTTTAAATCTAAAAATCTTAGATCTTCATATTTAAAGCTAACTTTTTTGAAAAAACATGCTGCTTTTTTCGTTCTTTCATGTGTCTATTAGACATAGACCTTGCTTCACAATGAAGGGAAAATATTTTGTGCAAGAGCAATTGTTTCAAATTAAATGTGAGAAAATAAACTACATCTCATTTTGGTAACCAAAACATTTTCCAACAACAAATAAGTAATACACCCAAAGCAATCCAATATTGTCTTAATATATCTAAACACTTTTGTTTATAATTCCCTATCCTTTGACCATCATGTCTCTATAGTAGTTCAGAAAGTCTTCTATCTGGCTCATCTAATTTCCAAATACATGTCCTCTAGATAAAGAAGTATTCATTACACTTTATAACTATCTCATCAAACACATTATTGAATATAATGGCCCATTTTGGCATGTACTTGTTCAAACATCTCACTCAACTTGAGATAGAGTTTTTCTAATGCTCCCAGTTGGACATTCCATTTCAACAAATGTATTAAAAAAACATAGCCTTCAGCAAAAAATAAATTAACCTGGGTCATTTAGCTTTTAATGTATTTGTTTTATTTAACTGGCTGAAGTTGAAAAACAAAGTATGATATGTATTTGTGACAAAATAAAAAAAAACAGAAAAACAGAGAC